>NC_134711.1:258039710-258342740 GCF_049634645.1 Pelodiscus sinensis
TAGAACTAGAACAGAGTTTAAAGGGAAGTGAGATCAAGTCATGGAGGTTGGGTCCATGGAGTGCTATTAGCCAGGGGGTAGGAGTGGTGTCCCTGACCAAGGTTTGTGGAAGGCTGGAGAGGGATGGCATGAGACAAATGGCTTGGTCACTGTCTTTGGTCCATCCCCTCCAGGGTCCCTAGGGTTGGCCGCTGTCGGCAGACAGGCTACTGGGCTAGATGGACCTTTGGTCTGACCCAGGATGGCCATTGTAAGCTCAGGGCTCAGGGTCAGGGGTCTCAGTGGACCACCTTGATTTTCACGCACACCTGCTCCTGGGTGGCCAGGCTGGCAGCTATCCTACCCTAGCCAGCCACTTTCTTGTGCCTAGTGCGGAGGTCATGGATGAGGTCCACAATGTCCGCACTAGCCCAGGCGGGTGCCCGCCTCTTGCGGTCCCGGGCAAGCTCCCGGGAGCCGTCAGCCTGGTCCCGGGAAGAGGGGGAGGACTGGGGGGCATCAGATGGGTGGCTCGATCCATGCCAGGTGCAGGGTCTGCTGGCTGGGTGCTGGCAGGCTTGCACCTGGCACGGGTACTGTAGCCAGCCCATGCCCCTTTAAGGGGGCCAGGGCTGGGAGGGGGGCAGACGAGTTTCCCTGGTGTTGGCCAGAGTGGCCACCAGGGAAACCTGGGGAGGGCTAGCCTCCCACTAGTTCGAATTAAGGGGCTACACAGCCCTTAATTCGAACTAGTAAGTTCGAACTAGGCTTAATCCTCGTAAAAAGAGGTTTATCTAGTTCGAACTAAGCGCTCCGCTAGTTCGAATTAAATTCGAACTAGCGGAGCGCTAGTGTAGCGCCTATTAAAGTTAGTTCAAACTAACGTCCGTTAGTTCGAACTAACTTTGTAGTGTAGACATACCGTATGTTATGTAGTATAAGCTTGTACTATAAGAAACTATAGTTTCTTCAATATGAGCAAAATTTCAATTAAAAGTAACTTCAAAGGGAATGGTAGGAATTTCCATTAACAGTAACTTCAGTACCATTTACATAACTGGACAAATATGGATTTAGAACCTGTATTTCCAGAAGTTTGTAGTAATGTTGCACATCTTAATTTTGTTAGGTCCAACTTGAAACACAGTTAAGGGGCCTAATTTTCATAGGGTAAGTGTTCAGTGCTTTGTGAAAAAAAATCAGGCTGAGGCTTACTAATTGTTTTTTAAAATCTTGTGTACAGCTGCTTGATATTAGTCACCCAAATTTGTTAATGTTGACTTTAATGAGTATATCCAAGATAGGTATAAGGACGAGGGAGAATCAATAGTATAAAAATGATTTTCTGAGAATGTTTTGAATAATCACTAGGTTGCTCTCTTATTTATTTGCATTGTTCTCATATCTGAAGGTCTCATTAAAGAACAGATTATTATTGTTCTAGGCACCATCAAAGCATATGGTAAAAACTAGTCTCTGTCCCAAAGAGTTGACAATCTATATAGATATGGGTGAAAGGGAAAACAGAAGCACAGAGTAGTTACATTTCTTTCTCATAGTCACACAGGCTAATGGGAGGGCAAAGGGAGCAATTGCCTCTGGACCTGATGATTCAAAGAAGTCTCTTGCTTCAGCTGCTATCACTGCCGCACTAGCCGTGGCAGCAGCTGAAGCCCTGGGCCCCTTTAAATCACTGCTGGGCACCAGACCAGCGTTAAGGGCTGGGGGTTTGTATGCTGTATGCAGACTGCCCCTTGGCCCTACACCTTCCACCTTTGGCCCTGCCCTTCTGGAAGCACAGAGTTCCCCCCTCACATTGCTCAGAGGCCCATGGAGACTGTCAGCTCTGTTGTAGTCATACACAAGGGTATGTCTACACTACCCCGCTAGTTCGAACTAGCGGGGTAATGTATGCATACCGCACTTGCAAATGAAGCCCGGGATTTGAATTTCCCGGGCTTCATTTGCATAAGCGGGGAGCCACCATTTTTAAATCCCCGCTGCTTCGAACCCCGTGCCGCACGGCTACACGGGGCTCGAACTAGGTAGTTCGGACTAGGGCGCCTATTCCGAACTACCGGTACACCTCATTTCACAAGGAGTAACGGTAGTTCGGAATAGGAACCTAGTCCGAACTACCTAGTTCGAGCCCCGTGTAGCCGCGCTGCACGGGGTTCGAAGCAGCGGGGATTTAAAAATGGCGCCGGCCGTCTTATGCAAATGAAGCCCGGGAAATTCAAATCCCGGGCTTCATTTGCAAGTGCGGTATGCCTACATTACCCTCCTAGTTCGAACTAGCGGGGTAGTGTAGACGTACCCCAAGAGTGATAGTTCAGCTGGACATGGAACCTGGGTTTCCAGGCACAGTCTGGTGATCTCTTATTCAATTAGAAACAGTAGCCCTGATTTAGGTGATCATTCATCATGAATAATGAACAAGACTATGAGGGTGCCCTAGCCAAAGCAAGTATATTGTGAATCGCTCATTGCTGGCATATGATCTCTGAAAATATCAGAACAATTTTGAATAACGAATACACTAATAAACATGGATAATTCACAAATAAAAATGATACATTAAATGACAGATGTATCATTGAAGGTGTAAGGAACAGCACCGAAAACAGATTTCTGGTTTTTTTGATAGTCTGACATGCCAAATAGTGAATAACTGGATGCCTGAAAAAGAGTATAGTAATTCAGAGTGTTCAGCAACCGAACTTATAATTACTGCATAAGTATAGGACTGGTGGGAACCAAGGACTTCTGATCCAAGTATTGCCTTCATGAAGGGATCATTTTCTGACACCTGAACTGTGATCTCACTTTCCCTTTAGTTAATTATAACTTTCTCAGAACCTGTAACAGATACTTTTTCCTCAAAGAAGGCATCATGGAAGTCAATGGGGCTATTACTGTAACTGCTTGCCAGTGTGAGCAGAGTTCACATTATAGCCTTTCTATAACAGTTAGAGGAATATATAGGTGGAAAAAAATACCCATTTCCAGTTCAGTAACTTGAAATCTTTCTTTTGATGTGATGGAGGGATGTGTTTTGCATCCATATAAAGTATTCCTCTGTAGCCTTGATTATTCTTCACCCAGCTTTGTTTAAAAAAACAAAACAGAAAATGGTATGAATTATAATGCCAGCTATCATAAGTCATTGCTACTCAGCATTATTCTTGTTAATTTGTCACAAGTGAGTTCTAGTCAAAATTCTTTTTCCTTGCCTTTGTTTCTGAAATAATGTCAAGGGATGTGCATTATTATATGCAAACCTTAAGATTGGGTGCATTGTTTTCAGAAAACAGTTTGAAATGGAGCTGGTGTCTTTCCCTTCAGTTAATTCATTTGACTGACATATTTAAACAAAGTAATGCATTCCATATTAAAAATCTCTATTATGAAAAAGGAATATCAGCAGAATTTTAAAAGCATGATACAATAAATAGATAAGGCATAAAATGCCTCTTGAGAGCCTCAACATTCCTTGCAGAAACATACCCAAGTATCTGGACAAAGAAAGATGCTTAATATGGACAGAAACTGTTCAATTAAAGGCTTTTTGTTCACCAAGCTGTGTCTTCATTCAAGCTGCTGTGCCAGGAGACATAGCTGCTGAGACCTAGACCTAGCTGGAGCATTTATTTCTGTTAGTTTGATCAGCTCAGGGCTTTGAGTTGGACACACAAAAGGATGCATTTTGAGGAACATTTTTACATTTTCAAAAACGTAAGCCAAGCATGTTCTTTCAGTTTATGTAAGGAATATTTTGCACAGTTCTAATACCAGCTTAATCAAGTCAAACTTCAGATCTTCTCTACCTGTTGCCCCCTCTGTCCCTGTATTTCCTTTGGGTGTCTCTAGACTACAGGGTTTTGTCGACAAAAGTGGACTTTTGTCGACAAAACTATACCTGTGTCTACACTACCTCTGAGTTCTGTCGACATAATGTCGACAGAACTCAGCAGTTTTGTCGACGCTGGTAAACCTCATTTTACGAGGCATAACACCTTCTGTCGACAGAGTTTCTGTCGACAGAAGGTGTTATTGCATGTAAACTGTCCTTTGTGTCTACACTACCAGAACTGAATGTAGTGTAGATGCTCTTTGTCGACAGAAGTTTTGTCGACAGTATCTGTCGACAAAACTTCTGTCGACAAAAGCCTGTAGTCTAGACGTACCCTTGATGTAGAATTTTTGGTAGGCAACAAGAGGGACTGGTAAATTCAAACACATTTCCTTGGCACCCAAGATATTTGTTGTGGGTTAGCCATCAAACTGTTTAGACTTCGTACCTGAAACATTTCCTATTTCAGATTCACAACCAATCCAAAAGGTTCGAAGAGTGAGACCAAAGTCTGGCATAATTCGTGTGTGTGTGTGTGTATGTTCATGAACATGCATGCAACTGGGGGGGTAGGAGATTGAAGGCAGGGGTGAGGTTGAGTAGTGTTTGTCACAAAATGGTCACACTAACAGTTTAGTAGGAAGGAATGTTTGACAAGGGAAAATTTTGCATGAGAAGTCCTTAATTGTAGAAAATAGGAATTTGACTGGCAACTTTCTTTTCCTGATAATATTTCTGCCAGGTCTATGATTGTGAGGTGGGAGTCTCTCCATTGGTGACTACTAGTATCCAGTCACTAGTGTAGGAGGTTGCCTTCTTATTTATTCCTCCACTCTTATTGCCACTGCTTCCTGCAATGGTTTGTCTTTCCAGTGATTCTATCCTTTGTATTCTATCCATGTATTCATACTTTTCAGGGTATGTATAAAGTGGAGGTAGGAAACTTTTCTGGGGGGTCACTGACAGAAAAAAATCAGTTGCGGGCTACACTCAGCACTGGGGGTATGTCTACACTACCCCGCTAGTTCGAACTAGCGGGGTAATGTATGCATACCGCACTTGCTAATGAAGCCCGGGATTTGAATTTCCCGGGCTTCATTAGCATAAGCGGGGAGCCGCCATTTTTAAATCCCCGCTGCTTCGAACCCCGTGTAGCGCGGCTACACGGGGCTCGAACTAGGTAGTTCGGACTAGGTTCCTATTCCGAACTACCGTTACTCCTTGTGAAACGAGGAGTACCGGTAGTTCGGAATAGGCACCCTAGTCCGAACTACCTAGTTCGAGCCCCGTGTAGCCGCGCTACACGGGGTTCGAAGCAGCGGGGATTTAAAAATGGCGGCTCCCCGCTTATGCTAATGAAGCCCGGGAAATTCAAATCCCGGGCTTCATTAGCAAGTGCGGTATGCATACATTACCCTCCTAGTTCGAACTAGGAGGGTAGTGTAGACATACCCTAAGAGAGGCACAGAGACTCAGGGCTTCTCCAAGGCTCCAAGGTGGGGCCAGAAATGAGTGGGTCAGAGTGAGGAGGGCCTCTCGAGTGAAGTATGAGAGCGGGCTCAAGGCCAGGGCAGGAAGTTGGGCAAAGAAGGAGTTTCCCTTTAGCAACCAACTAATTTCCCCATATCTACATTCAGAGAACCACATATCTTTCCTATGTACACTTGGTGAGATCACTGAATCCGGGCACCAGACAACCAGAGATCTTGTCCTCCAACTTAAAAGCTCAGAATTCATATCAGATCTTTTCTATTACCTTCCTCTCAGTGACCTGTTCTGGTCTCCTTTTAAAGCTCATCTCCCAAACTGAGCACGATTTGCAGTTGCAATGAGACAGCTTCCTTGGCTTTTTGTTATGGGGTTTGTACACCCCATCACAGTAAGGCTGCATCTACAGTGAAGAGTTTTTGCGCAAAAACAGTTGTTTTGCCACAAAAACTCGCAGAGCGTCCAAGCTACAAGTGCATTTTTGCACAAGAAAAAGTACAGTAGATCATCAGAAGACAGGGCTTTTTGTGCAAGAGTTTCCATGAGGAATAAACCTTTTGCGCAAGAGCTCTTGAGCAAAAAGGAACGTGGATAGACATCAGAGCTTTCTCTGATGGCCATTCACAGAATGGCTATCAGAGCACCTGTGCTTTTTCCAATAGGGGTTTCTTGCACAAGAAACCCCTATTAGACAAAGCACAGGTGCTCTGATAGCCATTCTGTGAATGGCCATCAGAGCTTTCTTGTGCAAGAGCATCCATGGCAGTGTGGACACGCTCTTGCACAAAAGCACATGGCAGCGCAGACACACTCTTGTGCAAGAAATTTTTGCAGACCATCTCTTCCACAAAAAGTTCTTGCACAAGCAGCCTGCAGTGTAGATGTAGCCTAAGGTTAAGTCTTTCTTTTTGTTTTCTTAGGAAGATGCCATGGCTTTCATTGCTTAGCTAGAGGCTAAACACTATCCCTTAGGGAAGCCCATTCTCAGGACCACGTCCACCAAAGCTGTAACACAGTGTACTTTGAATCACATCTGAAGAATCAGGAAGTGGAGTTGCTTTATGTTGAGACAGCTTTTTTCAAACGTGTCAAAGCTCTCAAAACAGATGGCTAACTATCCATTGTTTCTAAATAGTCTAGGAGTGATGCAGAAAAGATGGTCTTTGGCACCTGACTTTCAATAACTTGTCCAGGAGGGATGCCAAAGATGTGCTTGCTTATCTTTAAATATTTTTACCTAGCAACACTGCTTGACTTTAAACCAGATTGTAATGGACCATTGCATTAGACTTTTTTGGACACTATCCACCATGTCACTCTAACAGCCTCCTCTTTTCAATCCTCATACACTGTAGTTCATATTAAATTACCTGGGTTCTGACATGTGATTAGTTCTACCTGCAAAGCACTGGATGGCAGAATAAACCTTTTCATCTTGGAAACTATACCTCCATTCCTTTTTTTTCTCAATTGGACACATATTCTTCTTGTCCTTGGGTTTTCACATCATCCTGGAGACAATCTGACTGAGGCCTATTGTGAATTCCTCCCAGTACATATGAAGATCTTCCAAGAAAGAACAGTTTGTATTTCTTGACCCTCTTCCTAGATCAGCAATTGTCTCCTTGTGCAGCCTTGGATATTTTACCCCTATGGGAATATACATCTGTTTGAGTTCTGCTTCAATTGCTCTTATAGCTGGCCTGATTGCCAGAAGCTCAAACAAATTTATACTCCTTGATGCTACCAGTAAAGATCAATCATCTAGAGATTCCATATTCCCAGAGGCTGTGTCTAGACTGCCCCCTCTTACGTAAAATATATGCATATGTGGCAAAGCATGGAATATCACCACACCTCATTTGCATCATTAATGAGGCTCCATTTTTGTCCAAGAGGCTTTTGTGCAAAAAGAGCTGTCTACACGGATCCTTTTTGAGCAAAAACCGCCTCTTGCACAAGAGCCGTTCTTCCTGAAAAAAAGAGGAAGCACGGCTCTTGCAGAACAGGGAGTTTTTGCTCAAAAACAGAGCTGATTAATTATGCACAAGAGGTGCAGTGATATTCCATGCTTTGCCTCATTTGCATATTTTTTGCGCAAGAGGGCGCAGTCTAGACATAGCCAGAGGGTATGTCTACACTACTGGACAAAGTCAAATTAAGATAGGTGTTACCCTGGGACACAGTAATGATTACATTTAGTCTTCTAATTAGAATTTAAAAGGCCCACTCTGATTTTCTGAGATTTAATATGTCCCAAGTCCCAGAAGAAGGGAACGCCCGAAGCCGTATCTGTCACCGATGGTTTTTTGCAGTAAATAACAGCCGGACTCGAAATATGGAGCCAAACCATATATTGTAAATAATTTGAAATAACAACCAGTAAGATATCAGTGTTGATCAAAACAGATCCCTCCCTAACCCAGAAGCAAAGTAAGACAGTAAATCCACGACACAAAAGGTATATACATTACAATAGATTGAATGTAGGCAGCCGGTGCTCACGACCTCAATGATTTGGATAGTTGTAAGCTGTGGCAGAGGAGCTGTGAGAAGATTCCACTACAGCAGATTTCAGGCTTCTCAGCTCTGGTCTGGTCAATGAGGATTCCCAGTGAGCATTGGCTCCTGGACTCAGAGGTGAAGGGCCTTCTGTTCTCCACTTATAATCTAGTGTACCCAGATCTTCACTGTCTCAGTAGAATCACTGACAAGGGACTTCTCCACAGGCAGCTAACTCTAAGACAGCAATGACACTAATCCAATCTCTCACTCTCTCATAACAAACAGGGATGACAGACAATCCATTCACTCGGACGCAACCCTAAGGACAAGAATGAACGAACCTAAGGGCGGATGAACCTAAAGGGCAGATCCAAAGTGGGCTTCAGCAGGGGTTTTTATTAACCTTAAGGCGGGAAAAGATGTATGAGGGCTGAGTGCATAATAGTGCTGGGTACAAAAGGGGCTGAGTGCAATCCTAAGCAGAGTGCACAGCTCCTTGGGCCGCATGCCGAGAAACACCTAAGCACTGAGTGCAAATCTGTGGTGAGTGGAAAGTAAGACAGGAAACCTTTGGTGGGAAACCCTTCTTGACAAGAACCTAAAATGGCACCTCCACAGACTCCATTTTGAAAGAATAACTAAACATTAAAGCCCAATGAGCTACTACAAGGTTTAGTCTTTCTTTTGCAGAAGACTCATATGTCTTTCTTGACATAGTATTACTTTTGGTTTTGGCAGCCTGAGCACTTTCTGGCCACTTATTTGGAGATCCAGTTTGAATAAACACTGCAAAGCTGAAAAGGATGACTCAGGGCCTCAGAAATGCCTCTCATCCTCCAGTGCTCTGTATATAACTGCTAGTAATTATTTAAATTTAAGGCTACAGTAATCAAAATTGAGAGAGGGAAAAAAGGCAGACTTATTAAGTCTTTGAGCAAAGTGAGTGACAGAGGAACTATAAGGGTTTTTTGAATTAATTTTTTTCAGAAACTGCATAAGTCCTAGTCTTGTTCTCCAGTAATACAGGAAGAGGAGAAAATTGACAATTTTTTTTCATGCCTGAATATTATCACAAATGTAGTGTGCCTGCTCTACTGGTCTTTCTTCCTTCCCCTATCATCCAGTTACCTTTCCTTTCCCTTACTGTACTTGTTTCTAAAAGCTCCAGTGAGGTCCCTTGATGCAAAGATGTAAGTAGAGATGATTCCTGTAATAAAGAATTTAAAATCAATCACAAGATATGATCTGTACAATACTCAATAGGCAGGGAGAATGAAAGTAACAGTTATATCACAATGTTACAAATTACTCATGTACACAAACAGATTGGTTCTAAATCAAGTAACAGTAGTGTTTGCAAGAGTGGCTTGAAGTACTTCATACCACATTGTATGCAAGATAGGTTGTTGATCATGGGCACATGAGACCCTGGCTTATATTTAAGTATTCCCATTGACTTATGAGAAGGAAGAAATGTAAGTCACTGGGGACCATGAAGGGAGAAAGGGTCCTGAACTAAAAGCATCAGAACAACAACAACGAAAAAATGCTGCTGAGTCAAATTGACTATAACTGTTCCAGTTAGTGCTATCGCTCTGATTTTAATGAGTACTGATTGCGGGACAGAATTGCCCACACATTTATGTTAAAAGCAACGTCTGCACATACAGTACAAGAGTCCGTAAAATGTGCATTAAAAAAACTCATTTATATCAAGAGAGACACTCCACGTGAATGAGGAACAAAGAGCTTTAGCAAAAAGGCTATTCTAAAGAGCCTTCAGACTGTTTTTTTTAATTCAGTATGCTCCCCTGTTGCTTCACGTGGCATTTAGTAAGGAGATATTAAACATCTTCCTTTCCTTGTGCTGTACCTAACAAGCTTTGCAGATTATATATAGGTTCCACATTTGACTTATCACTCAGAGATTAATTACAAGCAGGAGAAAGCAATTGTGATGGTGATAAGGATTCTTTAACTCTGATGATGAATTTAATGTAGAGGGTCGTCATTAGTTCTTTCCAAACCACTGGTGGATTGCTCATTTGGAGATGCACAGTCCAATGGACTTGCATGAATTCCAGCTCTCTGGTTCATAAGGCAGTAAGTGATGTACCATAAAGGAACATGCTGTTGTTTAGTATCATATTCACAGTATTATAATAAGGGAGCTTAATTTTCCATTTTAAATCTCATTATTTGTGACATGTTTAGAGTCACTGTGAAATGTGCCATATGAGTTCACAGTCAAGCAATGAGGGGAGTCTTTTCCTCTTCACTCTCTCTCCCACACTACTAAAATACACACAAAAACCAGTTAGAAATTTGTTTATGATTAGAAAGGTTCTTTTTTTCATTTTGAACACTTGCATACTTGATAAGAGAATTATAATCACTTAGGGTATGTCTACACTACCCCCCTAGTTTGAACTGGGGGGGGGGGGGTAATGTAGTCATACGGAGTTGCAAATGAAGCCCGGGATTTGAATTTCCCGGGCTTCATTTGCATGATCCCGGCTGGCGCCATTTTTAAATGCCGGCTAGTTCGGACTGCGTGCCGTGCGGCTACACGCAGCACGAACTAGCAAGTTCGGATTAGGCTTCCTAATCCGAACTAGCTGTACGCCTCGTGAAACCTTGTCCTTTCAATGCCACACCACATGTCTTATCCAGGGTACACTATTTATTGGTGTGCACCTATAAACTAATTATCAACAGTAAAGAATAAACCTATTTGTAACCAGAAGTGAGGAAGAAAGGAATAAGGTGCAAATAATACTGGTCAGCACTTTACTACAACAGCATATTTTTCAGTAATTAAACATTAATTTTAGTTTTACCTTTTATGACCACATTTATTTAAAAATACAGTATTAATTTATGGTCTTTTAAACAAAGAGCAAGTTTGATACACAACTTAATGTATACTAAAAAAATAGTTATAAAATGCTAATATTCTTATTAAAGGATTGCACAATAGACCAAACTAAAAACTGTGTGAGACTCAATAATTCATATTAAAAACTATTTAATCTACTGACACTACTAGTAAATGGTCTCTTGCAATGTGAATAATCCATTCTGGAGAAATGCATGCCAATAAGGACTGATTTATCAATAAAATAAATATGAAAATGCAGAAAATATTGTACAAGTTAGTATTGCTTCATTGCATGCCTTAGTATATGGTATTACAGTAGTGAGAATTTGGATCTAGAAAAAAAAATATTCCAGGTTAGAAGATCATAGTAAGGTGTCTTTCATTCTGAGAGATATAGCAGCATTCTGACATCTTGTTATAATTATTATCAGTCAGAACAAAACAGATATTCTTAGCTATGAAAATCTCATTCCCTTAATGGCCTGTATTTAATAATTAATACCATTGCTTGTTGCATCACCAAATGCGATTGGTAACATTTGAAGCTAAAGTCTTCTATAAACTCTACTTTTGTTTCGATATCTGACCCCAAACTTGAGCCTTTGCCAAAAATCCAATCTAGATTTGACTACTGACTTCATGGCCTTTCTCACTTCGTTTTATCTTCAATCTTGATCTTTAAAACACTTAACTTACTAAAGACATATTCTCTCTTTCACTATCAGGGTAAAGGGCTAAAAAAAGCCCCAAGCAATTATAAAGTTGACATTAGGACCTGAACCTGCAGTCATTATTCAAGCAAAACACTCTTTTTCTCCTTAACTGTAAAATTATCAATTTTTAAACCCAAAACAAAAGGGATGTTTAAAGAACATAAATCCTTCCTTCCTCTCAACATTATCATCTCAAGCATTGACCCAGAAGTTCTGCCTGTGTAACTGGACTTGCATATGGAAAAAGAAATAGTTCAGAAAATGCTACTATGGAGGTCCGAGACTTTAATTTCTTGGATAAGAGCTAAAATTTGGCCTCTAGGACCTTTCTCTTAATTTTACATATGCCATTGGTATCAACAAGTAATACTGGTTCCTCCCAGCAATGCACATAAATCTAGATATCTTGAGACCAGAGATGGGAAATTTGCATTCACCTCCACAGCAAACCACTTGATCCAGTTTGTCAAAGTTGATCTCAACTGGCACATAGTTCAATATGGCCCCTTGAAGCTCATAAATCTTTCCTAGGTTCATGTCCTACAGATGTACATGCAGTCCTGGCAAAGAATAATACATAACCTTTACATTTATTGCAAAGGGTTCTAAAGATAATTCATCTTAATTCAATATGTTTTCTCAGGGATATTGCAAGAAATTACCATATTTGTCATACATACACAATGCTTTCCTGAACTGGGTTTAGAATAGGGACAAGATTTTAGATAGCTAAAACTCCCATTTTTTCGTTTCACGATGAATTCCGGAGTGGTTGACAAAGGCTTCCCTTGTCAACTGCACCGCATCTAGATTGCCGGATCAGCTGATTGTCAGCACAGCATGGTGGCCATTTTTATTTTAATGAAGCGGAGATTATTTAAATCCCCGCTTCATTGACTATGTCTAGTGAACTACTTTACATGGCTCCGTTGATGTAGTCTACACAAACCCTAAAGGTGCATCTACACAGCACCTAAACTCAAAATAAGATATGCAATTTGCTCTACACAAATTGCATAACTTATTTCGATTCTATTTCAAAATAGCTTATTTTGAAATTTGGCACACCTACTCAGCACCACATTTCAAAATAACATGCTATTTTGAGACATCCTTTAAGCCTTGTGGAACGAGGGTTACAAGATGCTGAAATAGTGTACCCGTTATTTAAAAAATATTTCAAAATAACAGATGGCTTGTTAAAATGCGGGGTAGCTATTTCAGGATATGTCTGGTATCTCAAAATAGCTGCTCTGTGTACATAAGAACATAAGAATATAAGGATGACCATACTGGATCAGACCATACGTCCATCTAGCCCAGTAACCTGTCTTTTGTTGACAAAAGCCAACTTTTGTCGACAAAACCCTGTAGTCTAGACACCCTCCCAATGTGCTCTCCGTTGCTACCCAGGTAGTATTTGGTGCAGCTCAGTTTAAAAACTAATCCATTAAGTGTATTGAGGGTCTGTTATAGCCTTGTGTCCCACCAAGAAGTTCAGAATCCTCTCCTCAAGACTATATGGAACGGTGCCAGATGTACTCCTTAAAACAGAACTAAAGAGGTGTTTTTTTTTCTCTGCTGTTCCAAAGTCTACCTTCTCTGTGAAGATATGGAATGCAGAGGACACTTTGAATAGTTGTTTTAAGTTCTGATTATGTTAGCTGGATCGTCTTTAGAAAAGTATTTTGATTATCTAGCTAAGGGGAAAAAGCAGTAGAGTTATTTATTCTGATGAATATCGATTGGAATATTCCCAGTCAAAAGCCAATTAGAATGTAAAGCAAACAGAACAAAGACTTACAGAGGTTTGTTTGTTCTGTTCTCTACAAGAATAACATTTTTGCATCCTCCAGAGAATTCATTATCACAAGCCACTGTCTAGAAGAGGCACTGAAAATGGTATAAGTAACACATTTCTTCCAAACACACAGTAATAACATTCTATGTCTTGTATCAACAAACAATCTGAACTCAGATGCAGAGACAAGGGCAGGGATAAAGGCAGAAGCAGATAATAGCTTAACTCTGCCAATTTCTTTTTATAGAAAAATATCTACTCCATAAATTCAGAACAGTACTTTCAGGTAATAGGAAATTAGGTTTTGCTATATATTTTTATGGTAAAAAAGAAACTCTAGGCTGTAGAGTTTCAAAAATAATTTCTTTAGCATAAAATTTCATACTATTCCACAATTTTTTTTTCCAAATTCACCACATTTGTTTAGTATTACACTTACTTCAGGAATTGTGAAACAAGTACTGAAAGTAAACATCCATTTTATGAGTATTATCTTTTTTTTTCTAAAATTCTGATGGGATAAATACTCCTTCATTTAGAGCAAAATGGCACCAACAGAGATTTTTCTTTTTCTTCTTCATAAAAATAGTTGAGAAAAAAAATCCCCTCTCATGATTTCATGGAATTGCTATCACCATCAAAATATTAAATGGGATTGTATTCATATGTTGTTCTATTTCCATGAGTGAAAATCTTTTGCAAAGTGTTAGCAATGTTTAATCATATCTTTATCACTTTAAACTTTGATTTAGTTTGTATGTATGCAACTGATTTGAATCCCAGGGAGTTAACTTGTCTCTTCTTCCTTTTGAGATAAAGATAAAACATTCCTATAGTAGACTAAGCCTGTGAGTCTTTAAAAAAAAAGCTTTTGAGCTCAGTATGAACAGTAAAGGTCCCATAAGCCCTGATCTGACCCATTGTTCTCTATATAATACCCCTATACACTTGTGTAATATTGTGAGCACTAAATATTTGCCACCCTCCGTTCCCCATGTATAAGCATTTTCTTACTACTCTATTTATAGTTTGGAATGATTTGTGGCATTGGAGGTTGGGCAGGGAGAGGGAGCAGTGGGGATAGTGTGTGTATCAGGTGATTCGTATCTCCTCCAAAAGTACACAGAAATGAGGGGGAAGGGGTAAAAAGAGTGGGTCTCCAGTGTCCCAGTGTGCAAGAGGCGTGTGGAGGATGGAGTCAGTCCCTGTGCGTATAGTCCAAGGGCTTCAGGTTGCCCACCACTGTCCTATGGTCTGTGCTATATAGGAGGTCATACTAAATGATCTAATAGTTAATTCTGGCCTTAAAATCCATGACTACAATGTTATACAGAAGAAGAATAGCTAAGATGACTTAATTAAGCTTAAGTGTGATATGGATCCACAGTGATTAAGGTGAACGATCACAATGACCTGTTTAAAACTCTGCTTGTCATGCACCTTCCCTTTGCTAATACCAGTTCATTCACATCAGCTTTTGGGGTGGGAGCCCTCAGCTTTGACCCCCTATATTCAGCTAGCCACTATTTTTTACTCAATAGCAAATTACAGTGTTCCTGCCTGTCTTGAGATTAAAAAAAAAATAGGGTGTTTTTCCCCTACCAATAATGGTTAACCACTTAACAGAGTGCAATAAATTTCTCTTTGTGCTTACTTAAATAAGTTCTATTATCAGAGTTAAAAATAGAGAACAGTCTATCAAGAGATAAGACAACCTAATTTTGAATGAAACTGTGGAAAGTATCACTAAGTAGCCCAAATGCTTCAAGTTCCAGCTATGAAAATGCACCTAACTATGTCAATAAAGTCATATTTTTTTTACCCTTATTAGGAAAAACAATACAAGGAGTGGAACAGAAAAGGCAGACCAGATGAGAGCAAAGTGAACATATCAATGAACAGGGCTCGCCGAGCAGTGGCAAGCCTCATTCGCCAGCCGCGCTGTCCAGAGATCTGTGCATGCACAAATAGTTCTGCGCATGTGCAGATCATTCTGCGCATGCGCAGATCACCTGAACCCAGCTCTTCCGGGTTGTAACCTACTCGCCATGGGAGAGTAGATTACATAGATTGTCGAGCCCTGCCAGTGAAAAATATAAGGAGCTTGATAATTATTTTAAAAACCAAATAAATTGGTATTGTCACAGAAATTAGGCACCTTACTATGAAATTTTCCTCATGATTGAGCAAAAAGATTATGATGGCAGATTTCTTAATGAAGGCAATAAGATGTTTCCTGTAAAAGCTACTGCCAATGAAGGAAAGGCAATGGCTATGCTTCCCTTGAGGTCAGAAAGAAAAGGAGATTGATGTTTAGTGGTGTAGACAATTTAGTGGTTATTCTGGATTAGGAAAGACCAAAGTTCAAGACCTTTCTCAGCATTTGGCAGATAGAAAGTTGAATCAAGTCTCCCACATCTTAGTTGAATTCCTAAACAGTTGGCTGACTCCTATGAGGAAGAAACCATGTGCTTTTTGCTGGTCTGTGTGATCTGAGAATGCTTATGTGATTGAATAGTCTAGGTCTAGGGTTGTGAAGCTTTTTGGGTCAGGGGGCCCTGACCCACAGAAAAAATCAGTGGGAAGTAGTGGGGACTGAAGTGCTTCCCAATGCTGGTGCGGGAGAGGAGCCCTGAGTCCCTGGAACTGGATCCAGGTAAGCCGGGGACTACATCTGGATCCTGGGCCTTCAATTCCCCAACCCTGGCCAAGGTGGAAGAATGCACAGGGTAACAAAGCAGCTGAGGCTTAGGTGTAAAATAAGCACCTAGGCTTCTAAACTGTGATGGAGGTGAGTATGCCCACAGGCAGAAACTTAGGCACGTAGGGGACTTTAAACGAAGAAATGTAGATGCCTACATAGTTAGATGGCAGCCATGTGGGGGCTTCAAGAATTTCAGCTGCACCTTCGTATTGGATGTTGGTGCCTAAATTGGTAGTTAATTGCCTAAGTCTCTTTGTAGATATAGTCCTTAGTCTTTCATCTTCTTGCAAAAAAGAAAACTTACAGTTACAGACATTTTCTAATTAGATTCTAATGCTAATAATTCCTCAACAGCTGTTCAACTATGCTATAGCCCTCAAGCCACAGCACTGCATTGCAATTTTTAGACTGTAGATATTACAAACTGTTAAAATGGTTTAAATTGCAATAATCCTTTCATAATCATTAGTTTCAGTATTGCTGGTTTCACAGAGCATTAATTTGCCTCAAAGGCTGTTTTTTTTGGTGTGTGTGGTTTTTTTTAGTGTTATACTTACAATAAGGCTGACCTAATCACCCAAATCTTCTATTAAAGTCATTGCAGATAAAGGCCTAATATGTAATGAAATAGATTAATTTTTGTGACAGGTAGCAGAATACACACACACAATGGCAAAATTGCTTGAGATTATACAATTAGTGACTGTATGATAAAGCATATGCATAATGAATATAGGGAACAAGAGATTACACAGGTAACCTTAATTCTGATATCTTAGAAAAAGTGAACAAGTGTAGGTGAGCAGGTCATAAGATCCATAATTAAACTTCATATTTAATAATATTTTCTAGGACAAGACAATGCTGAACTCTCCACAAACCATGCCACCTTCATACAAACTCATTTCAAATTAAACTAATGATATGATTGATGCCTACAAAAATATTCGGTTTAAACTGAGAAAAATGATTATCTGATCTTACCCTTTCCATCTGCAAGAGCCTTCTACGCAGGTTTTCTCATGTGTGCATGGGGAAGGAACTGATTCTCCTTTTCACTAATGCTCCCTTATCTCAGAGGCTACGTCTACATTGGCAAGATTGGCGCAAATACTTTTAACGCAAGAGTTAAAGTATTTGTGCAAGAGAGCATCTACACTGGCATGTGCTTTTGTGCAAGAGATGTGCTTTTGCACAAAAGCATCTGTGCCAGTGTAGATGCCATTATAGCCATCGGGCTTTCTTGCGCAAGAAATTCATGTTGCCTGTCTACACTGGCCTCTTGCGCAAGAACAGTTACTCAAGAGAGCTTTTTCCTGAGCGGGAGTATCATAGCTCTTGCGGAAGAAGCACTGATTTCACACATTAGAACGTCAGTGTTCTTGCGCAAGAACTCCCTGCAAGTGTAGACAGGCAGCATGTTTTTGCACAAAATCATGCCAATGTAGACATAGCCAGAGTGTTCTGAGGTGGCATTAGTATAAAGGAATATCAGTCCCATAATATTTAATTGCTTCCTTTGCTATGGGAGATTCAGAGACATTTTATAGATATGAAAGCCAGATAAGCTATAGTTGCAACACTCTACTTATTGGGTCACTGTTTACCCATTAAGGGACCACTGTCACCTCAGCTCTTCTTTCCACTTTATCCCATGTGAAGTTCTATGTTTTCTCATATTTCTCCCCTCATTCTTGAAACATTTTCCCTGACATTAAAGTTTGTGCAGCCTAACTACTATCCTTTTATCCCATCAGGAACACCATCCCCGATAACACCACTGCACACCTGAATACAGGGATCTACAACTTTGTCCTCACCCACAACTACTTCCAATTCAAAGACAATTTGTATCTCCAAATCAGCGGCAGCCACAGGCACCTGCATGGCACTACAATATGCCAACATCTTTATGGTTGACCTTAGAATACTAGGACTGGAAGGGACCTAGAGAGGTCATAGAATCCAGTCCCCTGCCCTCATGACAGAACCCATTACTGTCTAGACCAACCCTGATAGATATTTATCTAACCTACTCTTAAATATCTCCGGAGATGGAGATTCCACAACCTCCCTAGGCAATTTATTCCAGTGTTCAACCACCCTGACACTTAGGAAGTTTTTCCTAATGTCCAACCTAAACCTCCGTTGCTGCAGTTTAAGCCCATTGCTTCTTGTTCTATCCTCGGAGGCCAGGAAGAACAAGTTTTCTCCCTCCTCCTTGTGACACCCTTTTAGATACCTCAAAACTGCTATCATGTCCCCTCTCACTCTTCTCTTTTCCTAAACTAAACAAGCCAAATTCTTTTACTCTTCCTTCATAGTTCATGTTCTCTAAACCTTTAATCATTCTTGTTGCTCTTCTCTGGACCTTCTCTAGTTTCTCCCCATCTTTCATGAATGTGGTGCCCCAAACTGGACACAATACTCCAAATGAGGCCTAATCAGTGCAGAGTAGAGCGGAAGAATGACTTCTCATGTCTTGCTCACAACATACCTGTTAATGCATCCTAGAATCATGTTTGCTTTTTTCTCAACAGCGTCACACTGTTGACTCATATTTAGCTTGTGGTTCACTATAACCCTAGATCGCTTTCTGCCATACTCCTTCCTAGACAGTCATTTCCCATTCTGTATGTATGAAATGGATTGTTCCTTCCTAAGTAGAGCACTTTGCATTTGTCCTTATTAAACTTCATCCTGTAAACCTCAGACCATTTCTCCAATTTGTCCAGATCATTTTGAATTATGACCCTATCCTCCAAAGCAGGTACAACCCCTCCCAGCTTGGTATCATCTGCAAACTTAATAAGCATACTCTCTATGCCAATATCTAAATTGTCGATTAAGATATTGAACAGAACCAGTCCCAGAACAGACCTCTGTGAAACCCCACTTGTTTTACCTTTCCAGCAGGATTGTGAACCATTAATAACTACTCTCTGAGAATGGTTATCCAGCCTGTTATGTACCCACCTTTAGTAGACCCATCTAAATTGTATTTGCCTAGTTTATTAATAAGAATATCATGGGAGACCATATCAAATGCCCTACTAAAGTCTAGGTATACCACATCCACCACTTCTCCCTTACCACGAGACTCGTTATCCTATCAAAGTATTGTTTTAACATGATTTGTTCTTTACAAATCCATGCTGGCTGTTCCCTATCACCTTATTATCTTCCAAGTGTTTGCAGATGATTTCCTTTATTTCTTGCTCCATTATTTTTCCTGGTTGTGATGGGGCGACCCCCGCCCGTCCCTGGGATGCCGCCGAGCAGGCGTTGCTGGGTATAAGGGGGGGGACCTACTGGGGGTGCGTGGCGTGCACGTGAGCCGTGCCGGGGCAGGGAAAGCGGGCCACCCCCACAAGCGGCAGCGAAGCGGCAGACGGCGCAGGGATAGCGTGGGCGGCGTTTCCCCGCCCTGAGTGACAGGGGAGCCGGCCAATCAGGGGACCGGACGGGCGACAGTGGTAACGCCCGCCCGGTGACGTAGACGGGGGCGGGAGCCCGGCGGGGAGTTTAAAAAATTGAACCCCTTCCGCTTAAGGGGGGGGGAGAAACGCGCGCCGGCGAGCAGGAGGGGAGGATTACTGATAGGGAGGCGGAGGTCGGGAGGAAACCCCCCCCCCAGAGTCCAGCCCCAGTAGCCACCCCGGCTGTGGAGCCAGCCTAGCGCAAGGTGCGGGCGTACGGGCGCCCGACCGCCAGACTGACGGACGAATCAAAGGTGACCACCCCGAATGGGGGAGGAGGGGCACCTGAGGAGGGAGAGGAAGCAGCCCAGGGCAGAGCTCACTTGTGCTTGCGGGCTGACGAGTTGCGGCAAGGAGCCCCGTCAGCCGGACCGGAGTTAACTACTTCCGTGTCCTTAGGGCCCTGGGCTGGGGCCCGTGAGTGAGGGCGGGCCCGGGCCCCCCTTTCCCTCCCCCTCCGTAAGGGGGAAGAAGCATATGGTCAAAGGACCGGCCGTACGGCTACACCGAACACGGTCGACAACCCAAATCTCCCGCCTTGAAAGCGGGAGGACTAGACTTGTGGGGGCCGAGCCCACACGGGACGTGGGCAGAAGACCCGGAGCCCCGACGGGCTCGGACCCCCTTGGTACACTGGTACAGAAGTTAAACTGACTGGTCTGTAGTTTCCTGGGTTGTTCTTATTTCCCTTTTTATAGATGAGCACTATATTTGCCCTTTTCCAGTCTTCTGGAATCTCTGCCATCTTCCATGATTTTCCAAAGATGATACCTAAAGACTCAGCTACCTCCTCTATCAGCTCCTTGAGTATTCTAAGATGCATTTCATCAAGTCTGGGTGACTTGCAGACATCTAACTTTTCTAAGTGATTTTTAACTTCTTTTTTTATTTTATCTTCTAAACCTACCCCCTTCCCACTAGCATTCACTATGTTAGGCATTCCTTCATCAGACTTCTCCATTAAGACTGAAACAAAGTAGTCATTAAGCATCTCTACCATTTCCTAGGTTCCTGTAATTGTTTCTCCCACCTCACGGAGCAATGGGCCTACCCTGTCCTTGGTTTACCTCTTGTTTCTAATAAATTTATAGAATGTCTTCTTGTTTTCCTTCATGCCTGTAGCTAGTCTGAGCTCGTTTTGTGCCTTTGCCTTTCTAATCTTGCCCCTGCATTCCTGTATTGTTTGCCTATATTCATCCTTTATTATTTGTCCTAGTTTTCTATTTTTATATGACTACTTTTTTATTTTTAGATCATGCAAGATATCCTGGTTAAGCCAAGGTGTCCTTTGCCATATTTTCTATGTTTTCTATGCAGCTGAACAATGTTTCCTCAGCTCTCACCCCCTAACACTCCTACTTTACTTATGCTACATCGATGACATCTTCATTATATGGACCCATGGAAAAGAAACTCTTGAAGAATTTCACAAGGGTTTCAACAACTTCCACCTCACCATCAACCTCAGCCTGGACAAATACACACAGGAAATCCACTTCCTGGACATTACAGTACAGTTAAATAAAGGACAAATTTCCACCACACTAACCGGAAACCCACCGACCACTACACTTACCTTCATGCCTCCAGCTTCCAACCCAGACGCATTTCTCAATCTATTGTATACAGCCAAGCTCTAAGATACAAGTGGATTTGCTCTGATCCCACATACAGAGACAAACACCTACAGTATCTTTATAGAGCACTCCTAAAACTGAAATACCCACCTGGAGAAGTGAAAAAAACAAATTGACAGAGACAAAAAAGCACCCAGACATGAACTACTTCAAGACAGACCCAAAAGAGAAAATAACAGATTTCCACTTGTCATTACCTACAGCCCACAACTCAAACCCCTCCAACACATTATACACTACCTATAACCCATACTGGAAAATGATCCCTCACTCTCAGAGGCCTTGGGAGAAAAACCTATTCTCGCTTACAGACAACCCCCTATCTGAAACGAATTCTTTCTGGTAACCATGCTACACAACCACATCATAAGCATCCAGGAACCCAGTCATGCAATCAGACACAGTGCCAACTCTGCCCACATATCTATACAAGCGAATTCATCACTGGTGCCAACAACATAAGCTACCAAATCAAAGGATCATTTAACTGCACATCCAGTAATCTGATCTATGCCATCAAATGCCAGCAATGCCCCACTGCTATATATATTGGACAAACTGGGCAATCCCTACGGGAAAGAATCAATGGACACAAATCAAATATATGTAAAGGGAACATGCAGAAACCTGTTGGCAACACTTCAATCTACCTAATCACTGTTTAAAAAATCTTCAAGTGGATGTCTTGTCACAAACCAATTCTACAAGCCACATACACAGAGAGGCATTGGAATTATAATTCATTCACAGATTCAATTCTCACTCTGATAGCCTACTCAGTTGTGATAATGGACGGCTGGGACATTATCAACCTAACATTTGATGAAGGTGTCAACAGGTCTTTGTAGATTTTTGCGTTAGTACCCTTCCTATCTAATTGCTATCCTTTAATACTTATCTGCTTCTTTCAACTATCCAATCTGTAGGTGCTTACTGATTACCAGTTCTGCCTATTTGGTTTTCCCTTTGATATTTTCATGCTCTCTGCTCCCTATTTCCCTTCCCCATCCATTTTCCCCCCTCTCCTTTCTCCCCTATTTATTTGGGTCTGCACATCCTAAACTCAAATCTCTGGTCATCCTAAGAGGTGGGCTATGCTCACAAAAGCTCATGATACCATCTACATGGTTTTTTAGTCTATAAAGTGCTACCAGATAATTTGTTGTTTTTTAAGTTTATACTATCCTTTTAATCAGTCTATAGACTTTCAGCCTCCTCTTTACTTTGGAATCCCAATTTCATATATATTTTTAAAGGAACTGGCAAAATGTAGGTTACAATCAGAATCTTATCTTTCACTCCTGCATCTCTCCTCTTTTATATGCATCTGCTTGGCTATTCCATTTGGTTTATCTAATTAAAGACTGAATTGTGCCCTAGAGAGACAGCTTCCCCAATGCACAGGGTAAGTGTGCCTACTTAGACCATATCCCTTAAATAGATGTAACATGACGTCCTCTCCATAACTGTCCAACTATGACAAGTACAAAAGAGGCCTTCTATGCAGTAATTTCTATATATAGAAAATACTCATTGTAAAATATAGTGCAGCAATCTCAGTAATGCCAGACAAGGTAGATTGCTATTATGACTAAGGAGCAGGACCATTGTACTAGACAAACATAGCAATCTTTTCAAGTAATACATAGCACATATTATTCCTATGTATGAAAGTACATTACAATGACTAATTTTAACAATTAGGAAATACAAAGAAAATGTAAAAGAAAAATAGTGTATGACTTTGTTTCTTTCAAAACAATCCTCCTTGCCAAACATCATTCTCACTTGATAATGCTGACATTTCTACCAGAAAAAAAGTGTTTTGTAAAAAAAAAAATGTGTGTAAAACAAGCCGAAAATATGTTCATATGTAAAGCACATGCATTTGTGCACACAGTTGTGAGTATACACACACAGAAAATGCAGTGAGGAGAAAGGTCTGTAGTAGTTTGGAGACTGGATTGAGTTTTGACTTCACTTTGCAGATCTTCCATAGTCTTTCTCTGTAATCTAGGAAAGTCTGTTTACTTTCTGGTGCCTCAGTCAGTAAAATATGAATATAATTCTGCTATCTTGTATCTTGAACAAAGACTGCATCTTGGGGCCTGCATGAAAAACACAATTGGTCTTGATTTTATCTGGGGCCTGTGAAGGGTCTGTTTTCCAAACTGGCTTTGAAAGAGTTGAATTAAGCCTAATCAGCCAGTATATCTGCAAGTGGGACCAGGGGACAGGAGTTAGAGATGCAGGCTGTGTGGATAGAACTAGTTGGAAGGACGGTCAACAGAGAAGAGATGGGGCTTCTGTAAACGTCTATAGTCTACAGTCTCTCTCCCTGAGGAAAGGGAAAAGGAAGAGGAGATAGGCAACCCTAAGGTAAGAAATAGAAACCCGAAAGGAAGGATTTTCCTAACACGCTTAAGAGATAGGGGTCTGACTAAGAAGGCTGGAAAATGAAAGGCTTGGAGATGTCTGACAGGAAGTAGTTGAGGGTGAGATCAATATGGTTGGCTTGACCACAGACCTTAACTACAAGCTATTGGGTCTCAGAAAAGGGGCAGGTCAAGTGTCTTGGTTTGCACAGTTTGACAGGTGGCAACTGTAACTGACACTCCTAATCACAAGTTTTGATTTCTGAACATCAGTTGATATGTAAATCTCTTTCATTTTACTGAAGGAAACTGAATCTTTAAAACATACATATTAGTGATGTTGCATTGATTACAATATTTGCCAGTTTTGCCCATAGACTTTTCCATTTCCATTATCATGTCCTCTGGTCTAATGGTCTGTCATTTCCAGCTTCTCACCATAGATCTGCAGTAGCATATTAATAGAAAATTTATTAATAAATAATTTAATAGAAATAAGGATAGCTGTGTCAGTCAGGCTGAGTTTATTGATGCAACACTGGAAATGAAAAGCTTTTAGACACTAACTATATGTTGCAAAGTCTACCCGATGAAAATTCAGTGAAGCACTTTAATGATAACACTTCAAATTAACCATCTCAAATGTGCATCTAATTTAAATGTAATAAGACAGTCATATATTGCTTGAACAATCAACTGATTCTTCACAGTTCAGTTGCTGAAAGTTTTTTTTCCTAGCTTGTTTCTCCAAATTTTCCATATTTCTCTAACATAGATCAAACATTGTCATTTTTGCATGCTAATGTCACCAACGTCTTACTTTCTTCTCTTTGTATATCTCTCCTTTTAGGGTGTCAAATATCAATGTTGCCATAAATTAGACAGGAGGGAATTTTCAGAGCCACCTGCTGAACCTATCTGCTATCAATATTTAGTGGGAACTCAGCATCCAAACACCACAAGAGGCTTTGAAGAATCTCAACCTTCAGTGAAACATTTGTAGATTTGATTAAAATTCAACTCAACAATACTGCCATATCAGCAATATTGTATAGCAGATAAAATATAGGGAAGAGAAAGAAGAATTATGGGAATTTCAATCCATGCCCTGGTCCTCAATAAAGTGATTGGACAGCACAGAGGGGAGTGCAGGACATAATTGTTGAGAGCAGGTATAGTAAAATGTGATGGGCCAACATAACGTGAGGTTCACTGACTGTCCCTGACATATAGTAAGGAGTCATTGATGAACTGTAGCTGTCACCAAGTGGTACCCATGGTAACTGAAATGACCACTCAGCCAACTTCTAAACAGATGGGAAGAGATTGTTGTGAAAAAAACATGGCCACAATTAGGGTACGTCTAGACTATGGGTTTTTTTAAAGGAGTTATGCAAATTTGGTGCTAATATGCACATCTTCTTCTGATCACTTTTTTGAAAGCAGGTTTTTCGATGGTGAAAGCAGTTTAGACATGGCTCTTTCAAAAAAAACCAAAACCCTTTTTTCGA
Source organism: Pelodiscus sinensis (assembly GCF_049634645.1). Taxonomy (NCBI): domain Eukaryota; kingdom Metazoa; phylum Chordata; order Testudines; family Trionychidae; genus Pelodiscus; species Pelodiscus sinensis. Next base: position 258,064,637 of record NC_134711.1, read on the forward strand.
AAGAACCTTTCGAAAAACCCACTTTTGAAAAAGCGATCGGAAGAAGATATGCAAATTAGCACCACATTTGCATATCTCCTTTAAAAAAACCCATAGTCTAGACATACCTTTAAAGAAGGGAGGTCTGAATAAGAGAAGAATGGAAAATATGTTGATTGGCAAAATCTATACAAAGATTGAAGGGCTGAGTTATCAAAATGAATTACAAGCAAATTTTATAGAATATAGCTCACACACTGCATGTTGAAATAGGAGTATGTTAATCTACAGTGATCCCCAATATTAAGAATACTAAATCCATATTCTAGTGAATAAAGTAGAAGATGAGCAGGAGCAAATTGTAAATAGGGCAAGGACTGCAGTCATCTGAACAGTGACCAGAATAAAGGTGTGAAAAGAATCCATGGAGCCAATGACCACAGGCTAATAGAACCTAGCCAAAGAATGAACTCACAGAGATAAATGGTATAAAGATGGTGTACTTAAAACATTCTGGATAATGAAGATATTTAAGGGAAAATTATGCAATTACTAGTCAACAACATTAATTTCTTAAGAAATAATACATTTAGTTTATAGTTTCCTTTACTTAAAAATTTGTTATGAAATGAATATGCACATATTTTAAGTCTTTATTTGTGCACAAGGTGGCTTCGTTTAGTATATTATAAACTCTTTGCTGAAGGCTCTTTCTTCTTATGTATATATCCAGCACATATCAACCTGGAGCCCTAATCTTAGCTGGGGTATCTCGTAACTAAAAAACAATTGTATTAATAGATTATATGGAAGTATATATGTTAGTGAATGCTAGAATGAACACATGTGGTATATGTGCATGTAAGTGTGGCAGTCAGTTTCTATAGATTTTATTACATATGTATCTGGTCAAGTGAATTTCTGTGGTTGTGCTGTGTGGATTTGCATTTGGGCTTCAGTAGTGGGTCTTTAGTGGGCCCATTTCAGCTGTGATAATGTGTGTTCCTAATTCCACACATAAAATAACAATAAATTTACTGAACAAAAACATAGAGCTGCTTTTAAAAAATGGGAAGAGAGAAGGGAAAGAATCATGAAACCCTTTGTGATTTTTTTTTAAATTTCCCCTTTAAGTATTTTGCTGCCCACTCTATTGTCCTGTAATAAATGAAACCTGAACTTAGCATAATGCAAGGCCCAAACAATAAATATGTCTGTCTGGGTCTTGCAGTGAAAATGAACATGTGAGCAAGAGTAGGGAAGAGCAAGCAAAAGAGACATGAAGGATGGAGTGAGAAGAGGTGGGGCTTCAGGTTGGGGTGGGGTATTCAGGGAAAGGGTGGACAGTGGGTAGAGCAGTGGTCTGGGGCAAGGGTATTTGTTTTTCTGGAATTAGAAAGTTGGCAACCTTCTTGGGAATACCTGCCTACAGTAGAATGCTATGTAATTTCACTTGATTTAGGGGAACTGGGTAAGAATTCTTGGATCCTGTCTATGGGATTCATTTCTCTAGAGCCACAAAAGAAGCAGGACACAGAGAAAAGGTGGACTAGGCAGAAGCAGGAGAACCCAGTGAATTCAAAACTACACAAATCTACTGGCCATTTTCCCTGCAAAATTGAGGCGCAAGAGTATTCAAACTACTGCAACTTTAAAGCTCTAGTAACTTACAACGTTACTCCTCATTCTGGAAGGGACTATTCCCTCCTTCCTCAGAAAAGCCAATCTGCACAAAACCTTCTCCTTGGGCTTTGTACAATAACAAAACTTAATCTCTATTGAACAAGGTGCAATAGGAGTAAGTGTTGCAATTTACCATGACAGAAAATGAGGGGTAAATCAAAATACATTGTAACTAATGGACAACACCTCTGTAAAGGAATAATGCAAGGACCATGAATGCAGTGATCAAGTTGATAAGAGGAAGGCAATCTAACAAGAATATCTAGTCCTTTAAGGTTTGCCATGAAAAAATAAAAGCAGCAAAATAAAAGTACAATGTGTTAAAGCTAGTCACAAAGAGTTCAGGAAAAATGAAAAGGCTTTTTTTTTTCAAATATAACAGACAACAAGAAGCATCTAGGAAAAAAAGAGTATCTATTTTCAGTATGGACATGAAATTAACCACACTAAAATGAACTACTTTTTCTTTTCTTTTTTTATAAAGAAATATATAAAAAATGCTATTCTTGTTTCTATAGTTATAGAGAACTGTAAAAAATAAGCAAAGATTGGGTGTAAAAGGTCACCAAGTCCGAATAGTAATATTTTATGGCCACTTCATATATGTGTAATAACTACACGAGGTACATGGTAAGCTTGAACAACTAATGACACTTTTTATCAAGTTATACCAGTTTAACTAATAATGGAAATTTACTTAAACTGGTAACAAAAACTTATTTTGACTTAATGATATCTTGTTTTGATTTGACTTATGGTTTAAAGCAAGCTTGCCTAAATGAGTGCAAATATATGTAAAGACAAGGTTTGAGAAGTAAGGAAAGCTGTATTAAAAGTGTGATAAAGAGGAGATTAGAAGGTACTAGAATCATATGTGTAAACTGCTTCTGATGTTATGATTATGCAGAAATGTAAGGACATTCTCATGAGATAAGTTTCCATTGGTACTAGTTTGAACTAGTGAGATTTCTGTAGCACCATAACACAGAGCATTTAAGAGAAAAAACAACTTGTTTAATGTTGCTCTCCTTGTTGCACCTTAGCAGGACTGCACACTGGAGCTGGCTCAGTTATAATATTGCTTGCAAATGTTGGCATATTTTCTTTGTATTCTTATATTCCAATACATTTCAATTACTCACGCAGCTCTACAGAGTGCAGAATATGAATAACAATTGTAAACTCGTTATCCTCACTATTCAACTTGCTGTACTCATTGCAGAGGATAAGGAGATAGTCAAATAAACGTATTCTATGAATGGCAGTTCTTTTTGAGAAACAGTAGTTATTGGGAAGAGTGGAGAAAAGCAACAAAGTAATTTGTTTTTGAAAAGTCAGATAACTGTGGTAATTACCATGCTGCATAATAATCCCAACAACAATCCTTGGTTTAAAAATATGAAAATAAATTTCTAAAAACCTTGAGAATACAAGAGTTATGAATAGAAAGTACAAGTAATTTAAAGAAATATATTTTACTAGATAAACTATATTTTAGTAGCAGACTTATAGCACTATATTTGAATTTTAACAAAGAATTTGAAACTGGGTGTCCTGAAGTCTTTATTTAAAAAATTGTTTTAAACTGATTTGAAGAAGAACACTGTCAGGTGGACTCAAAAGTGATTGAAAGTTGTGTCTCAATTAATTTTGAGTCAGACACTATTGCTTGGGAAATTTCACGTAGGGTATTCTAAAGAGCAAAACACCTCCAGCGTGGAGAAAGGGTTGATGACTGACTTGCTTTGTGTTGAACTGATAAATGTCATCCCCCTCCTTATTTTTTCACCTACAGCCACTATTGCAGATAATACTAAATTGGGAGATGATGAAAATAACTTAGGACACAGAAAGAAATAGGACAACATTGAATGGGAGTAGCAATGACCACCATGGAATGGGAAACAGAGGGGCCTCAGACCATATTCACGATTTAAATCTCAGGGTAATAGCCACCCACTGAGCTACACACTGGAAAATATCCAGGCAAAGATTTTTATAAAAGAAATTTCTCCTTTTGTGTGTGATGAATAGCTTGTTTCTTAAAAATTTAAAAATTCCTTTAGGCTACGTCTACACTGGCATGATATTGCGCAAAAACTCTTTAGTGCAAGAATTCTTGCATTAAAGTAGTTGTGCAAGAGAGTGTCTACACTGGCATGTGCTTTTGCGCAAGAGCATCCATGCCAGTGTAGACACTCTCTTGCGCAAGAAAGCCATTTTAACCATAGGGCTTTCTTGAGCAAGAAATTCATGTTGTCTATCTACACTGGCCTCTTGCACAAGAACAGTTGCACAAAAGGACTTATTCCTGAGATGGAGTATCATAGTTCTTGCGCAAGAAGCCCTGATTTCATACAGCAGAACGTCAGTTTACTTGTGTAAGAACATACGGCCAGTGTAAACAGGCAGCAAGTTTTTGCGCACGAGCGGCTGCTTTGGCGCAAGATAGCGCCAGTGTAGACATAGCCTTAGGGTATAAATTACAGCTTCCTTCTTGTAATAATGCTGACACTGCTGAAGTAAAAGCCTCAGCATACATGACAGGCACCAGCATGTAAAAGAAGAGAATGCTTGTGTCCTCCTTAGAGAAGATTGTTCCAACAGTCCCACATCTACATCAATTTGGAAAAAAGATGTACTGACGCACACTTATGAGCAGGAGAAACATGGACAGCAGTAATGAATAACTATGCATAGTTTACAAGTCAGTATGGGCTGATATGCAATATAGAAGTGTAATAATGACAATATCTAGAAAACTATATTGAGTTCTGGAAATCTCAAAACTGTTGAGAGACCTGAAGGGAGTTCAGAGGCGAGCACTCCAAAATAATCAGTGGACCATATGGGCTGACTTACTAGAAAAGATTAAAGCAGCTTAATATATACAGTTTAGCAAAAAAAAAAAAAAAAAAAAAAAAAAAAAAATCAACTAAGGAGTATCATGATAACAATCTCCTAGTATTTAAAAGTGTAAGATCAAAGTTAGAAATGAGTTAATCTGAGTGGTGCAAGTAAAATGGGAGGGAGTGGGGAATTGAAAAAGGTAAATATAGACTTCATATTGAGAAAAAAGCCTACATGACATAAAATGTATTAACCTGTATTGCCATTTATTTGCAGGAGTGGCCTGTGAAAATCCAGGTGTGCTTCTTTGCATGAGGTCCCTGTTGAAGCTAATTACATTCGCTGTGATCCCAAGAAATAAGCATTGGCCCTTCCTACACTTGTTTAACATCAGAAGGGCTGATGCACTCAGGAGTGGTTAGGGAAGCCCAGAGGCATCAAACATATTAGCAAGATTTTCTTGCAGTACTTATTGCTGTGAAATCAGATATCAGCCTTTGATGTAACATGAGGATCAGAAAATATGTGCATTGTTAAGGCATTATATCATTCCATGAGATGCATAATTTGGGGAACATCTCATTTGTTGGTTATTCCAGTAATATGCGTTCACTACTTTTGCAGACCTGCTCTGCAGCTGTGATGTGAGACTATGGATCTTGTAGAACCAGAGTTTTGTGTGCGACCATGTAATATATGTCTGAGTAATTAGTGTGGAATACTTATTTAATATCTAAATCTCTTTATTTTTGTTACAGTCTCATTAACACATGTTCTTTGATAAAACAATACTATTAGAAGAATTACTAATATATGGAATTAAATCCTAATCACCAAGGTCTAAACAAGCTGTTAAGAAATAAATGAGCTAACTAGGCCAAAGAATGAGAATGGAACCTAGGGAGAGCTAACAAAGTTTAAAGAAAAAATGTTTATAAAAAGCATTTTTAAAACTGAAGCTTTTTCACATTTTGCTTCTGATTGAAGATGAACTTCTAAAATACCTGTGGCTCCTCTGTATATTTCATGCTAAGTCTTTAGAATATTATATACATTAATACACAGAGGAATCATTCTGATGTGTACCTGAGACATATGAGATTTTACACCAATGGTAATGTGTTTTTTTATATGCAATATACCCCAAAGTAGGGTAAGGCTGATGTCCAGGAGGATGCCATTATGCTGTGTTTATGTATATTACGTACATATTACACACAATTTTTTTATCTGTGACCCTTTTAAACTGATGGATAAAATATATTTTATTAAAAAGATGATTGAATGACTAGGGGTCAATTGAATACTATTGTAAAGCCTTTATATTTTCTCTATTAGTGTAAGTAATAAATTGATCATGGAAAATGGAAATTAAAATTATAGTCCTACAATATCTGTTTGTACTTTTCCTGTACTCCAAACTATTAAGCAGATATTATGTAAATAAATGTAAACTTCTAAATATGCCTACAAGATCTGTAGTTATCAATTGAAAACCTTTATAAAATTGAAAAGGAAAAAGCCTCTCCAGGAAACAACAGTAAGCATCACCAGGTTAATATTCAACACTAAATGATTTCAGTGAGCCTAAAATTATTATTACTGCAAAGTAATATCATCATTAGACATCCCATTTAATATCACTACTGTTCCTTCTCAAACTGAAGGACTAAGTAGCATAACTCGAATCAGTAGCAGACTCACAGCCTCTTATTTGACATATTTGACTAATTTGTATAGAAGGCCAGTGAACCGTCTGGAGAAGTCTGTCCTAATAGTTTGAAATCTACAAAAGTTCACACTGTATATTAGATGCCTATTGTTTTTTTTAAAAAAACTGATTACATGTGGGTCATTTGCAGGATTAAATCCACCCAGGACCTTAGCCTATAAGACCCTAGCTCTTCAGGTAAGAAGCTAAGTCTTAATTTTCTCCTTTATTGAAAATTGCTTCTGTGAGGAGGCATTGCTTTTCTAGTAGCCTCTTGGATGACTGGATGCTGGTCTGCAGGAATAGTTATACAGTGTTGCTGTATCTCTCCTACCTACCACTTTATAGTGTGATCTCATGCTAGCAGACACCAGGATCCTAAACACATGTAAGTGACATGAACCACATGCTCCAATGTCATCAGTAATGTAAGGACATGCATTTGGATCAGGATGTTTCCAATCTACCCTAGAAGTTGCACTTAGTGAGTATTGCTTTATTTCTAAACAAACAAGACCAGTCTCAGCCTGCTATAAAAAATGTATGCATGCTGGAGATAAAGAGTGGGGTATTTGGAGAATGTCTGACTTTAGGACCTCCTAGACAAAATGGAGACCCCCCCCCCCCCCCCTCCTAGAAAGAATTTCGAACCACAAAAAAAGTTCTGGAAACTATTGATCATTCATTCAGCTGAGACTCTTGCTTGACAGATTTTTATCAAGCAAGAATCCTAAGAGCATTCTACTAAACTTGACAAAATGATAAAGCATTCTTCAAGATGATAGTGACAGAAGGTCATATTCTGATGGCCAAGTTTCATCCAAATCTTGCTCCTTACTTATACTTTAGTGATCAGAATAGGAGTTTTTATCTGAGTTAGAATCTTTTGCTCAGTGATGTTTCCATAGTTACAATAAGAAATCAGGCATTCATTTTCTGAGAGACCAGTGTACACAAATTCTTCTTAGTCGGCTCTTTCAGTGTAGTTTGTTCAATGTACACTGGATGTATACAATAAATGGTTTCAGTGCTTGGCCGACATGTGGTACCTCACACTGTAGGCTTATACTTTCCACTTCCAACTGCAACAACAGAAGCACCATTTAAATGCAGACTATTTTTCAAAAGTTGAGGGGCTATCAACACAAACAGATATTAGGCACCTGACCCTTATCAGAGGCATAAACTCTCAACAAGGTTTCGAAGTCAAGGAGTTCAGTCTAGCTGGGAACTTATTTGTTGCAGATGAGCCCATTCTAGTATAGCAGAGAGGTTAAGATTTTTAGGGAGTGGGAGCTAGTTTTCTGCACTGCAGCTAGAAACTATTGAGTTTTGATAAAACCTCAGTCGCTCTGTTCATTTGACGGATGGGGAATGGTTGGATTTTTGGAGTTTACTAAAATTAACTAAATCCATAAAACCAGAAATCATTCACTAAACCACCAGTTACAGACATGGTAGTTTGAAGTTGATTCTCAAGTGGATTTTCACTCTCTGCTTCAATCCTTCACTATCAAAATACATAAAATAATTCCCAAATTATTTTAATTATATTGCTTTGCTGACTTCTTAAGTCAATGGGCAAAGATCCCTTTCTGATTGGTTGGGTCACAGAGAATCCCTTAAGACTGTCACTGATGGGCTGATCATTCTATTGATCCCATTTACCTACCCTCTGGGGCGTGCCACCACACTGTCCCACAGAGGCTATGTGTACACTGCAGAGCTCTGCTGCATCCAACAAATGTGTCTGCTTTTCTGAAAAAAAAAATTGGAAAAGCAGATTCATTTTTTTGGCATCCCTGTAAGCCTCTTTTTACGAGGAAGAAGGGATATTCCGGAAGAGGGTTTTTTCTGACATTTGACCCCATTTAGAAGGGCCAAATGTTAGAAAAGCCTCTTTCAGAAGAAAAGCGGAAAAAGATACACAATTTGCAGTTCACAATTTGCATATCTTTTTCTGACTTTTCTTTGTAGCGTAGACATAGCCTGAGTCAGGAGCTCTGGTCTCCACAGCAAAGGCACAGAGTTGGAGTATTAATCCTCCAGCAGTGTAACACACATTGAAAACAGCTCTGATGTAAGAGGACTGAATCACAGGGACTTGATAACACTCAAGTACACAGCCCCAAATAAATCTGTCTTGTTCTGTTTTATACAAAGAAAGCCCATAAAGTTGGCTCCCTTTATCAATGAAAGAGAAATATGTGCAGCTGTTTCTCCTCCAAATAACAATTATTTACACTTGATTTGATAATAAACAATGTGATTTTATTAAGTGCTACAAGATTTACCTAATAGTGGTCTATAACTCAATTAATTTTTTTAAAATAAAAGTAAAATATACATGTTTGAGTGAAATGATTGCATTTTTCAAAAATACAGTGTAATTTTTATGAAGTTAATTTTATTTCAAATTTATTTAAAAAAGGAATTGTTAAAATTTGTGTGTTGACATTTTTTCAATATTTTAAAATGAGAATTCCATCAAGTGCACTTTTTCTACGTCCCTATAACGTCACTATGTTTTAGGAAAAAGGGCTACAATCAACTTGGTTTTCAAGAACATTGTCTTCTAGCTTTCAAACCTTATGCATTACTTTAGCAGTGCAACACAGCACTACATCAAATTTCTCCATTTTATCTCTTTTCTGTAAGACTTATTGGCTGTGTCTACATTGGCACTCCTTTCCGGAAAAGGGATGCTAATGAGACCAGTCGGAATTGCATGTCGGAATAAGGGATCTTGCGGAAAAGGGCTTATTTTCCGCAAGATCCCATCCAGAATGGCGCTTTTCTCCGGCAAAGCCCTGAGCCGCAAAAAAGTGGCAGCCATGTTCATGCAAATGCCACGGGGGATATTTAAATCCCCCGTGGAATGTGCAATTCCGACTGGTCTCATTAGCATCCCTTTTCCGGAAAGGGGTGCCAATGTAGACACAGCCATTGAGAAACAAACCTATTTTTCTGGCTCATCTTGGTTCAGTCTCTTTCAATATTGCTCGGTTATGTTAGTTTTGAGGAGTGTACTTGCTTTGGTGAGACTCTCTTTTCTGCTTGGTTTTATGAGAAGCAATCCCATTCTAGGCACATATCATTTTCTTGGCACAACCAATCCCTTATGTTGCTTTAGTTTTGAGAAGAGGAAGCTGTATACCAAATTTGGTTGTTCTAGCTCTTCAGGTAAGTCTACAAAGTTAATTCGAAATAACAGCTGTTATTTCGAATTAACTTTAATAGCATCTATACATGCAAACCGCTATTTTGAAATTAATTCAAAATAGCGGAGTGCTTAATTCGAATTTGGTAAACCTCATTCTACGAGGAGCAACGCCAAATTCGAAATAGCTATTTTGAATTAAGTGCTGTGTAGACACTTAATTGGAAATAGGGGGCCTCCAGCCCTGCCCAGGGATCCCTGGTGGCCACTCTGGGCACAACCAGGAAAACTGACTCTCCTCTCCCCTAGCCCCGGAGCCATTAAAGGGGTAGACTCTGGCCACAGTGCCTGTGCCAGCTCCAAGCCTGCCAGCTCAGAGACAGCACTGGCCCCTGGGGCCCCTGTCAGCACATTTCTTAATCAACAATAAGTTTGGATATTTTGTTTGCAATAGGACATTGAGCTGTTTCTGTGGTATGTGTATATTAGTCTTTCTTTCTCCATATTTTTATCTTAAAAAGATACGCACACACACACACACACATACAGATACCTCATTAATATTTCTGCAACTCACTGATTGTCTCAATTTCTTTCCATTTTCTGTAATTTAATATTTTTTTTCTAAAATTACTGGTAACATCAAATGCATATAAAATGCATAACTATAGCACATTTAGGCCATGTCTACACTAGGAAACTTTTTTGAAATAATTAAATTTGACTTAATAACTCCCAATTTCACAAAATCAAAATAGCTTGTCCCCATTATAGGGAAGCCTCCAAATTACTCTGGGGTAGGCTCCTTTAATGTGTATGCTCTACCCCGACTTAGGGCACTGGGGAGGAATTAGTTTGCAGGGCCAGCCTATAACATTTTGGCACCTGAGGCAGGGCATTCAAATGACACCCCCATTCACCCTCGCTTGGTCCAAAACTATGAAAGGTCTCAATTCTGCTGTCTTCCTGTTCTACTTCTCTCATGGCACTCCACCGTCTCTGTTCATCTAGAGCAGAGAGAATACACATGCACCAGCAGCAGACACAATTTTCTATACTCTGGGTCCTAATGGTGTTGTGTCCCCCCCCACCCACCCCCCGTCTGGCACCTGACGCGACCGCCTCAGTTTGCCTCATGGTAAGGCCCGCCCTGTTAGTTTGAATTACTCTGGGGAGTAGTTATTTCAAAATAGTGGCACCGGAGTGTTCACACTAGCATTATTTTGAAATAGCTATTTTGAAATTAGAGTTATTCCCCAAGAAAAGCAGGAATACGGATTTTAAAATAACCAGCCCCTTATTTCTAAATAATGGGCTTGGTAATGTGGACACTCCACTTATAAATTTAACTTGAGAGGTCATTTCTAAATAAAGCTTGAGTGTAGACCAGGGCCCAGAGACCTCTGCAACCTAGAAACAGTCCATGCTATGTTATGTAGTTTCCCAGTGGATGCACAATAGCATGACTATGTCTAGGAACAGAGATAACTTTGTTTCCATGCTATTCTCTCTCATAAAACACTTCATTTCATAAAAGAAGACTAGCATAGGTGGACAGGAGGGACTATGACTAAACATCTCACTGTGTTGGCTCTTTCTCTTTTTAGAATAGTACACTCAACAATGTAGAAGGCTGTCCATGCCTGCATCCACTTTCCTGGGTTTATTTTCCTTAAACAGAAAACCAGCCTGTTCAATACCTCTATCATCATGCTCCCAGACATTGTAGCAATGCAGTTTCTTTATAAAAGTGTCTGCATCTTGCCAGACCTCAGAGATTGGCCAAGAATAGGCTTCTATGTAGCCAGGATGTGGGGAGCACCTCTTTCTGGTTTCCACATCCCTTACCTTTTCTATGCAGTGTCGTATAGTTTTTGTTTGTTTGTTCTAAGGAAAAGTGCATAGAGAATGGCAATTTCACTAAAACCAAGAAAATGGGACGAGGCCAAACATTTTCTCAAGAGCTCCAACCTGATCAACTTTATTATGTTATGGAAAATTATCCAAATCTCAGTAGCTACGTCTACACTGGCCCCTTCTTCGGAAGGGGCATGCTAATTTTGAAAGTGGGAATAGGGAAATCCACGGGGGATTTAAATATCCCCCGCGGGATTTAAATAAACATGTCTGCCGCTTTTTTTGATGTAGGAATAAGAGATCGTCCAGAATAGGGCTTTATTCCGGAGGATTGGGCCAGTCTAGACGCTTTTTTCCGGCTTTTCCCCAAGCCGGAAAAAAAGCGGCGGACATGTTTATTTAAATCCCGCGGGGGATATTTAAATCCCCTGCAGATTTCCCTATTCCCACTTTCAAAATTAGCATGCCCCTTCCGAAGAAGGGGCCAGTGTAGACGTAGCCATTGGTTTTGTCTGTCTGACTTTATTTTTTTCATATATCCACAAACAAGAAAGATGCTAATTAAAGCAAACAGTATGCATGAAAACCTTGTGTACTGAGTTTCATGCAACTGTAGTTACATTATTCAACTGAATAAAAAATCTGGAGATCTGAACAAAAATGTTAAGGAAGCAGTAAAATGTAACTGATCCATGCATTCTTAGAAGATGACAGAAATTAGACCAGATATGAAAGGCAGAATCTAATCTTTGAAATGGAACAAGACTTAAGTAGGAAAAACTTTTTAGAGAAAGTGGCAGGAGGACAATTGGTAAACAGGAAGTAAAAAGATTTAAAGCCGTGTTTCTCAAACTGTGGGTCCCGAACTCCTGGGGGGTCGCAAGCAACTTAAAGAGGGGTCGCAGCTGGATTTGGTTTTTCTCTTGCAAAAATTTGTGTTTCTCCGGCATCTCAACTGGCAATCCATTGCCATGGATCATGTGATTACTGATAGTCGGGCTCGATTTCTCTTGCAAATGTTTGCGTGTCTCCTATGTCTCCACTGACGATCTAAACGCTGATCCCGTGAACTCACATGGTCGGGTTCGGCTTCTTTCACAAATATTCATGTGTTTCCGGTGTCTCTGCCGATGCGGCGTAGTGTTTACTAGTACAACGTCTTTAGTAGTCCTTGGAATGTATGTGAAATTACATTCTTTTATCAATTATTATAAATTTATAAAAACTTTTATCTGTTATTTTAAATTTTTAGCCTTACAATATGATGGGTGTTAAACAAAAAGCTGACAATAAATCTACCAATATTGCTGATAAAAATAGACCTAAATCAAGAAAGTATGATGAAAGTTACATATCTTTTGGTTTCATGAGTATTTTTGTTACTGGAATAGAACAGCCTCAGTGTGTTATTTGTCAGAAAATGATATCTACTGAAAGTATGAAGCCAAGCAAACTAAAACAACATCTGGAAACATCTGGAAACAAGTCATGAAATGAAAGAACAAAATTTGAGTCTAGTTAAATATATTAACATCCCTTAAAGTCACTTTTAGCTTCTTATCAAGTTGCATACAGAATAGCTCAGTGCAAAAAGCCCCACATGATTGAAGAAAATTTAATACTTCCATCAGCTATTGATATGGTTACGACTATGTCGGGGGAGTCTAATTCTAAACAGCTTTTAAGTATCCCTTTGTCTAATGATACTGTTTGCCACCAAATGGCAGAAGATCTTAATGAGCAACTAATTGAAAAAAAAAGAAGCAAATCATTTGCCATTCAGATAGATGAGGCAACTGATAATGGTAAAGATGCTCATTTAATAACGTAAGTTGATTTGTTGATGACGGTAAAATAAATGAAGATTTACTCTTCTGTAAAGAAATTACAGGGATGATTAAAGTGGAGGATCTTTTCGATATAATTGATAGCTTTATGAAGACAAATCTTTTACAGTGGTCGAACTGCGTGGCATATTCATTGATGGAGCACGCTCTATGTCAGGCTGTCATAGAGGACTTCAAGCATTAATACACCAAAAATCTCTTGGTGCTGTTTGGACACACTCTATGATTCATAGGCAAGCTCTTGCTTCAAAAGATTTGAACACGTCATTGGTGAATGTTCTATAAGCAACCATAAATGTTGTGAACTATATAAAAACCAGGCCTGTAAAGGCAAGGATGTTAGCAAGGTTTTGCAGAGAGATGGGCGCTGAATGCACTTCCTTGCTGTTTTACTGTGAATCAAGATGGCTGTCTTGGGGAAATGTTTTGACATGTGTTTTAGAACTAAGGAATGAACTTCACCAGTATTTAACTGAGGAAAAGCATAGTAGTGCATAAATGTTTATGACAGTGATTTCAATTTGCAGTTAGCATATTTAAGTGACATATTCAATCATCTGAACACCCTTAATACCTGACTGCAAGGTGGTAATAATAATATTCTTGAACTCTATGATAAATTGAAAGTGTTCATTAGGAAAGTTGAACTGTGGCAGAGTAAAATGGAAAAATCAAATTTAGACATGTTTTCTACTTTAAAACAATTTATTGAAAGCAATAACATACATATTAGTGAAGATGTGAAATGTTGTATTTTAAATTACCTTTCTTCTTTAAAATTTCACTTTAAGAACTATTTCTGAGATGTGGATATTGAAAAATTTGATTGGATAAGGAACCCATTCGACGCTAAACTAACAGCTGGTACACTCACTACTACCGAAGAGGACTAAAACATTGATATCTCTTATGACTCTGCTTTAAAAATTAGATTCTCAACAATGTCTCTTTCTGAATTTTGGATCAGTGTGCAAAATGAGTACAAAGAATTAAGCAAGAAGGCTATGAACATACTGATCCCATTTGCAACATCTTATTTGTGCAAGTCCGGGGTTTCTGCAGTTGCTGCTATAAAAAGCAAATATAGATCAAAAGTAAATGTGGAATGAGAAATGAGAGTGGCTATCTTGACAATGAAACACAGATTTCAAAAATTATGCAACAATAAACAAGTTCATCTTTCACATTAAACAATATGATTTCAAATTTGATTTTTTGTCTATTCCCAATAAAAAATTAGTTATCAAAAATTATTGGCATATTTATTTCTTGTCCAATCCTAATTCCAATAAAATGATTAGTTTTACTCATGGAGCAGTGAGGGAGGGGTCACACAAATTCATTTAGCATTTTAGGGGGTTGTAGTATCAAAAAGTTTGAGAACCCCTGATTTAAAGGAAAAATATACTGAGGGTATGTCTATACTACCACCCTAGTTCGAACTAGGGTGGTAATGTAGGCAACCGGAGTTGCAAATGAAGCCCGGGATTTGAATTTCCCGGGCTTCATTTGCATCTCACCGGGCGCCGCCATTTTTAAATGTCGGCTAGTGCGGACTCCGTGCCGCGCGGCTACATGCGGCACAGACTAGGTAGTTCGGACTAGGCTTCCTATTCCGAACTACCGTTACTCCTTGTTTCACTAGGCTTCCTATTCCGAACTACCGTTACTCCTCGTTTCACTAGGCTTCCTATTCCGAACTACCCTTACTCCTCGTTTCACTAGGCTTCCTTTCCCAAACTACCGTTACTCCTCGTTTCACGAGGACTAACGGTAGTTCAGAATAGGAAGCCTAGTCCGAACTACCTAGTCTGTGCCGCATGTAGCCGCACGGCACAGAGTCTGCACTAGCGGACATTTAGAAATGGCAGCGCCCGGCGAGATACAAATGAAGCCCGGGAAATTCAAATCCCGGGCTTCATTTGCAACTCCGGTTGCCTACATTACCACCCTAGTTTGAACCCTAGGGTGGTAGTGTAGACATACCCTGATATATTTGAAATCCTATGAGAAAAGATCATCAAGATTGGTAGGAAAAATGCAACATGTGAAAACTTGAAGAAACCCAGTAGTAAATGAAGTTAAAGCTGAGAGAATAAGTGCTAACGGAGCAACTGAAATGTGTTTACTTTAGAGAAAATATAGAACGGTATTTATACCTACAGCATTCTGGGAAGAGAAAAAAAAGTGTATTTCATATTAGATTTCATTTTTACAACAATATACTGTTCTGTGAAACCTGTCTTAAGCAACTGCCCAAGAGACTAGTAAAACTCAGTGGCCCAATAGAGAAAGTATTTAATTAAAGGTCAAATATAGATCTACTAGATTTTTGTGACAGGATAGTTTCACAGAAAAAGGTTAGTCTACTCGAGGTAGATAGTCCAAGCATGGTGATGTACAGATTTCGATCAGGATTTTGTATAATTTCAGGTTTAGAACTTAGGTTTCAGGATAAATATGTGTTAGGGTTCAGTTTCAGTGACATCAAAGTAAAATGAACAAGAGACAGAAGACATAACATTTCAAATAGACATTAGCAAATAACTGATTTTTTTGGTTCAGTGGCATTTCTAAAAAAATACAAACAATTGGTTCAGGTTGAAGAAAATCCACTTAATTCTGATTTTTGATTACTCAAAAAGTTCATTATGGGTCTATTCCAGAATGGCAATTTAGATGTAAGCCTCCCAGGTCCCAGGTGAGTGGCCTAATCATTGAACTATAAGCTAGAGGCATAGGAAGAACAGTGACAGCAACAGTAACACTTCTCCATCTCTGCCTTCTTCTTTGGTCATTTTGTGAATGTCCAAAACTACTTGTATCAAATCCCTGAATAGTTTCAGGTCAACCAAAATAGCATATTTCCTAGTCTAAACCATTTGTCTGAAAAATTCACCCAGCACTAATTACAAAGTCCCCTATTAGGAAACCAAATACACAATCCACAAATCCATCAGTTACTTTATACCATTACAACAATCCTCTCCTCCACTTTTCATTGTTCACTTTCTTTCCAGCCTGAATTTTTTTCCTGTTGCTTCTACTAATTTTCTCCCCAGTCAATTTTATCCCTTCTTGTTCCAACAAAGAGTTTTCTTTCCATGATGATAAGTCTTCCCACTCCGAACAGTCTATAGTTCTTTCTTTTTCTATTGCCTCATTTTCCCTCCTCCTTTAATATCTCACATGCAGTCTGAAATAGGCTTTGTGATCAGCAATGGACTTGCCTCCTTACCTTTCTTCCTCCCTGTCACCTGCACAGACTGACTGATTATAGGATCCTCACTCACATCACTCTGATCTCTCATTAGAGAAGATGAAAGGTACTTAGGACAGGAAGGGGGCTCAGTAACCAGCCCCTTCATCCAATCAGCTGGAAAAATAAACATAAAAAAACCAATGACTCAGAAAAAGAGACCAGCAATGAAATAAAAGACCTGAAAGCCAGTACCTTGGTCAAAAGCCACAAGTTCTTGTTTTCTCTTATTTTGTATTATGTTGTAGGACTAGACGAGTCATCCTAGCATCAGAGAATCAAAAAGAGGGAGAACATGAGGCAGAATGTGGGAAAATATGAGGACTAGAGAGGGGATTTTGGTGAAGGAGAGTGGGTTTCAGGGAGAAAGCATAAACATATAACAATGAATGTAAAGTGCCTCTTCACCTGTAGAGAAGAATGGGGTGTGCAATGGGACAGGGATGGTGAGAGGATTATGTAAGAGATTTGAAGGAATAGGAAGAAAGGAGACAGGATCTTTTCCCTGTCCCATTGCTCCCTGGCCCCTCTGAGGGAATCAATACTGGACAACAAAAATTATCTTGCACTTCCTCCTCAACCCAATGGTGAAGAGTCCATCTCTGCCCTGCCATGAGTTTTTCCAGCAACCTGATTACCTGGTGCTTAACACTTACTCAGTCTCCATGTCTTATTCAGGATTTCAAACCAAAAACCTGAAGTTTTTTAAAGCAAAAACGGATACAAAAACTGACGTTGTTTAAAATGGTCATATATTAAATTTTTAATTTAATGACATTATCAGATATATCAGATGAAAATCAGATATAAGGCTAAAATTTTAAAAATAAATTATGTAGGTTTATATTTTTACACATTTTCTGAAGACTCAACTAAGTTTCCTGCCACAAACACACACACTGCCCCATCCCACACTGTGTGAATCTTTCTAGTTCACCTCAAGCAGTCCATCCTTTTTAGCTGTGTACATTTCTGAACATCACAGGGGATGTTGTTCTCCAGTCTCAAATTTTATTTATATGCAGAATCCTCCCATGTATCTGACTTCTCCCAACAAACATATTTTCCTTCCTTCCTTCCTTCCTTCCTTCCTTCCTTCCTTCCTTCCTTCCTATCTATCTATCTATCTATCTATCTATCTATCTATCTATCTATCTATCTATCTATCTATCTATCTATCTATCTATCTATCTATCTATCTATCTAAGTTAATGACATGGACTCTCACGGCTAACTCCAGTTTTTGAAAGTATTGTTTTTTGGGGGACTCAGGCAATATTGCCTTAGATTTGGCTGTAGTGGTTTTATTGTAATATGATGTGACTGCTCCCAATTTATGTACCACATGTCAAATAAAAAATTAAATGTTTCTGCATCTGCTAAAATGACAGGAATGTTAATCCTGTGATAATGAGGTCTTGATCTTATTATGGTTTTTCAGCCAAAGCTCCTGTTGCCTGCAATGGAAATTTTACCTAAGAAAATGCAGGATCAGGTCTTCGGTTGCTACAGACATCCATATTTTAGCTGTTACTGAGATAAATACAAAATGAATTTGTCCTTGACAGATTCCATAAAAAGTGATATGCAGCAACAGACTTCAAAAAATAGTAATGCTCACATGATCCGTGCTTTAATAAATTTGGATTTGTTTTAACTATTAATTTTAATTTAACTGCATTGTTCCAATTTACTCTGAATAACCCTATTACTCAGCAACAAAACAATATGTTCTATTTCTCCTTGACTACTTTTTTCTAGCTATAAGATGAAAAGTATTATTCATCATTGGTCACTGTGTTTTGTGTTCTGCATCAAAAAAATAGCTATACCTTTCTAAAGCTACAGTAAATAGTTGAGGAAAATGTTATAAGCGACTATATATCTCAGTTTTACTGTGCTGGTCCCATGGCATTAGACAGAAAAGGTAGATGAGGTAACATCCTTCATTTGTCCCTTTTACCAACAGAAGCTAATTCAACAAAATATACTACCTCACCCACTTTGTGTTCCAGTATTACTGGGAAAACCATGCTTTTTCATATAACAACCTGGTATTTCAAGAACTTTTATTGGACTCCTATAATGTCCCATTTTTTCATTTACTCTATCAAAATTCTCTGGGTTTTTTATTTTTTTGTTACCACAACATTTCTGAAGACAAGTTTCTGTGCTGTGTAAAATATTTCTTATAACTCTGTTTCAACAACATCATGCAGTAGTAGTGACTGTCACCAAATCATTATCGATGGCCAAAGCTTGACTTAACATGTCAGGTGATAGCTCTGTAATATGAGTTGATGAACAAATCTCATCAGTGCAAAAGTCCTATAGTGACCCTTTTGGAGACATGCATGAAAAAGTTTTTTTAAGAAAAGGATACTTGGCAAAGCCTCTCACCCTGCTTGACTGACTCTATAGTCACTGGAACCACAGAGAGAAGAGAAGAGAAGAGAAGAGAAGAGAAGAGAAGAGAAGAGAAGAGAAGAGAAGAGAAGAGAAGAGAAGAGAAGAGAAGCATTGAGCAGAGGAGAACCTGCTAGCGAGATAGTCTCTCAGTCTACTTTAAGCAAATAGAACAGAAAACAAAAAAGCTAGAAGGAAACCAAAAACAAAAACAAACTAAAACAAAAAAAAAAACAGAATTCAGAGTACTGAAGAATTGTGCAAATCTAAAATATGTTGCTGGAAAATGTCCATTTTTAATATAGTCACCTTAATTATATATACAATGTACATTTGCCAGTGTAAGCTCTGTGCCTAAAGCCCAAGATGGTAAGGAACTTTCTGTTCCTATCTGTTCATGAATAGAGAGCAGAATACAATTTTGGATCCATCATAACAGAATATAAGCTTAAAATTGGTTGGTAGTGGTACTGAACTAAGATGGGGGAAAGGATTCAGACCTTGTCAGAAGAAGCGTGTTCAGTGGATGCTCGTATATGAGTATGAATCATGTGATGTTGGAAGGACTCTGTGTTAAAACAGAAGAGAATCTTTGATGATGTACAATATACAGAAATCTTTTTACTAAAGAGCATGCACAACACAGCAGACGAGTTGAGTGAACTTTGGTGACAACCCTTCTACTCACCCACAAAATGAAATTGAAAGCACTACAAAGGGGTTAGGTAGTGACACCAAGCTGTAAATTAGGTTAGCAATGGAGAAAAGGGAAGTGATGTACTAATTGGAGGTTTTTCCATTGGACAGAGGGCTAATGATATACTGCCAAAGCTATCTTGGGGAGTGTTTTTCCTATCATTAATTTAAAATACTGTATTGCACTGTGTTTTCCCCAGTTGATGCTGCGTTCCTTTTCCCCGATCAAGTTTTCCAGTTTTTCATATATTGTCTTGATGTTTATGAGTGTACCCAAGGAAAGCATCTAGTAATCCCAGAACTTTGGATGAGGTACTCAGTGATTAATTAGTTTTCTGAGACAGCCCTAGCTATTTGAATTCTGCCCTTGTGACTACCATTAACCACCTACAGCAGGATTGTGTATAAATACTTAAAATAGTCCATAAAGCTACTGCAAAGGATAAAATAAACTTAATTTGATCTGCACCATCAGCTAGCAGTCTGATTTTACGTATACTGTCACTAATCAATATTCAATATCTATATAGAATTGTTTTCGAATTTTATTTCCGCTACCATGGAAGCAGTTTCACGTGGTGATGGGGAATCTAAACTGTATTTTCAGATATATTAAAAATGTGTTTTCATGACTTGTCACCTTACCTTGAAAAGCATGAAAATGATTTTTTATGAGTCAGGGTCTGAACCAGGCATGCAGTTGGCACTAATTTGGTAATTGTTAGAACCATCGTAAAATGTATTTTGGTTTCTTAACATGGCCAAAAATATGGCATAGATGGGACTCCACATCAGATTTAAAACTATCTTGCTTACAAATATTATTTTCTTTAAATAAACTGCTAAATTGAATTGACTGATTTGAGGAAAATATTTGTACACAGCAGATTTAATTCACTTACAATCATGAAAAAAATGAGAAAAAATGAGAAAATGAGAAAAAATCATCGTATTTTATCTCATGCTATTTACCCCGTAAAAAGACTAATGTCTTTTTAAACATTTGATAAACCTACATTAGTGTAAAATTGATGTTGATAAGGTAATATAATTATATTTAGCAGGTGCACAAAACCTGTGCTATTATCTTTACAAACTCGAGTACAGATTGACACCTGCAGTTGTTTACAACCAGCTCTTTCAGCAAACATTTTTGTGTAAGTGTACTTATCCTTCTGAATTCACATCTATATTACCACATATGCATTAGCTCTTGACTACCTATAATACTACTTAACTCTCATAAAGCATCTTTTATCCATAAAATTTAGAGTGTTTTACAAAGGAAAGCTACAGTTAACCTCATTTTTCATGTGGGTTAATGAGATGTGGACACGCCTACCCCAGATCACAGGGAAAGTTAGAGCTGAAGCCACCTGACTTCTTGTTCAGTTCCCTAGACTTTGGATCACATTACCTATATAAATAACTTTTTTCTGGGGATAAGTATTCTACTCTGTTTTACCCTTCCACAGAATACTTAAATATTGTATGGACGCTCTCTCTCTCTCTCTCTCACAGACTTTCTCACTTCTCTCTCTATATCTATCTTAAAATATATTTCTGTCTCTTATATTATATAACACAATTACATCTTCTCCCATCTCACCGAGGCTGCACTTAGAGAGATCAGCCTTACATACCATGGAACTCAGCTCCATCAAGGTTATAGTAATACAACCTCTGAAGGTGTAATTTCCAAGGCATATTAACACATACATGAATTAGACCCTTCTGGTGTGAACTAAAGATTCCCTAGTGAACTTTAATGTAGTATATTATTGTGCTTTTGAAAACATAGCTCTGTAATGTGCAGTACTCCTCTGCGTAGACAAGCTTTAAGGCTCGCTGCTTGCAACTCTAGAGTCAGTTTGTGTAGGGGAAAGAGAAACGCTGGGAAAAAGAGTAAGGACTGCCTGCTTTCTGTACTAGCTGACCTGAACCCACAGGGCATTGTCCCCCGTGGAGCGGCAATATGGAAGCTCTGAGGACTATTAGAGCGTCCCAACATTTTGTAGTGAAGGGTTAGTTTCTTGTCTAGTCTTGAAGAACTCACAAATGAACAGCCCTGATAGTCAATTGGGGAACTGCAGTAAATGTCCTACTAATAACTGATCGTTCCTTTTTACAAAATAGCAAATCACAGTAGACAGTATTTAAGATAAAGAAGAATTATTTTCTTTGCCTGAAGCTCAAGCAAAGGTTTTACTAGGAGCATGACATGATATACCATTCATGTACTTTTATCTTTTCTTATATGCCTCCTCATTATAGTCATAATTTCCTAATTCGTTGTTTCATTATTTTATTAATATATTAAGTGAGAGCATCACATGTTCCATTAGTAAATGATCAAGAAAATCATTACAAATTAAAGCTGATAAATGATTTGTCATAATAAGGAAAAAATCAACATACAAACTTTTCTCTCTCTCACACCCATTAAGAGAGAGCATAGGATTGTTATCAAAACATTCCCCCTATATAAAAGTCTCCTTTTATAGAACCATAGAAAAAGTAAATAGTAACTCTGGGGAGATAGAGCAGTAAATAATTGTTTATAACTATTAAACATACTTATAATTATCAAAGTCTCAAACATCAATATTAAATTCATATATAGATTTAGGAACTTGTAGCATGGTCTAAATTAAGGGAAAAATAAGGATAATAAGAAAATATTAAAACCTTTTTAATATCCCACTAAAAAGTACTTAGGGTACAGCAAGGCAAATGTATACCTGCTGCAAGAACTTGTTCTATCATATTGTCCATTTTCTTCAGCGGAGTTATTTCTGCTTTATAGCAATGTGAGATCAGAATGAAGGATCATCAGTCTAAATAACAACAGAAATCATGAACAGTTCTGTGATATGGTGCTTTGACCTTTGTGCTTCCCTGCTGGGGGTTTCTGTTTATTCTCCTTCTCCTTCCCTGCAAGAAGCAGGGAGAGGAGAGGAAAAGAGCACTGAAGGTGAAGCAAGCTTAGAGGACATTCTTCAGAACAACCATTCTGGAAACCACAGAGATATGGTCCAAAGACTAGAGGGGCTAATAATAGCCAATCAAGACCTTGATGACTCAGAGGGAAAAAACCTGGGGCTGTTAGCATGAACAAAAGGATTTTCTCTGCCTGAG
The DNA here is from genome assembly GCF_049634645.1 of Pelodiscus sinensis. NCBI lineage: Eukaryota > Metazoa > Chordata > Testudines > Trionychidae > Pelodiscus > Pelodiscus sinensis. Next base: position 258,087,223 of record NC_134711.1, read on the forward strand.
GAAGCCTGACAAGTATCAAGGATTTATGGCTGGCTGAAGTTAGGTAGCTGGGATTGCAGAGCGAGAAGGACCTGAATATTCTGGTACTGAGAGGGGATGGTGATAAAAGGGCCTGATGGAAAGAGGCCCAGCAGGTGACTGGATTTAAGTAGTATATGGTTCTTGTTCATAGGATCTCTGGGTTGGAACCTAGAGTAATGGGCAGGTCTGAGTTCCCTTGATGGGCACAGGTAAAGTAGTGTAAACCCCAGGAAGGGGTTATTTGAAAACCCAACTCAAGAATTGAATTTAAAGGTGCCAAAGCTGGGGTTGAAAAGCCTACTGAGTGCAGACAGATGATTGACATATTAGACTCTTTATTGACTCAGAAGTTGTTTCATTCAGACTTTGTGACCGAAGTAGAGGCCAAAGTCAGTTGGCAGGTTAATGGGGGCAGTAAGGGCAAGAAAAGCACTTTGGTAGCACTCCCAGCTGCTCAGAGTTGCTCAAATAGTGAGTGTCTCTTCACCCAGCCATATTTCAGGCTTATGCAAATTCAGTGAACAGGAATCAATATGTCATACTTGAAAAATTGACTCCTCTGCATAAGTTTTGTGAAGGAATGAAAATAAATTCAAGTCTTAAAGTTGTCATATCACTTAAAATCCTATTCTTGTCTACAATCAAGTTACAAGCTGTCAGAACAATTCTGGGAAGATTGGAGTGCTTAGTTATTGTTTCTCTCCTCCCTAGACGATCTTCTAACAGAAATTAGGTCATATAATTCTCATTCTTCCCACCATTTAAAAATGAAGCCACCTAACTAGAAAAATCTCTAATCGTCCTTTCTTGACACTTTCAGATAATCTCCAAAATCTGAGATTTCTTCTTTTTTTTTTTTGCTCTAAGATTGAGTAATATTGAATTCATCCATTTTGCCTAGAAAAAAACATGTTTTCTTTGAACAGAGAAGAAATTGCACCTAATAGCTTGAACAAAAAGTTTCCAAAAGTGTTATCTGTGGCCCTGACCTAGCTAAGCCCTTAAGATCATGATATTTCCATGAAGTCAAAGATACTTTACTCAGTTAAAGTTTAGAGTGAGACCAGATCTCAGTCTGTAGGATGCCATCTGTGAATCAGTTCCTGCTCTGGTGCTATGCAAAATGCCCAATCTCTTTGGGTACGTCTACACAGCAGGGCTAAAGTCAAATTAAGCTATGCAACTTCAGCTACATGAATTGCGTAGCTGAAGTCAAATCAGCTTAAATCAGCTTTGGGTGCTGTCTATACAGCAGGAAATTAAAGGAAGAACACTGTTCCTTTGACTTCCCTTACTCCTTGTGAAATGAGGGTTACAGGAGTCAAAGTAAGAAGTCCTCCAGCTCAACATTATTTCAGAATAAAGGCTGGTAGTATAGAGGTTATTTTGGAATAACATTAGATATTGTGAAATAATGCAGCTGTGTAGATGTATCCTTATAGATTCAATCCGTATTTCTGCTAATCCTGCTTCCAAACAAGGGGGACAACCTGCTGTGGGACTAGTACTCCAAAGTCACCTTGGCTAGAAATTCTGTAGGGGAAAGAGGAATATTTTTTTATACGAATCATAATTCCTGCCCCAGGCGGTCCAGTTGGGGGCAATAAAATCCAAAGTGCCCAAAGAAAAAGTTAAAAGCAAAGTTAAAAGAGTCCACTATGACCAGAGCACCAATGAAAACCATCTGTCTAAATATGTGCAATTATACCCCTGTTGCTCACAAATCTATGGAAGTTTTGTTATATTGTATGTCTTCATAAAATAAGTCTTAAATGGCACAATTTCTCCATGGAATAATCCTGTTCTTGCAATTTCTTCTAATGATATATGTCAGAGAAAAATTGTTTCATTATCCAGATGTTTTTATCAATAATTAAATCCCTAGTATACAGTGAATGTCAAGGGTTTTTTTCTATTGCATGAAATACATGTGTCTAGAATATAATATATTATGAGAAGTTAAAGGAATGTGCTCTAACAACCAGTGAGAAATTCCCAAACTTAAACTAGTTTTCCTTGCTTTCTTGTTAATTTTTCTCCGATGTCTATGCAAGCTGAATTTTTATACAAGACTATTCAGCTACTATTAAGAACATAAGATCATAAGAATTTCTACACTGGGTCAGTTGGTCCATCTAGCCCAGTATTCTGTCTTCCAACAGTGGCCATTACCTGATGCCTCAGAGGGAGAGAACACAACAAGCAATCCTCACATGATCCCTCTTCTGTCACACACTTCCAGACAGAGGCTAGGGACACCATTCCTACCCATTCCAGCTAATAGCCATTGATGGACTTAACCTCCATGAATCTATCTAGCTCTTTTATGAACCCTGTTAAAGGCCTAGACTTTACCACATCCTCTGATAAGGAGTTCCAGAAGTTGACTGTGCTCTGAGTGAAGACAAATTTCCTTTTGTTTGTTTTAAACCTGCTGCCTATTAATTTCATTTGGTGACCCCTAGTTCTTATATTGTGGGAATAAGTAAATAACTTTTCCTTAGTCACTTTTTCCATACCAGTCATTATTTTATAGACTTCTTTCATATCTCCTCTTAGTCTCCTCTCTTCTAAGATGTGGGCGTACCATGGTTTTATATAGAGGCAATACAATATTTTCTGTCTTATTCTTTATCCTTTCTTTAATGATTCCTAACATTCTACTGGCTTTTTTGACTGCCACTGCACACTGAATGGATATTTTCAGAGAACTATCCACAGTGAGTCCAACATCTCTCTCTTGAGTAGTTGTAGCTAAATAAGTCCCCATCATATTGTAAGTATAGTTGAGATTATTTTTTCCAATGTGCATTAATTTACATTTATCAACATTACATTTCATTTGCCATTTTGTTGCCCAATCACTCAGTTTGGTGAGATATTTTTTGTAAGAATTTTTGATGGTAAGTTCTGTATGTTGAGTGTAAGCCAAACAGCAATAGTAAGATGGTGACAGACCTAACATTAATTACAGCATATTATTGTTCCACCGTAAACCTGCTGTGGAACCATGTCACTTGATGCTTCCATTTGGTTTCTCAACTGTCATAAACTGTGATTTAATGCCACAATTAAATTCTGCTCTGTATGACAAATGACATAAAGCTCTGTACTCCAGTGATGCAACTCCACTGTAGTTAGTGGTTTCTGAATTAGATGTCCATTTAATTTTAGGTATTTTTCCACCATATTGAACAAAGTAGAAAGCATGCCAAATACTGCTGGTGGAAAGGAACATTTGGAGGGCAAGAATAGGAAGGCCTGACCGACAGGAATAACCTCAAATCTCTGTTAAATGTACCATTGTGGCCTAAATCATTCCCTGGTTGACCCCTGGGTCTTTGTATGTGGAAGGGAAAGTTATGTTACACCTCTGCACTTCCTTTTCTTTTGTGTGCCAAACTCAACATAGGTACAGTTGAGGACTGAGCCCTCTCAGTGTTTCAGTCCTCTAGAGTAGCCACAATATCTTTTTTTCAATTCCACCCCGCATCAAAAGGTACCCTTGATATATAATTTAGTAAAGAAATTGTTAAAGATCATCACAAATATCAAACTTAAGATCAAGTTCAGTTTGCAAAATTTGATTGAATGTTGGATATTCTCAAAGGACTCAACTAATTTTAGATAAATACCAGTTGTGTCTTCCAGCATACTCTTATAATATATAAAATAAAAAATTAAGACATGCTTTTAAAGATTATAAAATCCAAAGGGAACTGCCCCATTTACTAAATCATGGAATCTTGGAAATTCAGACCCAAGTCTTATAAGAAAAAAGTTTTTTAGGAGAATGTAGAATGTGAACAGTGATGCAGAGTGGTCTTGCAAATGGTTCTGAAGTAGAGAAACAAGACTCCCCATTTCCACAGATTTGAATAATGTCAAATGTATTCCATCTTTCCAAAGATTCTGTGTGGTCACGATAAAATTCTATGGAATATTTGTCCATATTCCAAACAAAGAATTGAAACCTATGCCATTTTGTTTTGATGTGTTTTGTTTTGTTTTGTTAATTATATAGGTACCCTCTACAAAATGGCTCTGGAAAAAAGTAAGCCACTGCACCGCCTTGAGAAGATGTCATTGGAGATAAATTCCTAGTCTGGTTTGAATATATTTCAGATTAAAGATACATGCACTGTAAACATCTTGTGTCTTTGAATGGAGCACCATTGAAGTCTTTGAATACAGTGGATTTCTGGCCAACTATGAATTAATCAGCTGCTTGTTTCAGACAGTGATGTATTCTCTTGATCCTTTATTAGCATCAGATGACAAGTCATTCAAACAGATTGCCTTCTTCTGAGGATATGCTTTCAAGAGGAACTGTCATTTTGTGCTGTGAAGAGAGATTTGTTCCAAAAATGCTGTGACTACGCAGTCCAGGGGAAGCAAAGGGCATCTGTACATGCACTTCGCCAACTCTAAACAAATATTATCTGTACGTAATTCTGTCCAACAGGTGCTGCACTATCAGAGCTCTCCATTGCCATGGCTATAACTAGGAAATCCTACAAGAGCATTTTATTCCATATAAAAGGGAGTAAGAAAAAGCTAGACAACTTCTCTGCCTGATTACTGCCATTACCTAACGAGCTCAGTCTTCTTCCATGCACAAATCATTAATTCCACAGAAACAGTGGACTCCAAGACATGAATCTGTAAAAGTGGCTGAGCCTGTATTTCAAGCAGAATGGAGCAGATCCCTGCTAACATCCCTGAGATTATCTGGGCCCTTATTTCTTTCTCTAGTACAAGTCCTATCAGGGTGAGTGGCTTTGGATAGGCAAGATCCATGTCATTTATCCTCAAGTGACTGTAGATAAACATTAATTTGGTTGTTTGGAACCTCAGGAGATGCACTATGCCAGCCAGACTTCAGGTTGGAAAGACTGGTCCTGCTTTTAGCAGGGGTTGGTCTCAATGACCTCCAAAGGTCTCTTCCAATCCTATGATTCTATGATTCTGTGATATAGCAGGACATAGGTCTTTTCCCCATTAAGGATTTGCAGCACTCCTCTAGAACAAGGTAGAATGTGGACATAAATGAATCCCTACAGAGACTATATATTTCTATTTTCAACTTCACATATCTTCTTGATCATACTTCCCCAGGGAAATGATATATTTAAAGCCACAAAGCCAACATATGCAAAACTTCATCCAGAAATGTAAGAGACCCAAGATATTTAGATTAAGAAAGAGAAAATTAAATGGTGACTTGACATAACATGTAAATACCTACATAGAGAGAAGATTTTGTTTAGTAGATAATGCAAAAGTGCAATAAGATTTAATAGATGGAAGTTGAAACTAGATAAATTCAGGTAAGACAATGCATATTTCTAAGTTTCAGAGGGGTAGCCAAGTTAATCTGTAACAGGAAAAACTTAAAAAAATAAAGTAGTCTAGTAGTATCTTAAGGACTAATAAAATATGTAGATGGTATCATCAGCTTTTGTGGGCACAACTAACTTCTTCAGATGACAGGAGTGTTGGAAGTCCAGATCCAAGAATAAATAAGAGAAAGAGGGAGGTGGAGAGAAGGAAAGAAATGGAGGTGAGGAAGAAAAAAAGAGACAGCGAGTAGATAAGCTTCAGAGGGATAGCAGAGGTAGTCTGTAACAGGAAAAACTTAAAAAACAACAAATAGTCTAGTAGCACCTTAAAGACTAAATAAGTTACAAGAGGCTGATAAGAGCCATTAGTTTGCACTTGGAAAGGAAGATGACCAACATCAGATTCTCAGTGAGAGTCAGAAGCCTTTGGAACAAATTACTTAGGAAGGTGAAGGATCATCTGAAATCTTTAAATGGAAACTGGATGTTTTTCTAAATAATATGCGCTATTTTAGACACAAGTTATCAGTTCAATGCAGGGATTACTAGATGAAATGCTATGATCTGGATTATGTTTTTTTAAAAGACTGGAATATTATAATGGTCCTTATTAGCCATAACATCTGTTGGTAAAATCTTCATAAGCTCTTAAGTCATTTAGGATCAGAAGACCCATTTTTAAAATGGACTTTTGTTCCAAAGTCACTTAAATGTTCAGGTCATGACCATGGGTTTATTTAGAATGCTTATAATTCAATTTAATATTCTGTATTAATTTAAAACATATAAAATTGGTAGTTCATTATTTTTATAGATCTTCTATTAATATGAAAAAAATATATATATAAATGCAAATGAGAAGTGAATTCATTTTTTCAAAACAAGATTGACTCTGAACTGGCACTTAGAGAATTGTCATTTCTGTTTGAAACACTAATTTCGGAACAATAATAATCATCAACAGGCTTTGAAAGCAGCCTATTCAAATGTAATATTAAAGTTTTTATTGTGAGAATCGGGTTGTTCATCAGTCTTGCACATTAATAATCCAGGGAACATATTTTTTATATCTTGTATTTGCAATAATGACATACAATGGTGTATTATTATAGAGTGACATTTGAGGCACTGAATAATTCCATGGCATAATTTGAACTTCCATATTTTAAGGTCATACAGCATTTTCCATTATAAACTAGAACTAGGAAAAATTGAGAAAAATATTCAAGACCACTCAGTGTCACCAATGCCTGGTCTACTCTAAAGGGGAAAGTCAATTTAAGAGATACAACTCCAGCTACATTAATTATGTAGCTGGAGTTAAAGTATTTTAATCATGTTTGAGCACCATCCACACAGCAGGAGGTAGACAGTAGCACATGCTCCCATCAACTTCCCTTACTTCTCGTGAGGAGCAAGACTATTTGCACCAATGGGAGTGTCCTTTTAGTTCTAATGACCAGGTCTTCACTAGAACCACTAGTTTAACCACCAGAAGATTAACTGAGCAGTGTTGATCTTCTCAATAGTGTAAACAAGCCCCAATATGGGAAGTCTGAGCTCAATCCTAACACTGTATATTATTTATATTAGGAATATTTGATTTCTGTATTTCATATTTTAATATAATGTACCAAACCTGGCATTTCCTAATCTTTCAATATGGAGAATGTACTTCATGAATGGTGTGGATGGTGTTAAAGTCAATACTGTCCAAACTTTTTGAGATGTCTGCATTACATACAGAATAAAGCATACATTTCTTACAGAAATGGGTTCTAGCTTTAGCTAAACATTAGTGTTCTGCATTGGTCAACACAAACAGTTACCATTGAAGCACAGGGATCAATTATAAACAAAATAAGTGGCCCCTTTAGATACTCAGTCTAAAATTTTGAAACACATTTGTCACTCCTAACTCTCAGTCAAGCAGAACAAAAGATGGGATGGGAAACACTTATTTCATGGCTGAATCACCATCAGTGATAGCAGAAATAGAGGTGCAATTGAGTGAGTGACTTGATCCTCTCCTAGGCAGAGGGAGGCCCCACAAATTATAAAGCTGTCTTGGCAAACAACTCTTCAGGACTAACATAATGACAGATAAGTCCCTATACTTCCTGGCTACGTCTACACTGGCCCCTTTTCCGGAAGGGGCATGTAAATTTCACTAGTCATCGTAGGGAAATCCGCGGGGGATTTAAATATCCCCCGCGGCATTTAAATAAAAATGTCCGCCGCTTTTTTCCGGCTTTTAAAAAAGCCGGAAAAGAGCGTCTAGACTGGCCCCGATCCTCCGGAAAAAGTGCCCTTTTCCGGAGGCTCTTATTCCTACTTCAAAGTAGGAATAAGACCCTCCGGAAAAGGGCACTTTTTCCGGAGGATCGGGGCCAGTCTAGACGCTCTTTTCCGGCTTTTTTAAAAGCCGGAAAAAAGCGGCGGACATTTTTATTTAAATGCCGCGGGGGATATTTAAATCCCCCGCGGATTTCCCTACGACGACTGCTGAAATTTACATGCCCCTTCCGGAAAAGGGGCCAGTGTAGACGTAGCCCCTCTGAAGTAATGAGATGAAGAAGAAAAATGAAATGGTCTCTTTTCTCCTTCCAGGTCCTCTGAAGACCATCCAAATTCTGTTCCAGTTATAAACAGATTTTATCCCATAGGAGCAGTACAGGAAATTGACTAAGATATCATGTCATTTTTCATTCTAGTTCCAATAGCACCAATAGGGAAGCACTATGCATATGAGGGAAAGCACAAGTGTGCTCCTTTCTAATGTAGAATCCCACAGGGGACACACAATGTGGTGCAAGGAAATGCCGGGCTCCTCAGTTTGAATGAAAAAGAAGTGTTGTGGAATCCATAAGACCAATGCAATTAACATAAATTATAAAATTATAAATTATAAAATGTCAGCATAGCCCTGGTATAGTGTATCATCTGGATATTAGGGAGCAATCTCTTTTGCACTACAATACTGAATCTCCAAGGTGACAGTGTGTGTGCATATGCCTGTGGGAGTATTATGTTTTCATTGCATACAGTGTAGTGAGCAGCAAAAAATCTGTAAAGACAAGCAGGTTCTTATTTTATCAGATGCAGAGAGAGAAAGAGAATGGATTAGAACAATGTGTTCCCTTTCTCAAAATTCCATATAAAAAGACCAGCCAAACAATACAAAAAGAGGACAAAAAAAAAAGCAGTACTCCCCTCTGCAATCATGTTTAGAATCAGGTTTGACATTAAACAAAAACACGGGAACAACTGCTACAGGAAACATAGCAGAAATTTTTAAACTATTGTGTAGAAAGAAGAAAATAACTGCAAATGAAAAATGGTTGATGCAAAGCTCTTGATTTTAGAAATACACATGGAGTTGTGCTTGGCAATAGCTTATACCTATCAAATGAAGAATACTGATATCTATGGATACGTCTCAATTAAGTTTTATTTTCGAAAGAGAATATGCAAAATTCCATGAGAATTTACATATCTTCTTCCGATTGCTTTTTCGAAAGCGGATCCTTCGAAAGTGAATGTAGTCTGGATGCATTTTTTGGGGGGAAAAAACCCCTTTTTCAAAAAACTGCAAAAACCTCCTATTTTAAAGGTTTTTCGAAAAAGTGTCCAGACTACTTTCACTTTCAAAAGACCCGTTTTCGAAAAAGCGATCATCAGAAGATATGTTATTCCTGCAGATGCACATCCTCTTTCGAAAAAAACCCTCGTAATTTAAATGTACCCTAAATGGCAGTAAGAGAAGCATCTTCAACCCATGAGATCTCTGGGCAGAAACATTAACACAAATATATCAATATGCACAATATTCATAGGGTTCCTTTTTTCAGATTACCCTCACCATCACTTATCAGTCACTGTGGGTGTGCCTACACTGCACTGTTATTTTGAGATAACAATGCGAGTTTCTACACGGCCATTCTCTTATTTCAGTACTTTTGAAATAACAGACAGCTTATTCCAAAATCTGTAAACCTCATTGTATGAGGAATAATGCCTATTTCAAAATACCTATTTTGAAATAAGGCATGTATAGACACTCCACTGCTGCTATTTTGAAATAGCCCCTCACTAGGGCCATCCTAATTTATTCCTCCCCAGTGCTTCCTAGGAGTCTAAATTAAGATAGCACATCTACATTAGGGAAGCCTGCCTCAGACTAATTTTGAGGCTTCCCTGCAGTGCAGACATGCTATTTCGATTTAGAGCCCTAGGAGGTATTGGGGAGGAATAAATTAGGGTGGCCCCAGTGAGGAGCTATTTCAAAATAGCTTATTTTTTAAAAAAATAAGCATGCAGAGTAGATGTACCCTATGTGTCATGGACTGAGAAGTAGTGATAATGCTAATGATGTTGTAATGACAGACAGACAGACAGATAGATTAGATAGATAAGCTAAAATTTTCTGAGGAGAAAGTAATTTCTGCCTAATTTTTGCTGTAGCAAAAGCTATAGTCTTCATCTCTGACCTATATATAAGTTTATTATTAGGTAACAGTATGCAAAACACAGAGTCCTAGACAGAGAATTCCTGACTCCAAAATACAATTAAGCCATTGGTTGCAGATGTACATTGCTTGGGATAACCAAGAATGAGAAAATTTCTTTAAAATTATCAGAGGTGATTTATCTTGGTAAATAATGCAAAGTAATGCAATGAAATGACCCTTTCCACATATAATAGTAAATTTCACTGGATGATCTCAATTTGTTTTACAGCCATTAATCATTAATGTATTAAGTCTCACGGCATGCCTCTGAGGTAGATTTCTATAATGGTGAGAGTGTGGTAAGGGATGAGATAGTAGACTCTAAAGGAGATGCTCAGTAGTTGGACTATTCTGGGAAAATGTTTCAGTGCTGCTACTACCTAGTTACACATCTAGCTACAAATCAGAACAGGAGGAAAATACTCTCAATGGAAAAAATCAGACACAGTGAAAAATTATAAACATACAGCTATAAATAAATACATAATTTAAGTTCATTCACTGAACACTCATTTAATTGGCTCTGATTAAAATAATAAAATAAAATGCAAATTAATTTCATGTTCCCCAGAATCATAAAATGGAAAAAAATCAAGCAAAATGCACATATTTTTAAGTAACAATTTTTAATGGCAAAGTCTGCAATCAATTGCACAGACGTGAGCTGTAACAACAGACTTGCCCTAACAACACTGTGAAAGGGGGTGTATCTAGACTGCACCATTATTTCAAAATAACAATGCGAGTGTCTATACAGCCATTCCATTATTTCAAAATAATTTTGAAATAACAGATGGCTTATTCCGAAAACTGTCAACTTCATTCTATGAGGAATAACGCTCATTCTAAAATACAGGCAACCTCTAACTTACAACTGCCCTACTTACGACCCCCCACATTTACAACCATTTTTTTCATGTAAGATAGCTCCCAACCCCCACCCTCCCCCAATTTATGTTCTCAGCTCACATTTACAACGGCATACAATGCAGACTCCGTGCGTCATCCCAAAACAGGAAATGCATAAGGTCAGTCAGACTTGCAAGTCTGAAGTTACTGCTTGAACTGTGCGCATCTCCACCACATCAGTCTTCACTTTTTAGTTATTTTTGTGCATTATTTGAACTACAGTGGACGCTTCCAAAAAGAAGCAGCAGCAGCAGTAGCAGCATCTGCTCCTAGAGAGCAACTGAACAGCTGATGCTGCTCTGTGGGGATTTCATCCCCAGCAGGAGTGGCATTAGCTGTTCTGTTGCTCTCTACAGAAGAGTCTGTATCATCCGACATATTCGGTAATCCGACCATGTGTCGGTCCTGTTTAGGTTGGATGATAGGGACTCTACTGTATTTAGTTTAGTTTTCCTCCATTTCCATAGTCAATTTTGGTATTTTTAGGATATGAAATGGGTTTCCAGGAATGGAACCGCCATTTATAACATTGCGCCTATGGGAAATGAGGGTTCAACTTACAACAGCTTGACTTATGATGAGTTCTCCAGGAACCAATTAGGTCGTAAGTGCGGTGGTCGCCTATAGCTATTCCTCCCCAGTGCCTCCTAGGGTTTTAAATCTAGATAGCATGGCTACATTAAGGAAGCCAGCCTCAGACTAATTTTGAGGCTTTCCTGAGGTGTATGCTATTTTGGAATACTTATTCCAGAATAGCGCATTTCGAAATACGCGTGCAGTGTAAACATACCCCAGAGAGTGTATCATGCTAATGTATATGAAATGACTTTTATAAATGGAAATCGTGACTCTCCAGTCTCTTAGAATTGTGTAGGGGGTCAACAAAGACATGGATAATGGTGAGGTTCTTAAGCTAAGTAATCAGTCATGGGAAAAGAGCAAGTCCTCTTCTACATCAGTAGCTGGTTTAAAAACAGAAAATACAAGATAGAAATAAAAGGCCAGTTTTCAAGTCAGTGGTGAGAGGTAAATAGCAAAGTCACCTATGGATCTGTCACCTCATCTCAAAAATATATATTAGGATTGGGAAAGTTATAGAGAAGGTCAACAAGAATTAGATATGTAAAATATTAGACATATAAAACAATGACATCTGAATATACATTAAAAAGAATGTGATCATTCATCTTGAAAAAAGATAATTAAGAGGGGGTGTGATAGAAATCTATGCAGTCATGGATGATGTGGAGAAGGTGAGCAGAGAAATTATATTTACCTCTTTACATAACACAAGAACCAGGGGACATCTGATGAAATTAATAGGCAGCAGATTTAAAACAAAGATAAGTATATTTCTTTATAAGAACATTTTACTGAAAAACCTTTGATGTACCTAACTATTTAAAATATCCCTACCTTACAAAATCATAATGTTTTAATGCAAATAACAAAATGGGATGAATTGCAAGTCAATATTTAAAGTGGTATAGAATTAACTGACATTAATGAGACACTATCCTTTTGGAAAATTACCACTGAAAGTCTGATTTAGCACCATAAAAGCAAAGAAACAAATAGTTATGGCTCAACATTTCAACTGACTCTTAAGGCTTAAACAATTCTGTTGTGCCTAGGTTTGCTGAGCTGCTTACACATGTTGTGCCTGAACCATAGTTCACCGATGTCAGTGGAAACTTACTGATTTCAGAGGGCTGTGGATCAAGCCATAAATAAATTCTGGTCTTGCAGAGCTGCCAAGTGTCATTCATGTTGTATGATAGTCACTTGCATTTGGTATTCCTGCTGCATTCTTATGTATGTGGCTGAGGTGCAGAAAGAAAGCAGACATTTAAATGCAGTCCTGACTTTTAGGAGGACTATTTCCAGCAGATCTAGAGAAATGATTATTCCCCTTTATTCAGCACTGGTGAAGCCTCATCTGGAGTACTACATCCAATTATGGAAAGGATGCGGACGCATTGGAGAGGGTCCAGCAGAGGGCAACCAAAATGATTAGGCAGGTGGAGCACATGGCCTACAAGGAGAGGCTGAGGGATTTGGGATTATTTAGTCTGCAGAAGAGAAGAGTGAGGGAGGATTCAGTAGCAACCTTCAACTTCCTGAATGGAGGTTCCAGAGAAAATGGAGAGAGACTTCTCAGTAGTAACGGATGGCAGAACAATAAGCAATGGTCTCAAGTTACATTGCGGGAGGTCTAGGTTGGATATTAGGAAAAACTATGTTACTTGGAGGGTGATGAAGAATTGGAATGGGTTACCTAGTGAGGTGGTAGAATCTCCATCCCTCGAGGTTTTTAAGTTCTGGCTTGACAAAGCCCTGGCTGGGATGATGTAGTTGGGATTGGTCCTGCCTTGGGCAGGGGGCTGGATTCTATGACCTCCTGAGGTCTCTTCCAGCCCTAAGATTCTATGATTCTGTGATTTCAGGCAAGAAAGGATGCTATGGGACCTATTGAGCTAACAGCTAAGTAAGTGTTCCTTCTCCTTGCTAGATGAGGGAACAGCAAATAGGCACTAAAGACTGGTGGAGATAGCAGTAAGGACAGTAGCACAAGATGAGGGAATAATTCCAACCCAGGCTCCCTTTCTTCCCACTTGCTCTTCATCAGGAGAGTAAATAACTACTTGTACCCTTGAGCACAATAACTTCTTCGCCCAATAACCTTCAGCACCTGTTACTCCTCAAAGCCCCAACCACATGGCTTCCCAGTCATATTCTCTGATTCCAACTATAATTCCAGCATCCCTTTATCACACACCAACTTGCCACAGCTATTAAAATTTGTGCAACTTTACATCAGACTCTTCCTCCACTTGGTGGGGAGAACAGATGGTTATATATGTATTCTCTTTGATTAGTTCACAATATGCTTTCCATTCCTACCCACCCTCTGTCTTCATTAACTCTAAAATTCATGTTTTCACTCTGAAACATCTCACATTTTGTCTCTTCTCAAATGAGATTAGAGGGATAGTGAGGAGGAGTGGGGGACAATTGCCCCAGGTGCCACACTAGGGCAAGCTCAGGGATAATGACACAGACAGGTCTGACATGGCTGTGGCTGCTGTGGTGGGGCTGGGTGGTCCCAGAGTCACCCACGCTTTTCTCCCTGCACTCGCCATTGAGTGGCACATGGGGGCAACTGTCCCTCTGCCCCTCCTGTCGCTACACCCTGAATGAGATCGTATTTATTTATTTATTTTAAAACTAGAGGGAAAATGTTTTTAGTCATTTTGGTACTGAGCATTAAAAATAGAACAAAAATCACTTATTTATAAACAATTTTCATCACTTTTCCTCTTCCCTTCTTCCCTCCTCCCTCAGAAAAAAAATATGGGGCAGCGGAATCAGAATACTTCAACATATAAAATAACAATGGTATGTTCAGTCATATGCATTGAAGGAGAGAATTAAAGTGGTCCTTTCTAACTTGGACATATCCTTACAAGAGCAGGGAGAAATCTTCCATACAAAACTCTTTCTGTCAAAAAATACAGACTTAGTGGCAGTAACATTTATTTTATGAATTTGTGTTGGTTTTGCCAAATTGTTTTAGTGAAAAATAACCTAAAACAGTCTGGAAATAAATGCACAAGGATATTTTCAAAAACCAAAACATTGCAATTGTTTTGGTTGGAAATATCTTTCCATTGCAACATTTACTTTAATTTTATTTTTAAAAGCAATCAAAATGTTTTAAACTTGCTGAAACTAAAATGAAACATTTGATTTTGTCAGAACACAATATTTTGTTTGACCCAAAACATTTTTTCCGTTTCAGTTTACCAAAAGCTCACAAAAATTGTTTGCAGTTCAATCTGAACCAACTTATTTTTTCTATTTCAGAACTGTCAGCAACCCAAAAATACCCTGACTTTTAGATGTTTTCACACTGCAACCTTGTATTAACATAACATTTTATTAGGAATATTCATATACTAGCACAGCTTGTACTATTTTTGTGTACTGAAAAATGATGACATCAGTGGCCAACAGTGATTATGAAGTAGCAATTATACCTTTATACAAAATATCGTTACAACAGAAAAGCTAGGTTTCTTCTTCTCTGGAATATTTGTTAAAATTAGTTTTCATTATTTTTTATTCATTTTAGTATTTTATTTTTATTGTTTGTTTGGAATATCGCTGAATCCCAGAAGAAAGTACTACTGGGATGGAATACCCTTATAACTATAGCTTCTGACTCATTGCCTTTTTCTCTTCATTGTCTCAGTGGAAAGTGCCTGTGGATGGGTGGATATAATTCTTTCCCACTTTAAAAAGTGGTTTTAGGTGATCATTTGTGATTATAACTTCCCAGAATTTGAGATGAGGAATCACCTTTGTACTCATCAGTGTATGAGACCTATTTCATCCGTCTACATGTGAAGTCTGATGAATCCAGCTGGAACACAGATTTTGTCATATCTCATCAGATCAATGGTCAATCTAAGCCAAACCACATCCTTTTACATGTGTCAATATCTGTACTAAATATGTCAATAGAAACTAGAACACCCTCGTAATGAATAATTATGTAAGTATCATATCTTTGGGAAAGTGGGTTCCTAGCCTGTTAATGGCTGGACTGTTCTTCAAGTACCTGAACTAGTTATTTATATAAATACCTATGTGTATCCTAAAAGCATGTAATCCCGCAGTCCTATTTTAGGCTACATTTCAAAAAGTAAGAATAAGTTTCAAAACGCATGCACAGAGCAGAGGGTTAAAATATCACCATAGAAGGTATTCATCCTGGCCAACATTTAGGGAGGGCTGTGGTACTGGAGAAGGATGCTACTCTCTGGATAAAGCAGCTAAATAAGTAGCCAGACTCTATGGCTGGATGATCTTACACAGCTGAGATAGCAAAGGGAGAAGGACTGAAGGTCCTGAGGTAGGGCTGGAGACAAAAAGGCCTTGTAAGAAGAGATTAGGGAAATAGCAGCAATGGACTGGAGTAAGCACTACATGGTTCCTACTTATAGGGCCTCTGGGTTGGAACCTAGAGTGATTGGCATGCTGCTTCCTCTCCACCCACTGATAAAGAAGTATAGAAGTCCAAGAAGACAATGCATTGATTTGGGAGACCAGATAAAGAGCTGTATTTAAAGGACCTAATCATAGGTAAGGGGAGGGTCAAATAGACAATTTTATTAGACTATATTCTAGAAGGGGTCCATTTGGGGGTCCATGTCACTAAAGGTGCACTAAGAACAGCCAGCAGCATGTAGGAAGCATCAATGGTGAGTAAAAGACTGTCGTAGCACATATAAATGCCTGAAAGTGCCCAAGAGATGAGTGAACATTACAGACTGCCATAAATTTTGCAAAAAATACTCTCAAATAGAAAGTAAAAAAATAAATATAAAATATTTTAAAACATGCAGACTTTAGTATTCAAATGATGATCCTCCAATGTTGAATGAAGAAAAATGGAAATGTAAAATTGTTTTAGTGGCATTTTGGATGTTTGTTGACAGTACAGAAAAGGAAACATAAAAGCACTAAGATGTAATGCCTTCAGTCTTCTATCCAAGATAATGGACACAAAAAGACATATTTAGAGAAGAATATAAAACCACCATAATTTCAAGAACATTGTAAGGGAAATACTGGTATAGATCTGGAGAATAGTAATAGTGATTCTGATTAATACTAGGATAAAACAAGAGGCTTTCATTGGGTCTGTGGGAAGTGATTTCAATGGCGTGTCTCTTTAAGACTATAAGATTGTTATAATATGTGAACCACAGCACTTCTGATAATGCAAAAGCTGTGGGAGTCAACATGATATTAGGTGTTGCAATACAGGTAGTAAGACAATATCAAAATAATACCTGTTTGTGTGCTTGGTTTGGCCTTGTACCTAAAACAATACACCACCACTAACTAAATGGGACCCAAATTGAGAGACTTTGTGGTACAGCCTGTATTAAATCAATTACATTGCTACCGAGGAGGAAGAAACAGCTTTCTTTCTATGACACTTAATGAACATTTTAATTTAAACACTTTCATACAGCTGTTTCTGATTCATGTGACCTGAAAATCTACCACAGTTTGCTATCATACCATCAGATCTCAAGCTACCACAAGCAAAGTTGATCTGTGTGAGCATTTACACTGGGCATCTCCAAGAAATACCAGCTGCAAGAAATAATGATAACGATATTCTTTCTGTCAACCTTCATATGAGACCTAACTTGTGGTCAGCAATGTTCCCTTGATGTCTTTTATAAGTAAAAGGCTATTAAAAGAGAAAGGGGGAGGAGGGAGAGAGAGAGAGGAAGAGACATCACCAAGGCATCCAATGAAGGAAAAATGAAGAACATGCATCTCTGAACAACACTTTTATTGTTTAGGATTCACATTTGTTATGGTTTGTTGAGTCTTGCAAAAATGAACTGCGAAGTGTGAACAAACACAAATCTTATTTATGTGGTCATTATGTATAAAGAATAAAATGCTGCATATTTGCACTCTGCCAATGCTCAATCCAGAACAAAAAGATTGTGGGCTTATTTATAGCAATCTGAGGAATATTTTGCCAGACTTGTTGATCTTTTATGTTACGAACGGATAATGAGTCTTAAATATTTCCCCTGTGAGGATGTAGGTTGGCTCATTTCCTTAGGTCATGCCAGTTTAATTTATAGCAATTTCATTAAATCTGAAAGGTAGTGAAGAATAAGAAATAGTGAATACGAGTTTTAGGTGCAAATTAATAGAAAATATGTCCTGTAATACAAGATGCATTTCAGTTTATGAATACAGAGTCTGTGTTAAGGTATTTTCAAAACTCTTTGGACAACACGATATGGATTATTTTGAACTTTCTGAGTATAAAATAATGAATAATGAAATTGCTTATGAGAAGCTGTTTCCAAGCAGTCATCTAGAGAATGTATTCCAATATGAGACTCAAAAATACTCCCATTCATCTCCAGTTGATATGTAAGTACAAAACCCAGTAATTGATTCTGTTTATCTTAAAAATAAACAAACTCTCCTCCCACCAAAAAAATAACATGTGAAGTAAAGGCTAACTTTTTAATTATTATTATTTTGCTGGTACAATCTTCAAAGGCAGGAAACGGAACTGTAAAAGTGTCAATAGTAAAGATAACATAACTGTATTGCACACTTTTAATTTTGATATTTAAAATGCCATTGTCTAGCACTGATTTATCACGTTTATCTTGTGCCAGATTCTAATATGAGATATACATGTGCATAGAAACAAACGAACAAAGTAAATGAGATGGGTTCAAGGATATTGGCAAACACGATTTGATAGACTTGCACTATTCAACTATAAATCATTGCACTATAGGTTTTACTGGAATACAAGTATCAGAAATCATGGCATATACAGCAGGAGCTGTGCAAGTGTGGAGCAGGTAGAGAGGCCAAACTAAAATAAGGTCATCCCATTAGGGTTTGCCTAAGCAACAAACAGTTCTGTTCATCCATAAATCATTCCACCTCTGACATGTAATAAAGCATACAAATAGACGTATGGAAATAATTTACCTAAGGCACATAGCTTGTAACGGATGATGAAATGAACCATCTGCTGACTCTTTAGAAGTTTGCAGGTTCATGCTTCTACCTAATTACACATACACAGATGGTTAAGACTGGGCAAAAACTAGCAATAAACGTGCGCTAATTTTGATTTTTTTTATATTTAAATTATTTTTCTCTGGGAGATAAACTTATTTTTTTTTAATTTTCTCTGATTTATAGAAAAGAATTACAGCCATTTTGATCTGTAATTTCTGAATGTACCCTTGTTCAGAGTAATTAAGGATGCACCTTTCACAATATAAATTATAGCTGTGCACATATGGATATGGCAAGGAATAATGTTCTTCAGTTCTTTTGATACCATTCATATTTAATCATTCTTTGTGACTAAAATGCTCAGAAATCAGTGTTTTTGATCAATGACTCATTAATTTATAAGCTAATTTTTCAAAGCCCAGATTTTATGAGCTAGAATACAAATACTAGAATCTAAAATTAGGATGTTATGATTAACAGAATTCTAACTAGCTCTTCTACAGGGTGCAAGTAGTGTAGACAGCTTATTAAACTTAAGTAAGCACCTGTGGTTCTTTGGAGATCAGTAAGGAATTTTAAAAGAGAATGGAATAGGGAATTGTGTCCCAGTTCTCCATTCATCAAAATCAATGAGGGTATGTCTACACTACAGCACTAATTCGAACTAACTTAATTCTAATTAGTTATTTCGAACTAAGCTAATTCGAATTAGTGCATCTAGACCTAAAAACTAGTTCGAATTAGCATTTTGCTAAATCGAACTAGCATGTCCACATTGAGTGGACCCTGAACCAAAGTTAAGGATGGCCGGAAGCAGTGCCGGTAGGGCATCAGATTAGGACTTAGAGAGTGGAGCTGCTGTCTCAGGCTAGCCGAGGGCTGTGCTTAAAGGGACCCGACCCCCACCCCGGCAGACAGTTCTCAGGGGTTCCCTGCTTGCAAAGCAGTCTTGGCTTAGAGTGCCCTGTGTGCCCACACTTGGCACATCACAGCACTCGGCCATCAGCCGGGCTGCACTTGCCTCAGGCTGCCATCCGGGGGGGTAATCAGGGGGCTGCAGGAGAGCTTCCACCCCGAGGAGTGCACAGAGCCACCCCAGTTCTCCCCATCGGGGGCTCATTCCCCATTCCTCCCTCACCTCCTTCCACTTACCCTTCCCTAGCCCCCCTTCCTGATCTACAAAATAAAGGACACGTGTGTTCAAAAATAAAAACTCTCTTTATTGAACAAAACTCGGGGAGACTGGGAAAAGGAAGTGGGAGAGGAGAAGAGAGAGGGTGGCAGAGGGGAGGGCAACTAAAATGATCAGGGGTTTGGAACAGGTCCCATATGAAGAGAGACTAAAGAGACTGGGACTTTTCAGCTTAGAAAAGAGGAGACTGAGGGGGGATATGATAGAGGTCTATAAATGCATGAATGGTGTGGAGAGGGTGCATAAAGAAAAGTTCTTCATTAGTTCCCATAATAGAAGGACTAGAGGACACCAGATGAAATTAATGGGTAGCAGGCTTCAAACTAATAACAGAAAGTTCTTCTTCACAAAGCAAATAGTCAACCTGTGGAACTCCTTGCTGCAGGAGGCTGTGAAGGCTAGAACTAGAACAGAGTTTAAAGAGAAGTTAGATAAAATCATGGAGGTTGGGTCCATGGTGTGGTATTAGCCAGGGGATAGAAATAGTGTCCCTGGCCTCTGTTTGTGGAAGGCTGGAGATGGCTGGCACGAGACAAATTGCTTGGTCATTGTCTTCAGTCCAACCCCTCCAGGGAAGCTGGTGTTGGCTGCTGTCGGCAGACAGGCTACTGGGCTAGATGGACCTTTGGTCTGACCCAGTATGGCCATTCTTATGTTTGTATGTTCTAAGCTCAGCGATCAGGGTCGGGGGTCTCACTGGACCATCTTAATTTTCATGCAAACCTGCTCCTGAGTGGGCAGGCTGGCAGCTACCCTCCCCTAAACGGCCACATTCTTGTGCCTAGTGCGGAGGTCGTGGACATTTGAGCCTTCCCCCCAAACCTCAATGAGGTCCACTATTTTCGCACTCGACCAGGCACGCTCTTGTGGGCCCGGCGGGCTCCTGGGAGCCGCCAGTCTAGTCCCGGGAAGACACGGAGGGCTGGGTGGCAGCGGGTGGCTGGCTCGTGCCGTGCCAGGAGCAGGGTCTGCTGGCTTGGTGCTGGCAGGCTTGCACCTGGCACGGATACCGTAGCCAGATCGTGCCCCTTTAAGGGCTCCAGGGCCGGGAGGGTGGCAGAAGAGTTTCTCTGGTTTGGCCCAGAGTGGCCACCAGGTCAAGCTGGGGAGGGCTAGCCTCCCGCTAGTTCGAATTAAGTGGCTACACAGCCCTTAATTCGAATTACTTAATTCGAACTAGGCATTAGTCCTCGTAGAATGAGGTTTACCTAGTTCGAATTAAGAGCTCCGCTAGTTCGAATTAAGTTCGAACTAGCGGTTTGTATGTGTAGTACCTATTAAAGTTAATTCGAACTAACGTCTGTTAGTTTGAATTAACTTTGCAGTGTAGACATACCCTGAGGGTGAAATGAGGAGTAACGGTAGTTCGAACTAGGAAGCCTAGTTCGAACTACCTAGTTCGTGCCCCGTGTAGCCGCGCTGCATGGGGTTCGAACCAGCGGGGTTTTAAAAATGGTGGCTCCCCGCTTATGCAAATGAAGCCCGGGAAATTCAAATCTCGGGCTTCATTTGCAAGTGCGGTATGCCTACATTACCCTCCTAGTTCGAACTAGCGGGGTAGTGTAGACATACCCTGAGTGATTTGTCATCATATTAATGGGAACAGGACTGGATCTACTGAGGAGTGGTCATCACTGAAAACTTACATTGGCATAGCTATAGCTCTCAGTGGTATGAAAAATCTGTAGACTGTGGGATGTAGAAATGTTGACCTGCATTGTTCTTCCATTAAATATGCTAAAACCTCTCAAGGGTACAAGTAACTTAAATTTCCTATAGGTACTGTTGTATTGCCCCCGTGGGGTGGTTCAGGGCTGGGGGAGGGGGCTGTGTGCAGTGTGTTGTATTAGGATAGTACTGTAAGGAATTTAAGCTCAGGATGAAGTGCATAGGGCTCAAGACAGGGGGCTGTGGTGTGCTGAGGGGGGGAGTCTAGGACAGGTGGTGGAGATGTAGAGTGCAGGAGCCAAGGCTGGGTATGTGTGGGGGTTGCAGAAGTGAGGGAGTGTGAGGAGATGCTCAGGGAAGAGGTTTGGTTTCTGGGGGGAGTATGGTGGGAAAGGGCACTCTTTAGGGAAGGCAGGGGGCACTGAAACCATCACCATTCCTACTGACCCTGCTTGTTTCTTGCTCTTCTCCTTTCGTCACTGTCAGGGAGTGAGAGGAAGGCACACAGCATGGGTTACTCACATCTCTGCCCCTCACCTTGCACCTATGAGGAAGAAGAGGCATGCACACATACTGTGTGCTATCTTCTTATTCCCTCAGAGTGACAAAAGAGGAACAGCAAGTTACAAGCAGCATTAGTAGGAATGAGGGGAGGGCAGTTCAACATGCTCGGGAGTACCCCACTGCCTGCTAAAAAACCCCAGAAGCCTGAATGGGAGTGCATTTTGCCTCTACCTGCAGCAGAGCGCCCCAGCCAGCTCTTTCTGGAGTGATGCACCAGGGCACACCAGCTCACTCTGTACTAACAGTGCCAGCAGTCACTGCTAACATTACACAGTGTCAGGATGTATCTGAACTCTCACACCTATTCCTCCCCCATCATTTCCTTTGTGCAGAAAACGTAGAATAAAGAAATAGATTTTTCTTTAAACATGAGATAGATAAAAAGGCAAAGTGGGGAGTCATAAAACTCAGGGTGCCTCATGTGGTTCGGAGTGAGGTTTATTTGTGGTCTCTCTGTTGCTTCATGGGTGCCTCTTTCAAGTGACAGGCCTACTGTTGCATTTTTTGCAGGATAGAGTCTTGCACTTTGCCATGCTTTTGGAGTGGTTATCATAAGCCCACACCTCCTGGTTACTGACCATATTTATCTTCATCAGGTTCAGCTGGATTTGTCTCCTGCTACGGAATATTCTTTGAGAGCTATGACCAAATTAATAACAAGTGACATAAAACAGCTTATATATATATAATAGAGTATGATTTCATTTATCCATAAGAACATCACATGAAGAAAGAAATGGGTCACAATAACAAAAACTTGAACATGTAATGTCTTACTTTAACTTGATATTTTCCTGAAAAATTAAATAGCTTCTGGTAATCCATCACTAGATCTGGATTTATATGGGAGATTGCCTATCTCCTCAAACTGGAAGGGACCTTGAAAGATCATCCAGTTCAGTCCCCTGCCTGCACAGCAGGACCAAGTACCATCCCTGACAAATTTTTGCCCCAAATCCCTGAATGGCCTCTGAAAGGATTGAACTGACAACCCTGGGTTTAGCAGGCTAATGCTCAAACCACTGAGCTATCACTCCCCAGGATAGCCCTGCTGCTGGGATAGAACTATCATCACCTTCCAAAATGTCTTTGTCTCCTTGAGGACAAAGAGTCTATTTGTGATCCATCTCAAAAGCTCTTTGTTTGAAAGTCCCTATCCAAGGACCTTATAAATTTTCCATCAGGGCTCCTTAACTGGTCCAAACTACTCTAAGCAGTTCTCCAGAAGAGAATTGGAGACCATCTCTCAATAATGAATGTGTAGTATTGTCCATGTGAACACAAGACAGTTAACATTAGCTGCAGTAATAATCTTGGTTCCTGCAATACAAAACTATTTTAACCCTCAACAAAAAGCACGATCCTTGAGACCTACAGTTAGATATACATAGATATTACATAAAAATAATGCAAGTAACTTCTGCAGTCTTCATTTTTGGTTAAAGAGGGTCTTTATTACATTAATGTGCTAACAAGCACATTATATAATTCCTGAATTATATATATATATATATATATATATATATATATATATATATAAGCAAATGAAGTAAATATATAATTCCTGAATTTCCTAATGTGTATATTTAAACTATATAACAAAATCAGTCTCTTGATAAGAATTGTCCACCAGCTCTTCAGTACTCTGAAAACCAACAATGGCCATCTGTGTTGAATAGCAGACCAATAAAATAGATTCTATAAATTGAAAAGTGAAAAGGTGAACCCTGAACGTATGAAGACAATGAGTCAACATATGATGAGTGTGTGGAGAGCATCCTGACAATCTCTAATTATAGACAAGAAATAAGATCTGTATTATTTTTAAATGTTTCACATTATAGCTGAGATAATCCAATGATTGCCTTGTTAGCTTGGATATACTGATATACTGATAAGACTTCCACAGATTCCACGGGGAAAGAGTCCAGCTTTAATCCCTGGACACTCATACAAGGTGGACTTACTCAAATGTATCCAGTTTTGGAGATGAAGAACTCTTTCAATAGGAGTTAGCTTAAAAACAAACAAACACACCAGTGACCAATAAAATCACTGTCTTGAGCCATGTTGAAATGGCAGCTAGACCAATAATGAGCCAATATCTGCATCATGGTGATAATCATGCTTATAAATGTAAAAAACAGGGGCTGTTATCTAAATCCCTACATAGAGTTTACTTGTACCTGGTGTTAGGAATGTAGTTTGTTATTTGTACTACCAAGTTATTGCAACTGCTCCGTGCTTCTGCTCCTGAAGTTCCATATGTTATTAACATTTTCAGAGAATGTAGTATGCTAATTTACCAAATCTTGATGTTAGTCATAAAGAAAGACCACAGTCAGGGTTCAGTAACAAAAGCAATGAGAGACATTTATTGCCCTGAAGGTAAAGTGCTAGCACCCTGGCTTCAGGCTAACACACTAGTGCCCAGTGGCAAAACATGGCTCAGTTAACAGCAGGAGTCTCTGTTGTCCCCTAGGTCATACAAAGGTGAGGTACCCAAACTTTTATTGACTGAGATAAAGAACGTATGTACTTCCTTATATGTTTCCTGACATACGCTTGTTACCTTCCCTTGTATCTTGCTCCAGATATCTCTGGTAAACTTCCCTGTTCATCGCTTCTATGAAACCATTTTATCTGGAATTATATCAGGATGTATCGGGCTAATCTTGGAGTGTGCTTACACATATGCCCAGTATATATGGTCCTGCATTTTAGCAATACTAGCAGTGCCAAGTTAATATGTTGGACAGTGAACTTGTAAGTGTTCATGGCATGGCCCGACTTTGCTAATTATGGTGTAGCCCTCGGGTCTAACACCAGGCCCAGTGCTCCAGGTTCACTCTTTCTGCTACAGTGCATACTGAAATCCAGCAGGGGACTGACTAAAATGTATATTAGTCACGGATAGGCAAATTGTTTCTCCCCTAATCTAACAGTTTTCTCTGTAGGTTCCATCTCTGAATGATTTATATATGAGATGAAATGTTCTGCTGCCAATTTCAGTGTGCTGTCACCTGAACTTATAGACCTTCACTAATGCTTTACACTTTTCAGGTGTCTGAAGCAACAAAAATGTATGCAATGGGAAAGAAAGAACATTACCCAGTTAAAGTGTCGTTAGACTATCAGGGATAACTTGCTGCTGACGTAAGGTCAAAAAATGGCAGGTAGCAGAAGCAGCAGCAGATCACCATGAAGCAATTGCGGCACTTACTACTAAGGACTAAAATTTGCCATGTATTATTTTGTTATTACTTGTTCTAACAACACCACTTCTTTTCAATTATCTAAAATAGCATTGCAGCATTCAAAAATTAATCTCTCACCCAGTAAAAAAAAAAAAAGGCCTGTTCATTTATTATACCTGTTAGGAGCATTCAGTACAACAGTAAAGGGAATTCAGAGAAAAATACTATAATGCAGACAAATAACCACATAAAACCAAACTTTTCAGGGAAGCTAGGTGAATTCATTTGGTTTGTAACAAACAATAGATGGATGGATTGGATCACAGAGACCTGCACTGGGTTGACACCCAATGTATTGGTTATCCTCTGAGCTCTCCCACCTATCTTTTGGAGGTGCTTCATCACCCCGTCCTGCTGGACCAGAAGCTTTGGTCTCCACTAGTCAAGGAACAGAGTTGGAGGTAACAGTCCCCTGCGGAGCTATTCAGATGTTGAATCAGCTCAGCTCTGGGAGGTTTCAGCTATAAGCCTGAAGACAGCACCCAGGAACACAGCCCCAAAGAGGACCAAAAGCCCAAATAAATCCATTTTTTTGCTCTATAAAAATTTTACAAAGAGAAAGCTTATAAGTTCAGCCTCTTTATCAGTGAAAGAGAGGCACACAGTTGTTCCTTCTCTCTTCTCCAGGTAGCAATTATTTACTCTAGGCTTGATAATAAATGAAAATGTTTTTATTAAGTATAAGAAGTAGGATTTAAGTTATTATAAGTGAAAATAGATAGATCAAAGTAAGTTACTAATCTAAAATAAACAAAACATGCCAATTAAGCCTAATACACTAAGATAAAATGTTTTAAAATATGTTACTTTCCCCTTGTCCTTCGTTCGGGTAAAATCTTTCAAGAAAGAGGTATTTTTTCTCTCTGGCATGGGTCTACCTCTTTTTAGAGTTCTTTATATTTGTTTGTCTCCACGTTTCTTCATATGTTACCTTTTAAAGTGAGGAGGAAATTTCAAAAGCCAGATGAAGACAAGACACTGATTGCTTTCCATTCCTTAGACTTTCCCTCGGGGCAAGAACCCTTTGTTTAATCTCCCCATTCCCAAGGAAAAAATACTAGAATCAAGATGGATTGCAGCAACAGGCAGCATGGTCACTTGTCTTTCCAGGACCATCCACTTTGGGGTCTTACAAGAAAAACAAAAACATTTACATATTGTTACCTTGAGTACTAAGCCAATATGTTTCAGTATCAGTAATGGACCACATTACCACATTTAGAATAATAAACAGATCCAGACTTCATACTTCTAACTTCACATAAATAGTGATACATGCACAGTAATTGAATATACACATACAGCAGATTGTAAATTTAAAGATGGAATATCACATGAAGTATTTTGCCTATAGTGTCTGCGAGTTATTCATATTCATATTTATATTCATATTCAAAAGCCAATTTTCAGAAAGAATAGGGGGCATGACAGTAAGTTCACATAGAAACCAGACACTTTTAAGTCAACAGAAATGTATTGCTATCATGATTTAAAAAATTTGTATTGAAAGAAAGATGTAAGTGGTATTTCGTATGCAAAATATAATAATTTTGAGCATCTTTTTCAGTTACTAATTTAATTAATTCCATTTTGTTACAAGTTACTTTTTGTTAAAACCATGACATGATTAGATCACATGGTTCTGGAGTGGGTCTGGATTAAGGAAGGGGAAGTCCTCAGTCCTTCATATTATAACAATTGTTATTATAGTTGTACTTTGCAGTTGGATAACAAAAGTTCGGAGTTCATGGGATTTTCATGGCTGACTAAACTACAGCAAAATATGCAACAAAAGCATGGGCACTGGGTGAAAGCTCAGCTGGGGAAGGCAAGCTCAAGCCCCACTCCTTCCATCTGAGGCCCTGCCCCTGGAGCCAAGCCCCACCCACTCCCAGCCTAATCCTTTCTGGCCATGTGGAGAGCCAGGGCTGCTATGCTGTGGCCCCAGCCTGCCTCCCTACCCCCCAAAGCTGGGATACAATCCCATCCTTCCACAGTGGCCGGGCGGAGCCGGACTGCTGTGCTGCTCCCCCATCCAATCATCCCCTGCAGCTGAGCTGCTGAGCCAGGTTGCCACGTGATGGTCCCAGTCTTCCTTGGAAGCCAGGCTGCTGAGCTAGGCTGCCACACCACCATCCCAGCTTTCCCCAGTATCCAGGCTACCGCACCACAGCTTCATCCTTCCCTGGCAGCTGGACTGCTGAGCTGGGCTGTCTTCCCTGGTGGGCGGGGGGGGGGGGGGGAGCAGGGTAGCCACACTGCGACCCTAACTTCCCCAGCCTAAGGCTGCAAATTTTGGGAAGGCTATGCCTTCCCTTGCCTGCATTACTGATCACCCATGAATAAAAGGCTTCCCTCACTTCATAAGACTCTAAGGGTATGTCTACACTACCACCCTAGTTCGAACTAGGGTGGTAATGTAGGCAACTGGAGTTGCAAATGAAGCCTGGGATTTGAATTTCCCGGGCTTCATTTGCATCTCGCCGGGCGCCGCCATTTTTAAATGTCCACTAGTGCGGACTCCGTGCCACGCGGCTACACGTGGCACGGACTAGGTAGTTCGGACTAAGCTTCCTAGTCCGAACTACCGTTACTCCTCGTTTCACTAGGAAGCCTAGTCTGAACTACCTAGTCCATGCCGCATGTAGCCGCATAGCACAGAGTCCGCACTAGCGGACATTTAAAAATGGCGGCGCCCGGCGAGATGCAAATGAAGCCCGGGAAATTCAAATCCCAGGCTTCATTTGCAACTCCAGTTGCCTACATTACCACCCTAGTTCGAACTAGGGTGGTAGTGTAGACATACCTGAAGAAACTTCCATCTTGTTTATAGACTCACCAACAACCATCTGTACTATTGTGAGTTGGCAAAGACCAGAGCAACCAGCAGTGGGATAACACTCAGCAGTGACTCAAGGAACCATTTTCAGCTTTCTAATAGCTTGAATCTTGGCTGAAACCCAACTCAGTAAGAAAATGAGAAGTCAGGAGGAATAAAACTGAATGTTAACAAAGAAAAACAGTGAAAACGAAATAGCACAGAAATTAATGCTATCTAGCTGATATTTCAGCCCACTCATCCAAGTCAAGTGGGTAAAGTCAGAACAGTTCCTGAACAAATCATATGTAAAGTAAAGAAAAAAGATAGTGTTATACTGCCTGACTTAAAGACATGAATATTTTACTGGTCCCAGCTATGTTTTCAAGTTAACAGCTCATTAAGATAATGAATGCTCTTGTGTTCAGAATTTGGCTGATTTTAGTTTATACCTGTACTACCCTGGATAAACTTGTCAATAATTTGAATAAATATATTTTTCCCCAAATAAAAGTGGCTAGAAATTCCATTTCATGATGAAACATTGAAATTTAATGTAATAAAAACTGGTACACATCCTGAGGTTTTCACTCAGAGGCTTAAGATGTCCCTAAATGAAAGGGAGACAAATCAGTATGTGCGTATTCTAAAGGCATAATTGCCTTCAGTGTATGTTTTGGCTGAGTAAAATAGTATAAAAGACCCCAATTTGCAAAATATTTGTTTGAAAATACACATCTGTATCCAAGTTCAGGGATCAGAAGGGAGGAACTACAACCATAACTGTTCAATGGCTCTAAAATAATTAATGTTAAAAAGACTGTACGCTGACTTTTATCATAGTTTCTACAAAATGTTGTTATGAATTATTTCCCCCCATACATAGATTCTTCATTTTCTGCATTTTATTTGGTGCCCATACTCCGAGTCATCTCCAAGTGTTGAACATAATACACCTGACATAAAGATTCAAAGATCTTTTCCAAAATCCTGTTCATATATCCTTGTTGAATAAGTGGAAGAAATAAAATTGCAAACATGAACTTTCAAATGTATTTGTTAAAATAGCACGAGTCTGTTTCATTTTCAGGGAGAATAAATTTCTCTGTTCATAACAGATGTGTTCAATGTGCTGGGATTTATTCTGATTCCTGTACTCTTCTCAGAGATGACAAAAAATCTTTTTGCACTAAATTTTACTGGTAAAAATAAAACACAGACCTTTTGCCTGCTAGAATTCCTTCTTTATAACTTTCAAAAAAGTAATAATCAGAAGGGGGAAAGTATATTTAAAAATATGCGTCATTGTAGTTTAAGGATCAATTCCTGCACCCTTAAAACCAGTGCAAGTTGTTGTTGTGTTTGTTCTCATTACTGAGTTTGGGAAAGATGGAAACATGCCTCTTTGCTCATAAAAATATATCTGTGCCATTATATTTTAATATCACATAAAACTGTGCCAATGTCAAGACATGAAAAGTTTTTGTATTTTCAGGAAAGCAAATCATAAGCAAAAAAGTTACAGTTTCACACTATATAACATTACTATCTGATCTCATTAAGTAAGAGAGATATCTAGATTCATAATCACATGAAATTATATAAAACAAGGAAGAATCTTTGCTGTTGAAATGCTTCCATATTCATTATTTGGGGTATCAGGAGTGTCAGAGCTAACACCGCATATCACACAGATGATAAATATGAGACAACTAGAAAGTTTTCTAATTATTGAGATTGGTGAACTGACTAACATCAAACAGGAACCAAGTCAAACATTCGTATGAAATCTGAACACAATTTTTGGGGAGTTAACTATAATTAGTTTTATGTTCCTTTTACTCCTTGACAATGCACTTCAATATGAACAAAAACATGTGGGCTGCGTCTAGACTGGTGGCCGCTCTTGTGGAATAACTTGCCAGATGTCTACACTGGCCACTTGATTTTGCGCAAAAACACTGATATTCTACTGTCCGAAATCAGTGCTTCTTGCGCAAACGCTTTGATGTTCCCGTTCAGGCAAAAGCCCTTTTCCAGAAATGCTTGCACAAAAGGGCCAGTGTAGACAGCTGAAAACCGTTTTACGCAAAAAAGCCCTGATGGCGAAAATGGCGATTGGGGCTTTCTTGCGCAAAAAATCACATTTGTCCTTTTCATATGTGTTCATTTTTTTAAATTGTATCCTTTGGTATATATGGTTATGACTATTTTCTTCCACTGTTTGATCTGAGGAAGTGGGTCTGGCCCACGAAAGCGCATCATCTAATAAACCATCTTGTTAGTCTTTAAAGTGCTACATAGTCCTGTATTTTGTTTCAGCTACACCAGACTAACACGGCTACATTTCTATCATTATTCTACAAAAAAGAAGGAAATTAAAAGGAATAGTCAGAAAATTGCAATTCCTGCAAGCTGCATAGAAACATAAAAAAATAAAATAAAAAATCGGAGGCACAAAATGTAGGTTTACTGAGCATAAACAGCAAAAAGACTAAAAAAAATGATACCAAGGCTAAACACAGATAAAACCGGCTAATTAGAAATGAAAAAACAACTTTGAGAAATTGGAATTAAACACATACTGCATAAAATGAAAAGGAATATAAACTTCTGTCAAGTCAAGTGCAAAAGTATAATTAGGAGGACAAAAATAATTTGCAGAGTATCTCGTGAAAGACCCAAATAAATAGCAATTTTTTAAAACTACATGAGAGGCGTGAAGCCTGTCAAACAATCAATGAGACCATTGCACAATCAAGGTTCTACAGAAGCACTCAAGTAAGGTCAAGCTATTTTAGGGTACCTAAATTAATTACTAGAATCTTTGATCTTCATTGCAGATGATGTTATGTCTAGCCATTCTTTTTAGTTACATATCTGAAGAACTTTCCCAGATTAATATTTCACTACAGAAGGTTTAAGAAAATGCTGTTACATTAAACTGATACATCACCAGTACTGTATGGTGGTTTATCCAAGGGTTCTGAAGAAACTCAAATATGAAATTCCATAGCTATTAACTGTGATATATAACCTATTAAATTAGCCTCTGTGCCAGATGAATGGAGAATAACTGATGTTAAACTGAATTTTAAATAAGGCTCCAGAAGTTATCCTGGCAATTACAGGGCAGCAAGACTAACATTACTACCGGGCAAATTGGTTAGAACTACAGTAAAGAAGGATATGTCTACACTACCCTCCTAATTCAAAATAGCAGGGTAATGTAGGCATACCGCAATTGCAAATGAAGCCCAGGATTTGAATTTCCTGGGCTTCATTTGCATAAGCGGGGCTCCGCCATTTTTAAATCCCCGCTCGTTCGAACCCCGTGCCACGCGGCTACACGGGGCACGAACTAGGTAGTTCGAACTAGGCTTCCTAGTTCGAACTACCGTTACTCCTCGTGGAATGAGGTCTTGATCATAGCAGGACAGAACTATACAAGACACCCCATCTTTTATAGGATTTTCCTTCCATGCAAGTCTATGCATTTTGCCTTGTGAGGCTTTAATCAGTCATTCAGCATCACAATCAGTCTTCCTATGACATGCGCTTATTGGGAAGAAGTTGTTCTCACAGTCATCTGATATCAGTATGCTGATGACCCCTCAGGGATGTTGTCTTTCCAGCAAAGGTTGGGACTGGTTTCCTATCAAGAGGTGCTTGCCTTTAACTTCAGGGTTCATCGGTCTGCCTGAGTAGTCGGTGTCTTCAGTGTGCTTTTACTTAGTTGATTATTATTTGGTGCTTCTGAGTCTCCATCTCCTCTTCTGACCATTTGAGCATGCAGTGGCCTTCAAACTTATCTCTCCTAAAACATTCTCATTCACACAAACAATACATTTAGGCTATGTCTACATTGCCCAGGCTTGTGCAAGAACATATGCAAATGAGGCACTGCGATGAATATCACCACACCTCATTTGGATACTTAATGAGACACCATTTTTGTGCAAGGGGCTTTTTAGGCAGAACAGCTCTTGCACAAGAGGGATTTTTGCTCAAGAAGCAGTGTAGACTGCTTCTTCTTGCGCAAAAGCCCCTTGCAAATAAAATGGTGTCTCATTAAGGCTGCCAGGGGATGGATCATTCAATACATTGTCCTGTACTGTTCATTCCTTCTGAAACATCTGTCAGGAGCCACTCTCAAAAGCCAGGATACTGCGCTAGATGGACCATCAGTTCGTCCCAGTAAGGCAATTCATAAGTTCTTGTTGTCGACAACAGTAAGTCTCAGGTCCGACACTGGGCTCTCAAAGTACAAAGGACGCTTCACAGGTATCTGTCAAACACAAGTAGTTTATTTTTTGACAGCTAACAGCTGTGCCCCATAACTGGAAGAACAATATAACAAAGAAGCGGCATATCTTACTTCCCTTCCTGCAAGCCTGGAACCCCGGGTAGGCTGCGGACAAAGTGGGAGGTTGTCTCAGCTTCCGAGGTACCAGTACCCAAAGCCCATTGGTGAGGTCCAAATTGCTGTGCTTTGGTGCAGCCTTAAATACAGTTCTCTTGCCTTGTTTTGCAGTTTGGAAATTTTTAGGGGTTACTCATTACATGCTGATGTAGGGCTTAGCTGTTAGTTATCGATCTGGTTCTGATCTAGTTCCACTTGTTTCTTGGCCTTGTTTAAGTGATCAGTACATTAGGGTAAACATAATTGTTTATGTGTTCTTGCCCTTTACCCTTATCTTATACTTGTTCTTGCTATATTGGCAACAATGCTTATCTTAAATGGCGTATGTTCCCAAAGACTTGCTTCTGGCTCATCAGATAAAGAAAAAGTGTGGGGGGGGGGGAGGAAAGAATGCAGGCCTCACCACCCCTAAACTTGCACGTAGAAAGTTCTTCCGCAATTGACCTCTACAGTTCTTACCTTCTGATGTGTACAGGTGGATCCTCTCTACTCTGGCACTCTCTGGTCCAGAAACTTTCATGGTCCAGCATGATTTTAGTTAGCCAGTCATCTCTCATCATGAGTGTGGCCAAGTTTTCCATTGTCCCATAAAGTTTGTTTAAAAGAACCAGTCTTGGGTCTCAGTGTTCTTTGCTGTTACTTAACTCTAAGTTACTGCAAATGTCTTCTAAGAGCCCTAAGTAAGCAGTGGAAGTTTTGGTAATGCTGCTAGACAATATTGACCTCCAGTGGTTCAGCAAATTGTCTCATTTGGCACTGGTCAGGTCCTGAGGGTGCCGGACCAGAGAGATTCAAGCTGTACTAAATCCTTTGCACTACTAAATTCAACAGGAGGCAGGAGGTGTCTTTCTTCCTTTCAGTATAGTTGGCTCCCACAGAGTGGGAGGAAATAATTAAAAAAATATGGAAGGTAGCATAGTTTCTTCTTTTTGGAAACTAGATCCTGTCAAAATAATTTAATATTTTTATGAGATTACAAGTTTGGTTGATAAGTATAACAATGTTGATATAATATACTTAAACGTCTGTAAGCTTTTTGACTTGGTTCTACAGGACATTTTGATTACAAAAATAAGAACAATATGAAATTAACATGGCATATATTACATCAATTCCCAATGTAATTGTAAAAGGGGAATCATTAAGAAGGTGTATTCCTGAAAAGGGATCTGGTTTTAGCCTATACTATTTAACTATTTAATAAATAACCTGAAAGAAAACATAAAATTATTATAGATAAAATCTGGAGATGACACAAAAGTGGGGGCAAAACAAGTGGTCTAGTCACTGAGGGCATGTCTACACTATGGAATAAGGTGAAATTAAGATATGCAACTTCAGCTATGTTAATTGCTTAGCTGAACTCAAAGTACCTTAACCTTTGGCAGTGAAGTTGGAGGGAGAACACTTTTCCTTTGACTTCCTTTACTCCTTTTGGAAGAACTACCGGCATCAACTGGAGTGCCCCTCTCAGTTTGAATTAGCTTGTCTTCACTAGACCCGCTAATTTAAACCTTGGTAGATGGACAGCAGCAGCTTTGACCTTCTCTGTTGTATAGACATACCGTGATATGAAGTGATCTGGATAGATAAGCTGATTGCAATAAATACTGAGAGTAATTCATCTAAAATTAAACATTTATATCTAGGAACAAAGAATACTTACATGATACCAAAAGGAAGCAATGACAGAAAATCATGTTGGGGTTGTGTGTGGAAAACCTTGAGTTTCAGTAGCGAGGCTATTTTACTTCTTTCATCAGCACTGGTGCAAACACTGATGAAATAATATGCCCAGTTCTGGTACCCACAATTCAAGAATGTTAATAAACTGGACAGGTTCAGAGATGACTTATGGGAATGATTAAAGGACTGTACAATATGGCTTACAGTGCTAGATTCAAGAAACTATTTATCTTGAAAAGAGAAGATTAATATGTGGATTACAGGTTTACAACTATTTGATAATGGGCTCTTTTTTCTAAAAAGAAAGGAATAACAGGATACAATGGCTGGACGTTTAAACTAGACAAATTCAGATTATAAATAAGGCTTACATATTTAAGTGAGGATAAATAACCATTGGAACAATGATAGAAATGTAGCCGTGTTAGTCTGGTGTAGCTTTAGTCTTGTTAGTCTTTAAAGTGCTACATAGTCCTGTTCATTGGAACAATATACCACAAGTTGTGGTGGATTTTCTATCACAGATCATTTTAAAATCAAACTTGGATATTTTTTTTTCTGAAGTAAGTGTTCTAGGCATCTTGGGGAAAAGTGCTATGGTCTGAATTATACAGGAGATCATACTGAATAATCACAATGATTTCTTTCCAGACTTGGACCTATGAAGTACAGGCAGTCCCCAGGTTACGTACAAGATAGGGACTGTAGGTTTGTTCTTAAGTTGAATCTGTATGTAAGTCGGAACTGGTGTCCAGATTCAGCCGCTGCTGAAACTGACTGCCAGTTCTGACTTACATACAGATTCAACTTAAGAACCCCAAGCTTCCCCAAGTCAGCTGCTGCTGAAACTCATCAGCAGCTGATTCCAGGAAGCCTGGGGCAGAGCAACTCTGCCTCGGGCTTCCTGTAGTCAGCGCTGGTCAGTTTCAGCAGCGGCTGACTTGGAGACGCCTGGGGCAGAGCAACTGGGGTGCTGCTGGGTTGCTCCAGTAGCACCCCTCGGCGCTATTGGACCAACCCAGCAGCACCCCAGCTGCTCTGCCCCAGGTGTCCTGATTCAGCCACTGCTGAAACTGACCAGCAGCGGCTGAATCAGGACCTGGGGCAGAGCAGCTGGGATGCTGCCGGGTTGGTCCAGTAGTGCCCAGAGCGGGTGCTGCAGGACCAATCCGCAGTGCCCCAGCTGCTCTGCTCCAGGGTCCAAAACAAAAGCCTGGTCTGCTGGGGGGGGCACACTATCCGCGCCCCGCCCCCCCCAGCAGACCAGGGACACGGGGAGCAGAGCAGCAGCGGCAGCGGGGTGTCGCGCCTCTGAGGCTTTTCTCTGGCAAAGTCTCAGAGGCGCAGGACCCCTCCCCCCCGCGGCTGCGGCTTCAGTCCCGGTGCCTGTGGTCTGCTGGGGGCCGTCCCCAGCAGACCACAGGCACCCGGTCTCAAGCGGCAGCAGCGGCGGTTCCCGCGCTTCTGAGGCTTTGCTCTGGCAAGCCTCAGAAGCGCGGGAACCCGCCCGGTGCCCCTGGTCTGCTGGAGACGGTCTCCAGCAGACCAGGGGCACCGGAGCAGCTTACGAACGGGGCTTTCTCGCCCCGGAGCTCGCAGATAGCAATCCGCTACCTCAACCTCCGGGGCGAGAAAGCCCCGTTCGTAAGTGCGGATCCGACGTCAGTCGGGGACTGCCTGTAGCTTCTCTAAGTAAAGGAGTGATATAGCTTTCTCCTCCTACTTGGCAAATGGCTGGCAGAGGAGGAATTGTGTCTCTGATTCACAGTTAATCCTCCTCTGCTTCACACAGTTCTGATTTTATTCTAAGCTACAAGTAATGCAGGATCCAGCATCTGTAGTAACAAATTGTAAATGAAGCTTCTTAAAAATATTTTCTTGGAAAACAGCAATGAATGTGTCTTGGCTTCACCCCATATTTAGTTAAAAATACAATTAGAGTGTGGCCGCAGAAATAGTCATATATATAAGAATATGGCTCTTATGTATACTTATTAATGCCCCTATTAAACCTAAAATACCTGGCACAAAGTGTTGTAAAAGTGTCATGGACAGTATTGTGATAGAAATATAGCCATGTTAGTCTGGTGTAGCTGAAACAAAATACAGGACTATGTAGCACTGTAAAGATTAACAAGATGGTTTATTAGATGATGAGCTTTCGTGGGCCATCCCCCTTCTGTTCTGAAATTTGATTTGTCCTTTTCACATGTGTTCATTTTTTTAAATGTATCCTTTGGTATATGTGGTTGTGACAATTTTCTTCCACTATTTGATCTGAGGAAGTGGGTCTGGCCCACGAAAGCTCATCATCTAATAAACCATTTTGTTAGTCTTTAAAGTGCTACATAGTCCTGTATTTTGTTTCATAGACAGTATTATAACCTTATAATGCTGCTATTTTACTATATATTTTTATGACCTTTGTTTCACACATGAGCTAAAGTACATTGAAGAATAAGCTAGTGATAAACGTGATAATTTGTTCAAATGGTATTTGAGTAATCTCATTATTATTTATTAGACTGGAAAACTTTCTCTTCATAATCTGTTATTGTTTGCTGAGTCTCTTTTGGCAGTGGCTTGTGCAGCTGCTGTATGGAATTCAATTTCCTCTCAGTCCACTACAACATGCAATTTTAAGGGTTTCTTTTTGTGTCAAGGGGTCTTAAAAAGCAATCTCTTTTTCTTGGACATTATTCAATGCATTTGGAGCTTGCACACTACCTGAAAGTAGCATCACTGCTGATGTGTGTGACAGATTGCATTTTGGCAGTCCACATTCCCCTTGGACAAAGTGATACTTTGCTGCACCTGAAGAATAGCTTGTAGCTCTTTGAAAATACTTATACTTTTCATTATGCATTTTATTTTATGGCGATTTGGCTATGTTTGGCTATTTTCCCCAGTAAGTTTATTTAATCCCTTTTCTCTGAGGCTGGAGCTTTTATATGCAGTCACTTCCTAAATCCAAATATTGGTTTTTAATAATTTCATATTGCTTGTCCACGTAAATAGTTTTTCCCCCTAAGGTTATACTACCATTGAGTTACATGTTCTGAGATATTCTGCCTCTCTAGAATCATCTTCAATGTAGTAGGGATGTTTGGAAAGGATCAACTCATTATAATATTTGTAAACTAAAGCAGGAAGCAGCAATATTTTTTACTACCAATTAAGTGTTTGATCCTGCTATTTTCACTTAAGCAGAACTCTAACAGAACTAGTTCAGTTTATTTCTTGACTGAGGATTGTAGGATTACTCCAAAGGAGATGATAATTACACAGTTCATTATTTCCCCCTTCTTTTAGAAACATGTCATCCAATCTTCCCTTAATTTGCTGGGGTGGTACTGCAATAAATAACAGCAGCCGTATTTTCAAATCTGCGTGCCTAAAGTCAGGTTTTGTAAGTGTATATTTAGGACTATGAATAAAAGAAGCCATATTTTTCCAGACTGCATTGAAATAAGAGAGAATTGTAATTTTATTTTGTGTTCCTTGATTGCATGACTAAATTTTTTTAAATTGTAGATTAATGTATGACAAATAGCGAACAACAAATGATTATAACTCTTATTTGTGCACCAAGATCCTTACTACCATCTCAAAAATAACATTTGTACAAAGATTAAACATTTCCAAATATTTGTAACTAAAATTATTCGTTTGCTAAATAAGAAGGAAAATTAATATACTCGTGTGGAATAGATAGAGAGAATTCGTAGAAGTATTGACACACACTGTTTTTGCAATATAATTTCACAGGATATTCCATAGAGGTTGCAATTCATCTATTTTTGCGCTGCAGTGTTTTTCAATGTAAGACACAATGTCATACATCAACAAGTACAGTGCCACCTGCTTCCAAAGAGGGTTGCTTCTCAGAGTTTTGCATATTATTCAAATCTCATAAAAAACACAAGCAACCACCACCACACTGTTTGCAACTTTGAACTAAACTGGCAGTGTGCTAGTCTGGTCTAGAATAAGCTAGGCAGTTTCAAGGCTGTTCTAAGATACACCAAATGTCAATGGTCCTAAATGTCCATTTCAGCAGCTAAAGATAATATATAGGGAAACACCAGCCACAGTCCCTTTTCTACCTATGGTAACTTCAGCATTGGGGGGCATGTGTTTTTGAGCGGTTATACCAATTATTTGTCGATAGAGAATATGCTATACTGTCAGCTCCAGTGTCAGGGC
The DNA here is from genome assembly GCF_049634645.1 of Pelodiscus sinensis. NCBI lineage: Eukaryota > Metazoa > Chordata > Testudines > Trionychidae > Pelodiscus > Pelodiscus sinensis. Next base: position 258,125,410 of record NC_134711.1, read on the forward strand.
TTCAGTAGATTCATGCTATAACACACCATACCTCATGTGACATCTTGAACCCCATGTTAAATCAAATTTATACAACTATGATATATTTTGTATAAAATAGGCCTTGTGAAATATTATTTGAAAACTCATAATCTGCTGAACATCACTGTCCTTTTTAAATGTTAAAGCAAGCCTTCCCTGCATTTAACACCTCAATTTTATATCAAAAACTAAATATGGGATGCTTCCAGATCACTTAATTAGCCTCATGAGCACCAGTCCTACAACTGACAGGTACTCCCTCCCTCCCCCCCTCCCCCGCTTCCTTTTCTGTAATACATTTGAGATTCTGGTATTCCTTTCCAACTCACCTGATGAAGAGGGTTTTTCCCATGAAAGCTCATGATACAATATGTTTTTGTCTCCTAGATGCCACAGGACAACTTGTTGCTGTTAAAATGTATATAACAACACCGGGTGTAGAGCTACAAGATTTTATAATATAATTGTTGTTAAAATATGTTTAAATACTAATAACCTAGTTCCTCAGAGATAGAGACACACTAGCACACCAGAAAATACTGAACAAAGAGGAATGATCCAAGACTGAAAGAAAATCCAACCTGTCAACTGAGAACTGAGAACTGTGAACTAAGAATTGTCTGCATTATCTGGTGTGGTGAAAATGATGTTTTCCTCAAATCTGATTTAGCTTGGTAATGTTTAGGCATTAGCTTGATGGTTTTTTTCTTCTTTTATAACCAATTCTTACTTTTATGTCTTATCACTTACAATGACTTAAAATTTATATTTCTCTAGTTATTAAACTTGTACATTATTGTAACTAAAGCAATGGGACTGATTGAAGTGTTTGGGAAACCTTTATTTGACCTACCAGGCATGGTGGAGGCTCTAGTAAACAGTGTTATTGCTACCAGCAACGTACTGTAAAAGGTTTCAAAGGCTGGAGAACCAAGGAGACATAGTAGTTCAGGTAGGCTTCTGGAGAATAACTTATAGGTGCTAAGGGTATGTCTACACTACCCTCCTAATTCGAACTAGGAGGGTAATGTAGGCATACCGCACTTGCAAATGAAGCCCGGGATTTGAATTTCCCGGGCTTCATTTGCATGAAGCCGGCCAGCGCCATTTTTAAATGCCGGCAGTTCGAACCCCGTGCCGCACGGCTACATGCGGTACGGAGTAGCTAGTTCGGATTAGGAAGCCTAATCCGAACTAGCTGTACTCCTCATTCCACGAGGAGTACAGCTAGTTCAGATTAGGATGCCTAATCCGAACTAGCTACTCCGTGATGCAAATGAAGCCCAGGAAATTCAAATCCCGGGCTTCATTTGCAAGTGCAGTATGCCTACATTACCCTCCTAGTTCGAAATAGGAGGGTAGTGTAGACATACCCTAAGTGACTAGAACACCAGGAGAATATGGCCTACAGAAAATAATCACTCATATTTAGCCACTTATGACTTTATTCAGAATCTCAGTGTTTGATTCTGACTCCACAAGGTTTAGTATCGTTTCATATTAAAACCTGAAAGATAAAGAAGTAAAACTATTTTATTCAACTTGTCAGAACCACTTGTTCTAAAACTCATGCTCTATGACTTTACAATCATCTTATTATCTGGAAGTTACCTGCACTGTGTGTCACTCAGCCTTGAGGTGCTTATCCTGAGTTATGCATGAACGCAGATATGGAACTATTCCACACAGTCGCTTGTGTTACCTATACATTGTTAAAGTACCTGGATTTTATTAGGTAAACATTTTTTTATAACAAAAGTATAACAAAATCCAAAAGAAATGTAATAGTTATTTAAAATTATATTCTCTCCTTTTATTTCCAAGGGACTATACACTGTGGGGTCACTGCGTAGGCCTGATATATGGTAGTATTTATCTAGGTTTTGTTTTATTTAGTTATATAGATTTAGCTTTGTTTTATATAATTATATAGATTTTGTTTCATAAGCTTTGTTTTATAGCAGCTTCTAGATATTAAAATATATAGCCTACTTAGACACTAGGCTGGCATGACTTCCAATGAGACTGGTAACTATACCACCAGCTGCAGGACTTGTATGTGTGTGTGTTTGTGTGTGTGTGTGTGAATGCACATGATGTATTTGCAATAAATGTGGTGTATTGCCTTTTCCCCTGAAAAAATTCTCATGTGCTTCATATAAGCATGACAACTGATTATTCCTTTTTTGTTTATTAGAGAGTTCAATAGAGCTCTGTGTAAAAAATCAAGCCTTAATGTGCCTGTCTCTCCCTGAAGTTTTACTGATGGAAGGGGACACTACACTGAAAACTACTTTAGAAAGGATGTATATGTGTAGCTCTGACTAATTGCATAAATAAAAACTTTACAAATTGCAAAAAAGAATGTTGAACTAACCTGCAGTGTTCAATAATGCAAATAAACTACAATGATCTTTATCACACAAATAGAAATAATTTACTTCTCAACATTATTTTCCCCACTGAAGAATCCACGGATGCTTTCTGCTTCACTAATAAAAACCCTAATATGTATAATTATTTTCTAGTAGTGATACAAATGTGTGAATGAGATTTTTTATATCAAAGATGTTATCAAATTCATTTCTGAATTCATTCTGCAGAGCAGTTTCTTTCTTCTATCTCTTGGCTGTGGCTTGTAAGAACAAACCATTACCCGTCCACATTGATTCCCATAGTTCCCATTGGCCAGGAACAGCAATGATCACATGTATCTGCACAAACACAAGTGAACATAGCATCTCCCAGTCAGTTAGTGGCTTGCTCTTACAAGATAAAACCAGAGTTTGAAAACTCATGCTGTTGAAAAATCAGAAAAGCAAACAGATGTCACAAAAGGAAAAAATATTTTAATTGGGTATTTTAAAATGTATTTTGCAATAGTTGTTCCCGGCACTCTGGTTAATGCAATATTCAACACACTTGAAACTTCTAATGTGTAAAAACTACAAGCAACATTGTCTTCAATAGGATTTTTATCTCAGGTTCATTGCATCACAAGACACATTTTTTTTCTAGCACTGAATTACAACCAAATAAGCTAATATCAACATTTTCAAATTTCGAGCTGAAAACCAAATAGCTAAATCTGTAGGCACTTAAATAAAAATGACCGAAAAAGTGCCACTGTATCTTAATAACCAAGGAAAAGAATCAGTGAGAGAAAAATTATTGTTTAAAAAGTGAAAATTAAATCCCAGTGAGGAAAATAGAAAGGAAGAATAAACTCTGTCAAATAAAGTATAAATACATAAGAAAAGAAAAGCTGAAAGAAGTTTGAAGAATAAAAAAATCAAAAAGTAATAGCAAAAGGTTTTTTAAGTACATCAGGAGCAGGAAGCCTGCTAAACAACCAATGGGGCCCTTGACAGTCAAGATGCGAAAGGAACTCTTAAAGACAATAAAATCATTATGGAGAAACTAAATCAACTCTTTGTTTCAGTCTTCATGGCTAAAGATGTCATGGAGATTCCCAAACTTGAGCCATTCTCTTTAGGTGACACATCTGAGGAATTGTCCCAGGTTGAGGTATCGTTAGAGAAGGTTTTGAAACAAATTGCTAAACTTAATAGTAACAAGTCACCAAGACCAAATGTCATTCACCCAAGAGTTCTGAAAGAATTCAAATGTGAAATTGCAGAACTATAAACTGTGGTTTGTAACCTATCCTTTAAATCAGCTTCTGTACCTATTGACTGGAAAATTGCTACTGTAATGCCAATATTTTAAAAGGGGCAATCCTGACAATTACAGACTAGTAAATCTAACGTCAGCACCTGGCAAATTAGTTGAAACTATAGTAAAGAATAAAATTGTCAGACACATAGAAGAACATAATTTGTTAGGGGAAAGTCAAAATAGTTTTCTTAAAGGGAAATAAGGGACATGAGTTCTTTGAGGGTATCAACAAACATGTGGACAAGGGGGATCCAGTGGATATAGTGTACTTAGACTTCAAGAAAGCCTTTGACAAGTCCCACACCAAATGCTCTTTAAGTAAAGTAAGTTGTCAGGGGATAAGAGAGAAGGTCCTTTTGTAGACTGATAATTGGTTAAAAGACAGGAAACAAAAGGTAGGAGTAAATGATAAGTTTTCAGAATGGAGACAGGTAACTAGTGGTGTCCCTCCAGGGCCCATACTGGGAACAATCCTATTTAACCTATTTATAAATGATCTGGAGAAACAGGTAAACAGTGAGGTGGAAAAAATTGCAGATGATACTAAACTGCTCAATTAATAATCCCAATTTTTGCACTATTGCACACTGGAAAAAATAATCCCAACTATACATACAATATGATGGGGACTAATTTAGCTATAATTACTTGAAAGAGATCATGGAGTTATTGTGGATAGTTCTCTGAAAACATCCACTCTATGTGCAGCAGCAAGCAAAAAAAGCAAAGAGAATGCTAGGAATCATTAAAAAAAAATAGAGAATAAGACAGAGAATATTTTATTGCTCCTACATAAAACCATGGTACTCCCACATCTTGAATACTGAGTACAGATGTGGTTGTTTCTTCTCAAGAAAGATATATTGTCATTGGAAAAGCTTCAGAAAAGGGCAAAAAATTATTAGGGCTTTGGAACGAGTCTGTTATGAAGAGAGATTAAAAGGACTTGGAGTTTAGAAAAGAGGAGACTAAGAGGGGATATGGATGACAAGTCTATAAAATCATGACTGGTGTGAAAAAAAACAAATAAGGAAAAGTTATTTACTTGTTCCCATAACATAAGAACTAGGGGTCACCAAATTAAATTAATAGGTAGCAGGTTTAAAACAAACAAAAGGAAGCTTTTCTTCACATAGCACAAGGTCGGCATGTGTAACTTCTTGCCAGAGGATGTTGTGAAGACCGGGAATTTAACACGGTTCAAAAAAGAGCTAGATAGGTTCATGGAGTTTAGGTCCATTAATGTCTATTAGCCAGTGTCCTGAGCCTCTGTTTGTCTGGAAATGAGTGACAGGAGAGTGTTCACGTGATGATTCCCTGTGCTGCTCTCTCCCTCCGGGGCACCTGACATTGGACATCGTCGGCAGACAGACTGATGGGCTAGGTGGACCTTTGTTCTGACCCAGTATGGACGTTCTTGTGTTCTTATGACCTAATTTTTAAATTTGCCATGCACCTAAAGATCATAGTGTCTTTTTATTTTCCTGCTCAGCACCTCCGAAAATCAGGAAATGTTATTCAATGCCAAAATGTGGATTTACCTGCCTCATCAATGTTTGAAAATGTAAGTATTAGAAGCTTGCCAGTGCCAGAAAATAAGTGAGGGTTATGGTCAGGAATGAGCTCAGATGTCCTTGATTCCTAGTCTCCTGCTTTGCCTCCAGATTTAGTTGTTTCCATGTTGTCGTAAAATTAAAGTCATCAAGTTCTCAGAAAATACCTGGGAAAATCATCTCAGAAACATACAACAATCAGCTCTCTTTTATGGGAATTTTGGTGATGCATTTTTGTTTTAAATATCATAAATGCAGATATGTATAGTGATAATGTTAGTCCATTTAACTTGAACAAATATTGAGGGATTTGCAGTTTGTTTTCATAAGAAGGAGAAATTTCTTTGATATAATCCTGTTTATATACAAAGACTGTACAGTAAAGTCAAAGAGCAAGAGACACGTTTCTTTGTGAACAGTTCTGAAAGTGCTCCATCTGGGCAGCAGTGCTCCAAGGCATACTGACTTATCTTTTTCTCGGTCAAATGACAGGTGCCTTTTCACTGTCTCTGTTGCTTCCAGGTTGCCTTATCTCTGTGTCTTCTCTAATATTTGTGTTGCTTCCGTCATACACACACATGGCTCCCTTAAATACCACCCTTTCATAAAGAAATAAAATTGATTTTTGCATTTATCTTCAATGAAGGTCACATGTTATGCTCCTCAGCTTCATTGAAGGCTCACCCTCAAGTGTGCATTGTGGATAATTCACTTCCTGAACATAGTACACAAATCTAGAAGTCTCTGGTCTGGCAATACTCATGGTCTGGAAGGGCCACAAATGTTGCTGGACCGAAAGAGCCCCGGAGATGGAAGGAGGGAGCCTGTTGGGAGAATGCAGGGCTGAGGAGCCCTGGCTAGACCAGCAGGAGCTAGGCCAGGTGGCAGCTGGGGAGTCCCAGCCTGGCTGGGGAACCCCTGGCATCAGCAGGACCAAGCAATGAATGGGGATCCCCCACCCTGGCCAAGGGACTCCTGCTGTCAGGTAGGCCAGGAAGCAAATGGGGAATCCCTGTCCTGCCTGGGGAGCGCCTTGCAGCAACAGGGCCAGGTGGCAGTCAGGCAGCCCTAGGAAAGCCCTGGCAGGATCAGGACTTGCCACAGCAGTAGGGACAGTGGTGGCTGGTGGCCGCAGCTGGGGAACCCTGGGAAAACCCCAGCAGAGGTGGGCCGGGTTGTTGGGTGGCCCCAGCAGGAAAATCCACAGTGTTATTGGGGCTAGGTGGGACTGAGGAACTTCCTAGCATTATTGGGGCCAGGCAGCCAGAGAGCCCCAGCCAAGGAACCCCTAGTGGCAGCGGGATGGACAGCAGCAGGTAGTTTTTCAATGGGTCTATTTGTATAAAAAAAGTGCTTCCAGTTGTGAGCAAAGGGGTGACCAGCCGGTCCTTATTCATCATGCGGTAGAAGGCACTCTGCAATATTTTGGGGGCTGGTCTGAGAGCTTAGAATTCTTGAGAACTGTGTTAAATAGTGGCCCGAAGCTCAGAATCATTACCAATATGCACTGAAGTCAAGGACAGTTTTACCTAAGAAAGAACTGAGAAGAGACTGATCCCACAATATTGCTACATTTATACTATGAATTAGGAGTACCATTATCTTGCTCATTTATATGTTTCCTTGACCCCATCAAGAGTAACACGGATAGCTGCAGTGGAAGGATGACTAAGCAAAGCTGCGTACAGACCTGCTGGAAACCAGCGTTTATGCACTTAGCACTGCACAGCTCTGTCTTTCCTGCTGCTACCTATTCTACCATAGCTACAATGTTATGTATACTTGTGCCTGCTTGTTGAGAACTGTTGCAGTTATGTGTATATTAGCAGAACCACAGCTTTTGTCATACAAGCAATCATATTGTCTTCACTTTCTGTGATTAACTGTTCAGGATCAAGCCTTTTGTAAACTTCAAGATTTCATCCTCTCACTGACAGCTGGAGAATATTTTATCCTTCACCCCCCAAAGAGAAATAAAGCACTTAAAGCTGTATGCATAACTAACTTCCCTGAAGGCAAGTATCCAAAAACAAAACAAAACAAAACAAAAACCTGCAACTGTTTCATTTCTCTTTAAATGAACCATTGGTTGCCAATGAGCTTTTGGCTGTTACTGAAGATCTTTCCCGCAGAAACAACGGATGAGAACAAGCTATTTAAAGATTACTCAGTCATCAGACCTTTCCGATTTGAGCTTATAAAACAGGACTTATCACCTATGGGAAAGTGTCAGGAGGTTTTCAGTAGTGCTCATAGACTTTCAACTCGGAATTATGCTGTATTTCAAGCACTGAGCACGTTTCAGAAGAGAGAGAATTCTTTAGCCTTCCAGAGCCCGCACTGCACGTACCCAAAGGTAAACTGTTTTAAAACATGGCTTAACATAATACTGCATGGTAGATGGGTTTTCATACTCAGCATTATCCAATATAGCTTAATCTTTGTTCGGATCTGCAATCCTTTAGTGAGCTACTATATCCACTTTTTCTCATTAGTCATTGTTCCCTTTAATTTCACTGTCTGAGTTTCAATTTCCATATAACAATTAAATGAACTTGATCATATCTCTTTATGCATTGGAAAATCAGTGGCAGTGTTGCTTAATCAATTACTAAAATTAACGGAAAGCTTTTCCTATAACCAAAGGTAAAGGGATTTATGTGAAAATAGAAGCATTCTGTCCTTCTGACCATTAGCTACAAAACTGCATATCTATATTGCTTAGTCATTCTTTTAAATGTATGGGTTGAAACTGCATAACAAGTAATTATACCACATCTTTCCTGAGCACAAATTCTGAAATTGTAACTATTTATGAAGAATGATGCACAAAAGGAAAATATATATATATTTCAGTAAGGAAAGCACGGATTTATTTTCACCTGTGCCTTATGCATATGTAACCCACGTGTCTATTGTAGCAATTAACTTTTTTTTTCTTTTTTAAGTTAAAAGAGATGAGAAATAGTTTGGTGGAGACACTGATTTTGGTGGAATGCTCTGTGTCTTCACATAGGGAGACAACAGGACAAAGCACTTAGTGCTAGATTCAAAACAGGACTTAAGAAGCTATATGCCACTTTAAGTGCCATGAGGTGTAACAGTTAACTCGAACCAAGGACTTAGTTTGAGTTAATGTTTGACTGCTGCGTGTAGCCGCGGGCAGTTAGTTCGGACTAAGGGGATTTAAAAATGGCACCCGGACAAGAAGATGCAAATAAAGCCCGGGATATTTAAATCCTGGGCTTCATTTGCAACTTCGAATGCCTACATTAGCTTCCCTAGTTCGAACTAGGGGCCTAGTGTAGACATACCCTAAGTGCTGAGCCCCTTGTAGGGTGGGAAGAAACTTGTGTGCTTTCCCCCCCCTCCAGACCCTGACTGGGAGAAGTGCAAAGTCTCTCGCTCCCTGACCTCTGGCATGTGGCACTTAGGGTACATCTACACTAGCCCCCTAGATCGATCTAGGGAGACAAATGAGCCCCATCTCTGAATCCCTCTTCCCCCATTCAAGGTTCTTTCCCCAGTCCCTCTCCTGTTTTATATCCACCAAATAAACATCTTTGTTTATTTTAAAAAAGGATTTGTATTTGTTCTGCAAGGGAGGGGAGAAGGTAGAAGGGAGGGCAGGGTGAAGAAAGGCACACAGAGGGAATACAGGGGTCCCTTGTGGGGAAACCCAGGGGGAGTCTAACAGCTGGCCTTGGCTGAAACTCTCCCTCAAGGCCTCCTCTATGAGCACAGCCCCTTGATGTGCTCATCGAATGGCACTGACGTCCAGCTGCTCATATGCTCTGATCAGTTGTTCAGCCTCTGCCTCCCACCCTGGCAGGAAAGTGTCCCCCTTGCTTTCACATAGGTTGTGGAGCTGCCACCACAAAGGGGATGTTGCACTCGCTGAGGTCCAGCTGGGTGCGGAGGCTCCTGAACCTCCGGTTCAAGTGGCCTAATGCACACTCCACTTCCATGCGGCCCCTGCTCAGCCTGGTGTTGAAGTTCTCCTTGATGGGGTCCAGGTTGTCTGTGTAGGGCTTCATAAGCCAGGGGATCAAGGGGTCGCCCAGTATGCAGAAGGGCATGCTGACATCCCCTACCCTGCTGGTTCAGTCTAGGGAAAAAGTGCCAGCATGCATCTTCTGGAAGATATTGGCGTTGTGCCTGACCAGTCAACGTTAATATTGGTGAAGCATCCCATCAAGAGGTACTCCTTCCTGTTTATATAGTCCAAGGCACAGTGGCTGGAGGCCATGATGGGGATGTGGGTACCATCCATGGCCTCCCCCCATTTAGGGAAGCCTATGGCGGCAAAGCCATCCACAATTGTGTTGACATTGCCTAGAGCAGTGGTCTCCAACCTTTTTACACCCAAGATCACTTTTTAAATGACAGACCAAGCCAAGATCTACCGCCCCACCCCTTCCTTGAAGTCCTGCCCTCTCTATTCTCCTCCTCTCCATCACTTGCTATCCCCAATCCTTATACTGCTACTTTAAAAAAAATCCCTCCATTCCTCGCAGCTACTCACCTGTGCTATTGCTCGGTGAGTAGCTGCTCCTGAAATGAGGAAATCTAATGTAAATGTCCTGTGCAGATGCGCAGTTCAGAGAGGGCTCAAGAGCTTCTCTTAGAGCCTCCGAGATCTACTGGTAGCTCGCGATCCACTGGTTGGTGACCACGGGCCTAGAGCAACAACCCACCATATCAAGATGTTGTTGATGGCCTTGGCTACCTGCAGAAGCATGGCTCCAACTATGGATTTCCCCATGCCAAACTGGTTCCTGATAGAGTGGTAGCTGTCTGGCATGCTGAGCTTCCACAGGGTGATGGTGACATGCTTCTGTAGTGGAATGGAGGGTCATAGCTGAGTGTCCTGTCACCTGAGGGCAGGATCCAGCCACTCTCAGAGCTCCAGGAAAGTGACCTTTTGCAGGCAGAAGTTCTGAAGCCACTGCTGGTTGTCCTATCACTGCAGGATTATGTGCTCCCACCAGTTGGAACTGCTCTCCCACCACCAGAAGTGGCATTCAACAGTGTCCAGAGGATTTAGAGGGATTTGCAGCAGCAGGAGTGCAAGGACCTGGGTGAAGAGGTCCTGCAGTTTGGGCTGGACATCCCTATTCTGGAGCAGCATGTGGGCAGATTGGATGACCTACTCCATGAGGCACAGCATGAGACCCATGAGCCTGGCACTGCTTTCCAGCAGCTCTGGCTCCATGGTGCCAGCGCTGTGGCATCTGCAAGGGCACAGGTGGGCAATAATTTTTGAGCAGGAGCCACTTCAGAAATTTTTGAGGTTGCCCTGGGCTGCCCAGAAGGGGTGGGGCCTCTGGAAGAAGGCGCAGGGCCAGGACATTTATGTGCTTCCCTGCTGTACCCTCCTGCATGAGATTTCTCTGGCCCCTATGAGGCCCCATTTGTGAGTCCTATTAGGGGGACACTCTCTACAATCAACACTGTGCAGGGCCACTGCCTCACAATGTAATCCTTGACAAGGGTTGGCCATTGGTTGGTGGGGGAAGGGAAGTCCGGGCACACCCACTCTCCAAACCCCAGCCCAGGGCCCTAGGACAGGGGAGCACTCGGTCCCCATCCAGATTGATGAGGCAACTACCCAAAATTCTCCCACTGCGCAAGTGCGGGGCCATGCCACCCCGTCACACCTGCCCACAGACCCTGATTGTTCTGTGGGTGGGGGAGTGCATGAAATCTTTTCCCCATCCCAGAGAGAACCACCAGCTATTCAGCACACCTGGCAGTTCCCTCTAGGTGCCTGAATACCTGGTGGGTGGGAGGAAATTTTGTGTGCTCCACCTCCTCCTCCTCCCCTGCCCTCAGGTCAATCAGTAGCTGGTGGTTGACTCAAAGGGTATGTCTACACGAGCCCCCTAGTTCGAACTAGGAAGGCTAATGTAGGCATTCGAAGTTGCAAATGAAGCCCGGGATTTAAATATCCCAGACTTTATTTGCATCTTCCCGTCCAGACACCATTTTTAAATCCCCTTAGTCCAAACTAACTGCCCGCGGCTACACACGACAGTCAAATGTTAACTCGAACTAAGTCCTACACCTCATTCTAAACTTGGAAGAGAGGTCCTCATCAGCTTGGCATCTTCCAATAGCTAGCTTAGGTAAGGAGCAGGCTGGTTTCTGTGAGTGACATTCTAATATGCTATTAATTGTACAGGGATCCCAGACAAGCAACAAAAGCTTTTGGATTCTAGCCAAGTGTTAGGCAACTAAAAGTGGTCTCTACTGAGCATGTTGTCTACTTCACTCCAGTTAATGTGGGAATATCCTCACCATAGCAACCTGTTTCTTTCTAAACAGGTAGGTAAGAATGCACTAAAAGGAATTTGTCCTGCTTGTGACATCTGGAATCAGCTGGTTAATAACTAAATCTAATTATTTTTTAAATGCTGTGAAGCTCAGAGATAGTGAAAGAAGAGTGGCCAACTTCTGGCTGACCATGACTGAGTGTGCCAAGGAGAGTTATTTTAATGATGAATCAGTGAAGCAGTGCTTCAGTGTGCGTATGAAGCTTCTTCAAGTGGCGCACATTACAGTCACTGGAAGTTTCTATTATACTACATTCATTATCTCAGGGAGCCCTGTGGGCACTATCTCTTGCAATCTGTCATTTGTGCAAACAAACCCATAAATGCCTCTGAAATAGTGGGCCCTATCTCAGTTTGCTTTTGAAAGCCTCTAAACGCAGCACAATTTTTGTTTTCTTTTCTGTATCTCAGATCAAACGAGGGCAATCCTGGTTAGATTTTTGAAGGAATTATTTGGATCTAGTTTTACAGTTGTGAAGAATATAGATGTTAACAAGATCAGGAAATGGCTATGAAAGATTACAAGACTATAGCAAGCAGGAAGGAAAAAAGCAAGTTCAATAACGATGTAAAGCTTGTCTATACTGGGATGTTAAAATCAAATTAACTACAGTTTTCTCAACTTAAAGTGCCAGGGGGGTCTGACTAGGAGGCAATTTATCTCAGCAGCCAAGAACTATATAACAAAGAAGATTTGGATATTACACAAGACAGCCTCTAAAGACAATCCCATTTTGAAGGGGAGCTTTTCCATCAGCAAGTCTGAAAATGAAGTAGAAGGGAGATCTTCCAGTGAGGATTGTGAACTCTTTTACAATAAAACTACATAGTGGGATTTAAAAGCATGCCAGCTGTTCATCACTATATTGGGAAAAGTTAGGAATTTTTTTCCACCTGCTCAACATTTAACTTTCTCTTCCCAAACATTCTCAAAATCTCAGTGTGCTCCAGATATTTAAACCTAACCATTTTATTTCACCAGAGTATCAAATTCTGCACCACTGGTCATTCATGCCTCCTCCATACCCCGCTTCTCAACCTAGTGTCTGGTCACTTTCACTCTCTATCCCCTAATACACCCTCTATCCTCCTCTCAGGAATCTCACACTGCCACTCAAAGTGTCAATGCCACAGAGCTTAAAAAATATTGCATAGCAGGCATATTTATTGTAGTGGCCAATACATAAAGAAGAAAAGGGAATAGCACTTTCATTAAATAGTTTAGCTGTTGGCTAATTTAAGATCTTTATAAAGAAAACAGCCTAAGTCATGCCTGATGCCACCCATCTAGTCAATATTTCCCTTTCACTTCTTCACCAGGTGGAGGAACTTCATCCTGCTAAATAGCAGTGATGTAGATCTTCCTGATGTATTCAATACATTTTGGACAAGATCTTTCTATGTCTGCTGGGAAGTCACTTAAGAGAAATATTTGCCAACAGAAGGACACAAGGTAGGTGTGAACATGATTAACTTTCCTCTTGCTCCCACCACACATGCAAAACCACCAGCCATTTCCCACACCACGTTCTCACCCACCTAAAGATATCACAGTCCCCAGTTACACTAAGCAGCCCTGTATTCACATCCTGCACTCTCTTGTAATAAACTTTGTACAAAATATGCCTTGTGAGTATCTAATATGCCATTTGAAACAAATACCCCCTGCTCTTTACTAGTCTTACTGTGTGAGGTTTGCATACTATGTATATTAACAGTGATAGATACATGATCGACTTTTGACTAAAGTGCTTTAACTAGGCATGTCAGGGGAGAAGCTAGCAAAGAGCTCTAACACAAAGGAATGTAGGTTTGATTCTCTGAAAAGCTCAAACAAAGACAAAGAAGTTTCATATTTACATATAAGCAGTAAACAGGACCATGAAGATAGTGGGGGGAAAGAGCTTGCAAAGAACAAAATAATTTGCATTTCATCAGACAGAAGTGTAAGAAGAAAGCTTGGAGTTTTCTTCACCACCAGACTCCATACTACCTTCCTCACAGCTTGAATCAACTTTATTTTGAGCAGCAACCCTTAGAAGAATAGAATAGAATAGAATATATATATAAGGTCATCCAGCTTCTTGAACTTTGGAATATATATAATCCAGGTGAGAAGTTTCTTTTGAATAAATTACTTGACAATCCAAAGGAACAGAGTTCTTGCAAGGTGAGAAAGATGGATCCTTCAACCAAAGGAGCAAGAAGTATATCAGAACTGAATACAGATAGAAGTTTCATTAGGCAAAGATTATTCCTTGCTAGATTAAAATTTAAACTTTTAGAAATGTAATTTCTCTTCTATTTTCCCTGTAATCTTTTCTATATTTATTCTTTGTACATAACATCACTTAAATAATATGCTGTATTTAAAAAAATCTGTTTTCTTATAAACCACCTCAGTGCTGTGTTTAAATAGAAGGGTTTATTTACCACAGCTGAGTTAATGAGATGCAATGCGTTTTTGCATTTTTAGAAACAGTAGAGAAACATCTCCACAGCAAGACTAAAGCCAAAATAAGCTATGCAACTTCAGCGGTGTCAAATGCCTAGCTTAGGTCGAAATAGCTTTGGGTACGTCTAAACTAGCTCGGTAGTTCGAGCTACGTAGGGTAATGAGGGCAAGCGGAGTTACAAATGAAGCCTGGAATTTAAATATCCCGGGCTTCATTTGCATGTTCCCAGGCGCCGCCATTTTTAAATCCCCCTTAGTCCAAACTCCATGCCCACAGCTACACGCGGCACGGACTAGGTAGTTTGAATTAAAGGTCCGAATTTGAACTACTGTTACTCCTTGTGGAATGAGGGATTAGATACCGGTGTGGAAGGTGCCAGGTGGACAGACCAGGCAGCGTGCACCAATGATATCAGCGCCGCATGCCCAGCTCGGGGGCACTGGGCGATGACGTCAGGACTGAGTGCGACAGCCAAGTGGTGTGGAGGATGACGTCACCCACTGAGATGGTGGGACGTTCAAAGAGGGAGCTAGGGACCCTGGAGAGGAGAAGGAGGAAGTACCTCACAGCAGGAAAGATGGAGGACCAAGGGAGGGTGAGGCCCACGCCGAGTGAGGTAACTCAGCTCCCAGAGGCTACCAGGGGCTAAAGGACCAAGCTGGCAGGGTAGGAAGTGGCCCAGGGCAGGTGAGTTTAGGGGTTACCACCCCACCCGCTGGACAGGGAGTAAGCTCCCAGTCTTAGGGCCCTGGGTCGGAACTTGGGAGAGAGGGCGGGCCCGAGTCCCTCTACTCCACTTCTTCCAGTGTCTAAGGGCATGACAGGTCAATGCGGGAGAGCTGGATCTACTTTGAGAGAGGTACGCCGTGGTAGCTATAGAGAATCTGGGTGAGTGGAAGTGCACAATAAAGGCAACTAGAGAGAAACCAATGCGGTGTTCTCAACATTGCACAAGCTTGTTTTGGCTTTTGGCACTATCTACACAGCAGGAAGTCTGAGGAAGAACACTCGTCTTTCAACTTCCCTTACTCCTTGTAAAATGAGGGTTACAGGAGTCAGAGTAAGAAGTCTTCCAGCTTGACATTATTTTGACATTATGTCAAAATAACTGCTTGTAGTGAAGATGGGGACTATGTTATTTCGGAATAATGTCAGTTATTCTGAAACACCACTGCTGTGTAGACATGTCCTTAGAAACATTATTTCTCTGAACTCTCCATAAAAAGGCTGGGCATTACAGAGGCCACAGTCTGGGGGGAAACTGGGATTGGAGTTGTATCATGGTCACCTTGCTAGATTTTATCAAGGCTTGTGGAGTGAAGTTATGGGGCTGCAGAGTGGCTGCTTCAGTCAAAGATGCTGCACCATACCTATTTAGGGCAGACACTTAGCATGTGACCTATATACTTGCAGGCAGATCTTGAGCATCCTGGCTTTGGAACTATGCTAGAAAAGCATCGTGAGGCACTCAGGACAAGAGACGACACAAAACCTAACTTGTCTGGATTGCATCCTGAACACAATTCTCTTCTCCCCAGTCACCTAGCTCTCTATGAGCAGGAAGTAATTCAAGAGTAAAAAATGGTTTCTCCTCATTGTGGAAAAACTGCTCTGCCTGGAACAAAAGTTCCCCGCTCATTCCAGCAAGGAGGATTAAAGAGCAGAGAGGAATTTCTAAAAAGCCTGGCATCTTGGACCATTCCATGCTACTTCACCTTAATATTGGTAAATCTTCCAGTGTGCCCTCTAGGCTTCTTGACAACAATTACAATGTACCAAAAGAACAAATGTGGTAGTTTGTTAGTTTGACCCCATGCTCTGGTCTCAGATTTCTTGTAGTTTCTGGCTGACATCTCTCAGTGTACTGCAATACACATCATAGGATTTACAGCTGAACAACAGCAGCACACTACACCATGGAATGTGTGACCAGATTGCTGAGTGGTTAATTTGAACAAGTTCAGAGATGTGTGGCTGCAAAGATTAACAAGAGAAGTACTTTAATCTGGCATAACAATGTTGTATGGATGTACTTCATTTCATTACAGTTCAATTGCTGCATGTAGTGTGAACAAACTGGCCTAGCTAATGCTAAACCATATATTTTATTTGCTTTGTAGTACAGTATAGCTGGAAGTGTACATTGGCCATCCTAACAGCAATTTGTGGATTTGAATGTCATCCACTCAGGCAGAAGAGCTAATAAAATATTATGTAATGACAACTCACATAGTATAAATAGTCATCACCTAAAGAAAAAAAATGCTGCAAAAAAGTTTGATTTATATTTTTTTCAGATAATTTCAGATTTGAGAAAATAGCTTTTTGTGGGACATTTCATTAACCAAAAGAAGTTGTTTATTAAATAAACTGTTGATAGTCAATCATTCACACAGATTTAGTTTATATTGAATTATACGTAGGAGTGAGGCGATCAAGAAGAAAGAAAAGAAATGGAAAGGTATTCCTAAGGGACTCTTGAAGCCACACACATCAAAATTACTATAGATGGTCAATATATCAAAACAGCAGTTGGCTCACAGCACAGTGGTCTTGCTGTCTGAAGCCATGGAAGACAATAGTTGTCAGTGCACAGGTGCCATATTCATTGCATCATGACCACCTTAGTCTATTGAATAGAAACTATTGTCATTACAATGCCACAGGAGGGAGTATGATCAAAAGAATGAGTAGTCGCTAGCATTGTTGCAGAAATATACCCATCTGATCCAATGCATTGGCCAGTATGACAGATGGCCTTTGTGACTATTTTATTACTAACATTCATTGCAAAATGTTGGTGATTTTTCCAAATCGATATAAATAATGAAGACATTAAAGAAAGTCTAAGAGTTGAATTTTCAGTGTCAAAAGAAGAGGTGTGGCTATTCTCCAGCAAATGGTCTAGTTCACTCAACTACTTTTTTAACAATAATAAGCTCCATGAGACTATACAACAGTTCATTTCAATAATTGGAAGGGCTGTTCATCTCTTATAGGTAGGAAGCTTGCCCCTGTCCTTGCACATCTATGTGCACTGATTGCAAACCGCTTGAAGTATGAAGATGCATTCCACTATTGGTATACAGAAGCGGAGGGACAGTTCAGAGTTGTATTTTTCTGGTGACAATGAATATCTTTGTTCTATTTTGATATATCCTGAATAAAAAAAAATGCTAGTGATATCAAAGAACTCAGTGTGAGAAAGCATATCAAAATACTTCTCATAAGCTTCTGAAAACTGTTTGCTATTGCTATTACTGAGTTAAACTTCACACTCCTCTGTGCGGTAATAAGAATTATGATTCTCATGTGTGAAATGGGGAAACTGAGGATATGTCTATACCACAGCTGAGTTATAATTTCCAGTTTGGATAGGCATATGTGCAAACATTGGTCAAGCTAGTATGCTAAAATATTACAATATATTTATAATATAAATATCTCCTGCTGATTCGAACCTGACCAAGTTCCCAGGTAGTTGCCACCATTATCACTGTGGCTATCTTGGTATTTTTTAGCACTACAACCCTAAATTCAGAATGTGTATGGCTATCCAAGCTGGAAATTACACTTTCTACAGCAGGATACATATTCCACAACACAAAGAGAGGTCACACACAGTCAAATGCAAAGTTTATGGTCGAATTGGTAATGGAACATAGATCCTTGCTCCCAATCTTGTGTCACCCATCTGACTAGTCTTCTTGTTTAACAGTCTGCCATTATTTATAGCTTATCATTAACATTGGTGATGACAGGATCAAGTATTATTTGACAATTCTAGTGATATAGCAGGCAAGTATAGAGTCCTGCAGATGTAATGAGCAGGGGATTTTTATTTAAATGACTATGTATGAAAATGAATTAATGAGGTATTACTATGACTTTCTGGTTTGTAAAATGAGTGACATGGACACTCAATTAAAGATCCTAATTCGAACTACCATTACTCCTTGTGAATGTCATTCATGAGGAGTAACAGTAGTTCGAATTAGGACCTTTAATTCGAACTACCTAGTCCATGCCGCGTGTAGCCGTGAGCACGGTGTTCGGACTAAGGGGGGATTTAAAAATGGCGGCGCCCGGGAACATGCAAATGAAGCCCGGGATATTTAAATCCCGGGCTTCATTTGCAACTCCACTTGCCCTCATTACCCTACCTAGCTCAAACTAACGAGCTAGTGTAGACGTACCCTGAAAGACACAGGGTAAGGAGAAAGGTTATAAACCACTAAGTACTGAAAAATTATAGTTGGCGGATACAGATTATTCAGTCTCATCTACTTCACCATAAAAAAGTCAAAGAAAAAGAAAGGAAGTTGTCCTCACAACTGGGCTTTACGCTGGACTCTGTTTTCCTGCCTTGCTCCTGGTTCCTTTTTTTTGTTCTTCTTCTTCTTCCTTGCTGCTGATTCTTGCCTCTGGTGTCAAGCTGGGACTCCTGGCTTGACTCTCAATATTCTATGTTTTTGTACCAGATTTCTTTGTGTTTGTTTTTGTTTGGTTTCACAGACTCCATTTTTTCTTCTGGATCTTGCCTCCATTTTATAATCTCTACTCTCTATTTTTCTCCTACCTAACTTTCACCTTTCCTATCTTCTCACCACTAAAAGATTGTGGATGTGTCTTTCTATCCCATACTTCACCCTAATGCCTGTGCACAAATTGTTGTCTCTCTGCTCTTAAATCTATATTTTATACTTTCTGCCTTAAAATCTTCCAAGGATCAAGTAAAAAACCCCTAAGATGGAGCTCCAAGAAATTGACAGCAGAGAATTTAGAGGACATGAGTTGTTGAAACGGGAAAAAACCCACTTTCTAGAACAGTGTTATTTCTTGAAAACCCCATAGGTTTTTTTTCCCCCAATCCATACAGGAGTTCCCTCTGTGGCATTCCTCTCTACTAACATCAATGCACCTTCAATTCTGCCTTTTTCCTTCCCCAGATATCCCCAGAAATTACAGGCAAACCCTACCTAACCATCCCTGGCAACCACACTCCTAAAATATTTTTATTCTGAGGTAGTATGAAGACATATAAATGGTGCCTTGCCAGTGAATTTCTATTTTCCTCTAAAATTCCTCTGAACCCAAATAATAAAATTAAAATTTTACATTTTTTGCAACACAAGACAGAAAAATTAAGCATGAAGAATGCAGGAAGCTGAAAAGTTAAGATTTCAATGGCAATGTATATCTTGGTCACTTTGCACAAATATAATACAGTAGACTTCCGACAATCTGGAACCTATGGGACCTAGGTAGTGCCGGATTATCAGATATGCCGGACTATCAGGAGGTACTATAAACTGGTTATATATATACTGTATACATTATATACTGTATTTAAATTGTTCTTAACCCTTTTTATTGTACATAATGTATACAGCATACTGTAATGTTTTAGTTTTTTTAAGCCTTTTTTACCCTTTTTGCTCAATTCAGCTGCTGCTGCTGTTACCTTGTGACTAATTTTTTGCTGAAGCTCACTCACTAGGCTCTTGCCATTTTGATGCCGGACTATCAGGAGTGCCGAACTATTGGATACCAGACTATTGGAGTTTTACTGTATATTCTATTACTTTTTTCCTGTTAAATTAGTAACTTGGTCTAACCCTGAGTCTCTTATTAAAACTATATCACAAAGAAAATGTGCTGTGCAATATGCCCACAATAATGTTGTTGTAATGGGAGTTTTGATGGTGATTTTAATGTAGCCAGAATTTCACTCCCAGGTGCCATTTGAAGGATGGTGTGTGTATAGGAGGATAAAAATGAAAGCATTTCACGACTTTGCTCTTCAGTATAATTTAGTTCAACTCAGGAAATTCACAATGCATGTGCATTAGTTCATCCCCATTCAGAACATGCTTAAAAGTAAGGAAGTGTTCTACTGAATAAAGACAGTTTCCTGAATCTTGAGACCTTTCATATTTTGTACTAAACTTATTTTACTGTGTAGTAAATCTTAATATTTGATATTAAAGTTTAAAATCTAATAAGATTGAATGATTATAATTCCTACACACTCACCAAATTATTAAACAAAAGGACTTAAAAGAATTTATTACTTATGGAAATTATTTTATGATATATTATGAATTTCTATTCTGTAAGATGAGTGACAGAAACTGTAGCAGAAACTATAAATGAACTCTGCTTAGCACAAGCTAGCTAGACGCACATAGTTTAGGTTAGCTCCAAATGTTAGGTCAATATGCAAAAGGCTATTGACCATCTACTAAAGGGCCACAGCCAGATCTGTAGCAACTTGTATTCTAATTTTTTTTTCCCCATCTTTAGGAAGGAAAACATACCACCAACTAGCCCAAACACATTGAAATGACAAAAGCTAGGTAAAATTTGAGAGAGATGCCAAAGAAAATAAAAGTAAGCAACATGGAACTACATTTCCGAACTCTGAAAATGCAAAATGAAATTTGACATGTGTGGCTGCAGAATGCCACTAACCCTGTGAGAGTGTTAAATTCCTAGCAAATATGTTAATTGACTATTCCAAAGTCCCTGTAAAGCTCATTGCATGAGGGTTAAGAATAGCGCTTTGTTTCAAACTAGCAGAAACACCCAACATCACCCAGGGAAAATATAGTAAAAAAATGTGATGAATGAACTATGTCAATGACATTAACATAGCATATTTCATTGGAAATACTTTTCTCTGTTATATTGCTTTAAGCACATAAACTAGTGATGTGCTTACAAAACAACAAATCCCCTAGGGTTTCTTTTCTCAATCCCCACAAATCAAGAAGGCCCATCTTCACTTAAAGACTCTATGCAAACCAATGCCTGCAGCCTCCTTGCCAGAAGCCCTGAGAAATGGAGGGGGTGTCTCCTGGGCTCTGCAGAAGCAGCAAATCACTGCTCCCCAAGTAGCCACTCCCTGAGTGACTTCAGTGCATGCTCCATGGGGCAACCTGAATGAACTTCCTAGCGGCAAAGCGAAATACCTTCAGACCAGGTGTAATAAGTGATATCTAGATGATCAGAACATGCAGCACTTGAATGTACCTGATCTAATGAGAATAGGCTGTTCTGAGTGTACCATGTCCTCTTCAGGCTCCATGATGCTCAAAACCTTGTCCTCCTACCCACCTTCTCTTTGTACTGTGAGCTGAATCCTGCAAAATGCATAATGCCCATGGCACTTACTGATAACTCACACAGCCCTGCCAGGAGAACGCATGCAGCCCAAAGGAGGGCGAGTGGTGGGATGGCTCGTTTGGCTATGGGAAACAAGTTTAATTTCCAGAAGGGGTTCAGTCGGAACCCGGCTGCATGAAGATGTTGAGAGGCTGTGATAGCTGGAGGCTTCTCCCAGCCACAATTTGCAAGGCTAGACCCCAGCCAGCATCAGCCACATTTGGGTCTGTCCTTGCTGATTCTCTGCCCCACTGCAGTCTCTCCCCCATGGGCTTTCCCTTGATGGTGCTGCAGGTGCCCACATGCTTTATCCTCTATGATCTCGTAGTTGCAGTTTATGTGACACGCTTAATAGAAGAGTCCAGCAAATGCCTATGATCAGGCAGTACTAAAAGCTAATTATCAGTAGGCCCAATTGGGATTCTGGGGGAACTGATTTCGAGATATAACCAATCCAGTGATTTAAGTTAGGAAATCAGGAGTATCTGTGCAAAACATGGTGTTTCTGTGTTCAGGCACTACTAAGAACTAATTATATAGATTTACCACAGGTCCCTAAATGGCCCTCTCAAGGGCTGACCTCACAGCCCTGGGTTTAGCAAGCCAGTGCTCAAATCACTGAGCTAGCCCTCCCTAGTGTATCAAATTAGGCTTTGGAAGATCTAGGGGAACTGATTTGGAGACATAACCAATCCAGTTATAGAAATTCAGAAATCAGTAGTATCTGTTCAAAATTTGGTGTTTCTAGCTCTTACCGTTTCGGAGATCTTTCGGGACAAACAAACTTTCAGAAATATTTATAGGAAGATTTGGCACTGTGTAGACAGCACCAAATTTTGAAATAAGCTATTTTGAAATTATCATGAAATAAGCTACACGATTTGAATAGCACAAATGTTTTTGAGGTAAATATGCTAAGTATATAAGATCACACTGGTGGAAGCATGTTGCTGCAGACTACAAAATGACATTTTCCCTACAGCCTGTATACATGGTGCAGGAGAGGTCACATCAGCAAGGGTGGTGTCAGTCAGTCCAGAATATCCAGCATTCTAGTATTGTGGCAGTGGCCATCCTATTTTTGTGCTCCCTCCACACACACACCTATCCAATAGTCTGATGGTTGGGCTCTTTTGCACAGACGAGAGAGAGCCTGGAGTGTGAACAGTGACTTAAACCTAGCTCATTCCAGGGAGCTGTCCTAGCTGCTGGCCTATAGAACCAATCTCTCTGTGGTCCTGTAAGTATTTATTAATTCAAAATAGAACAGGGTTATCAGGAAAGATTATGGGAAACCATCTTCATGATAGCTGCTATCCTGATAAGTAAGGGGCACTTTCTTAGGAGGTGAGACACTTGGGTTTGAGTCTCTACTCTGTGTCACAGGGATTCCATTCTTAAAATCCTACATACTAAGTGAGCACTTTAACTGGTGGGATATTGGCTATCCTAGAGTAGGGGTTTCTCTTTCTCCTTCCCATTCCCTTCCAGGAAAGGAGTGACATGGCTTAAGTGCCCATTCCAAGGTTCTTAGCTGAAAATCCCAAGTGCAGAAAGATGCTTTTCTCTGGGCTGGAGTTAGGCATTTAACATTCTTTGTGGGGAGGGGCATAGAACTCACCCTTCTTAGCATTTTCTACTATCTGGATCAGGTGTCTCCCCCCACTTAGCTTGCTGGTTTCTCATAAGCCCATGCTCAAGAGCCTAAGAGTGTGTCTACACAGCGAAATTATTTCAGAATAATGTCTGTTATTCCGAAATAATTATGTGAGCATCTACACAGGAAAACCGCTATTCTGAAATAATTTTGAAATAGTGGACGGCTTATTCTGGCTTCTGTAAACTTCATTCTACGAGGAATAGTACCTATTCCAAAATAGATATTTCAGAATAGGCGGTGTATATAGGGAATAGCAGTTATTTCAAAATAAGGGGCCTCCAGCCCTTTCAAGGGTGCCTTGCTGGCCTCTCTGTCCACACTCAGCAAAACTCTGTTCCCTCCCCGGATCCCTTAAATTTGCAGCGTCTACAGACAGGGTTTGTGGCTGACAGCTCTGAGCCATGCTGCAGCTGCACCTAACTCGCTGTGCCCTCACAATGAGCCAGTCTGATGATCCCATCCAGCCCTCCACTGCTCCCAGGGAGCAGTCAGACAGCTGCCAGGAGCCTGCCAAGGGCCACAGAAGACATGTGCCTTTCTGGTCTGGTGTGGAGATCCTGGACCTTATTGAGGTTTGGGGGATAAGAACAATCTCCAGGATTTCAGCACCAGATGCAGGAATGCGGACATCTATGGCTGGATGGCAGACAGCCTGGCAACTAAAGGCCACATCCGCAACCAAGAACAGGAACAAATAAAGGTCAAAGAGCTCCACCAGGTATTTGCCAAGGCCAGGGAGTGCAACTCCCAATCCAGGGCAGAGCCCCAAAACTGCTCTTATTTTAAGGAGCTGGGCCACATTCTGAGGGGTGGGGCAGTCCCTTCCCCCTCCCTCCCCCACCCCAGTTGTAGACTCTGGGCTCGAGATGCCCAACGTTGTCCTCGCAGGGGGAGAGATGATGATGAGGGGTGGAAGAGGAAGAGGAGGAGCAGGACCCGGACGAGGCCAGCATCAGCACACAGCTGACCCAGGAGCCTGAAAGCCTCCCTGTGGATGTGTCTCAGGTATTGTCCAGGGCTGGGGAAGGTACATCATGTGAGTGCCATCACTTTCCCTTCATACAGGGGGTGGAGTGGTTGGCCAGGGTGTTGGGGGCAGCTGGGCACACCACACTTGGCCCATACTGGCCACTGTTCAGGCAGCAGCCTGTGCATGTGGGATCATGTGCCATGCCACTCCTGGGCATGCAGCCACAAGAGGCTGCCAGAAAGGACCCCTGGGCTATTGGACACAGGGTGTCTGGACAGGCCTGCCATGCTCCTCACCCAGGGGTGGGATGCTCTCCCTCCATAAGCCACCTCAAGAAGGAGGCAGGGGACATTGACACACAGATACACACACTCAGCAGTCCCACACAAGGCACACAGACATGCCCACAGTCTTGGGGAAGCACCCAGTCCTGCGGACGTGTGGGCCCACCACTGGCCATAGTACACATGGCCCTGTTCCAAGAACATAGGCTGTGACAGAGAAGAGAACTGTCACTCTCAGGTCGCAGAAGGGGGCTGGGCTTCAGACACGATGTCCTCTGGGATGACTGACCATTTCTCTTTATTCTCCACAGCCAGACCAGCTGCGAGAGGAGGACAGTCAACATCACCCGTGACAGACTCCCGGTTCTAAGGCATCCACAGGTGCCACCATCCCATGGATGAATTCCTGCAGCAGCACCTGGTGGCACTCTAAGCTTTGGAGCACAACATCCACGGCTGGGTCCAAGAGGAGCTACAGCTGTTTCAGGAGCGCTGGCGTCACGCTCATGATACCATCTACATGTTTTGTTAGTCTTTAAGTTGCTACTAGACTATTCGTTGTTTTTTAAGTTTTTACAGAGCTTTTAGTTGATATCAAGTGATATTTTAAACATATTTAGCTGAAGAAGCTCTTTCAGTATTCATTAAAATTGTCTTTGAGAATCTATCCCATGTTTCTGTTCTTCTAAATTTGTGAACAAAGAAAAATGTTTCATTTCTGGATCTCTCTTCTTCTTGCTGTATGTATCTTCAGCTACAGCCCTACCTTTTGCTTCACAACCACTATTAGATCTTACAAGCTAAAGAATGGTGTTTACAATCTGCCTCTCAATATGCATTAAAATAACTACTGATATACATTCTCAATCTGTCTTTCTTTCCTTTCTGTAAAAGCTCTTGGTACATCTAAACTACATTCCTCTTTCGAAAGAGGGATGTAAATTAGACATATCGAAATTGTAAATGAAGCTGGGATTTGAATTTCCCATGCTTCATTTGTATAATTGTGGCACGGCGTTCTTTAGAAAAATGCTATTTCGAAAGTGAAACCGTGGTCTAGAGGCAGTTCTTTCGAAAAGAAAAACCTTTTTTGAAAGATCCTGTGCAAGTATACAAGTACAGGATCATTCGAAAAAGGCTTTTTTTTCCAAAAGAACCACATCTAGACAGCGTTTTCACTTTTGAAATAGCGTTTTTCTAAAGAATGCCGTGATGTGATTATGCAAATGAAGCTTGGGAAATTCAAATCCCAGCTTCATTTGCAATTTCGATATGTCTAATTTATATCCCTCTTTCGAAAGACGGATGTAGTCTAAACATAGCCCTTGAGATTTATTCTCTCCTCTCCCAGGATCATTGTGACTAGCTCCCATTACAATTTACCTGGTCCTATAAGAAGAGGGTGGAAATAATCCTGAATTAGGCTGAGTACATTGGCCAATAAGGTGACGTTGGAAAAAAATGGCTTAATATATATTCTGAAAACTCATTCTCCCCTCAACTCCTTCTTTACTCAAGCCTGGATATTGACAATCCCAGACTTATTTCCAAATACCTGTCCATTTCAAGACGCCATAATTAGAAGTGGATGAACAGTTTTACTTAAAAATAAGAAACCTTCCAAAGATTTTCCAGAATATTTGTATTGCTAATTATTTCTTATTTGTTGTGTAGCACTGGTTGTTTTCTAGGGGCTTTTGCAGACTAGTATGAAAGCAAGGCATAAACTAAATCCATTCTGAGCTTGACATCCCATTTTCTGCTGATGTCCCTGTTTTGCATTTTTACACCATACATACTCTTTCCAAGCAGACAAACAATGTTTAATGAACTGAAATAAATTGAAACTTTCATAATCTCTTTAAAAATGTATACAGTGTTCTGACTCTGAAAGTTTGATGACCTTCAATTGCAAAGAAATTGAAAATGTTTTAAAAGATAAATGTATTATAGAATGCAAAAGAGAAATCTTGTTTCTACACCAAAGGTTGTCATCATTCCACTATACATGGGAGGCATATAGATTGAGGATACACCTCATGACTCCTTCTTCTCTGGCAGGTGAAGACCCCTGCCATGTTGAAGGTGAAATGACCTATTTTTTCTCCTTTAAGCTGGAGACTATTTCACACAGAACACTCCAATTTATATTCATATCAGCCTCAGTGAATGACAGAGGTATTGTATAATGCTACTAATGGTAGCTAGTTAATGGAGGGTAATGGAGCAGAAAATATGTTCATTATTGAAAAGGTGGAAACTAGATGCTTTTATGCCTTTAGCCGCAACATCCCAAATAGAATGACTAAAAGTAGTTGTCTCCAATGTGCAAAAAAAGCTTTAAGTCATTTATTACCACAAAATGACTCTCTCATAACTGCACTTTTCCTCTCTCCTTTTCCATTTTCCCCTCTTTGATTGGCTTACTATTTTTTGTGAATGTGTATAACCATTTGACTCCAGGGCAACAATTGATACTCATGTGCATTGCCAATGTCTCCACATAACTATAATTCATCATTAGCTGCCAAAATGTTGTGTATTAACAATAAAAATAACATTAAACTGCATTTGTTATTAAATTGATAGCCAGATTATTTATGGTATAGTAAGAATATTTGATATCAGTTTTGTGCTATAGACAGCACCAAATGCATAAAAAGTAGAGTGCCAGCAGAAAAAAAAAAGTGTATATTTTTCCCATGTCTCTTAATTACTGTTAGTTATATTCAGTCATCACTAGTTTCTGACATCTAGAATGTCTAGAATACTTTCTTCTTTTAAAGCTGTTAAGAAGAACCAAATATGTCCATGTTTAAATGAACTCTCTGCCAAAAAAGGGAGCATGTAATAGACCTGAGTGGAGTTACAGGTGGGACTATGACATAACCTTGTAACAACTTGTATCACTAATGTCTAAAGAAAGGCAACAGTACTGGGTGTAGTTTTTGTCTTTTATATCAAGCTTTAATTGACTTAATTAGGGACAGGATTGGGCCTTATATGTTTTTGACGGATAGTTGATCCCATTTATGTCTGTATAACTAAACCCAGAGGCAGCACTTTTTTATTCAGTGTCTGAAAATGGCGATTTGGGAATTAAGAGCTATGGAACCAAAAACCTCCACCCAATGTGCAGCCGCAGTCAAAATCTTAATCGCTTTTTAAAATCTTCTTTAAATGACTGTGGCAAGGGAGTTGCTGATATCTCCTACAAAGATATATTAGCTCAGGGATCAAGGTAAATGAAACTGCCATCTTTTATGTTTGATGCAATTAACTGTGTTTTTCCTGCTAACATTTTGATGCTCAAAGGAATCACTGAATATCATCACTTGTGTTCACTATCTCACAGCTATCATTAAAGTAAAGACTACATGTGGAGACAGTCTTTACTCTTCATTCATAAGCTACCAATGTTAGAACAAAAATATGCAGGTATAAAGAAAGCTGTAAAAAAACTAATACAAAAAACTTAACTGCATTTCTTGACACTGAGCCAATTCTTTGATGTAATTGTTTAATTTCTGCCTAAGCTTTTGCACCTATTTTAGTGTGCTGGTTACCACACATTAATGAGATAATAATTATAGGTTATAGTCTGTCATTATACCTGTGTATGAAGCTTTGTGATCAGGTGTGTACCCCACACAGGCACTGAAAGGATCTGTATGCTCATGAGGCAAATTATATTACCTGTTTGCACTTGTAGAATGTGCCAGGCTTAATTAAAGATGAAGGTCAGCTGGGGAAGGTGCTGAGTCCTGACTGTAGATAAGGGAACTCTAGATGGGAAGGTAGATGCAAGGAAAAATTCTGGAGTTACTCTCTAAGATTAGAGAACTGAGTCTGGCAGAATCAAGGAGAAAGCTTGGGGGGAGAATTGGCCCAGAGATTCTCTCTCTAGTAGTAGAGTCTGGCAATAGGTCATGAGAGACTTGAAGCAGTTTTAAGGGAGGAGGAAGCTTCAATGGTGAACATAGGTAATATAGTAGTATTAGTTCTTCCAGAGAGATACTCCACAGGAGAACAGAGAGAGATGAAAAGTTAAGCCTGAAGGGGGAAGGAATGGATTCAAGTTTGTATTTTTGTTTTAGGATTTGTTGGTAGACTTCAGAGGAAAGCCCTGGCTCTGGAAGGGTGAACTTAGTTGCTCTGGGAGAAACTTTTTGACAGGTTAGTGCATGAAGAAGTCCTAGAAAGCAGCAGCAAGAAGGCTAAAGGAACAGATGGCTACTGTTTGTAGGGCCCCTGGACTGGCAGCTAGAATAATGGAAGGGTATGGGTTCCCTCCACTATCCACTGGGAAAGGTGGTGAGAGGTGCCTATAAAAAGGTAATAAAAACAATAGAAAGCCCTGTGAGAAGGATTTGAGGCTCACAGGGTCCAAAGCTGAGGGCTGAAGAACTATGGATTTTAGGCTTATTCTATTGTCTTGATAGGAGTGAAATTAAACATGACCTGGCTCGAGGGCCAAGAAAAGGTAAACAACTGTGAAGTTGGAGTGTACCTCAGAAGGGGTTGCTAGAAAAGGAGGGCTTGCTTTGTCATGATAAATCATGAGGTGTATTTCAGCAATGAGTATGTTTTCCCACGGTTTATCCTGGTAGGGGAGGTGAATAGGAGAAGCCCATAATGGAGACTTACTTGACTATTATCCTCTCACCTACTGTTCATATGTGGACTAATCTAATTCTCACTAAAACCAGTGGAAAGCTTTCCTTTATCTTCAGTGGGAAGTGGAATGGGCTCAGGGGCATATTGTAATAGCTTGCACAATGTCCATACTGGGACCTCTGAACGCTGCTGCAACTAGGGATGTAAAAATGCCCTTAAAACAGTTAACTTGCTAAACAAAACATTTAACCAGTTAACTGCCATGGGTGGGGGGCTGCTCCACCCTGCTGCACCCAGGGTAGGTTCCAGCCACTGGGGCCCTCAGTGGCAGCAGGCAGGGAGTCGGTCTGGCAGATGGCAGGCAGGCAGACTGATGGCCCACATAGCCACGGGAAAGGTATAGCCAAATAGGCCAGTTAACTGGTTATCTTGTAGACAGGCCAATGAGCAGGCCAATGTAACCAATTAATTTTTTATATCCCTACTTGCAATAGAGATAAGTATTTATGCTTTAAAGCCTAAGAAGAGTCTCTCTCAATCTCTCTTTCTCTCTGTGAGTGTCTGTTTGAAGATTTTAATCTGTGTTTGTTTTACCTTGGAAATATGTCTGGTCTTCAGTTTTGATAAAGAAAATTTTTGGATGAGTCACAGATGTGAACTGGTCTGGAAGCTGTCTCAGTCCTTAAGTGAAAGGCAGGATTTCTCAAACAAAACATCTTCTGATACATTGTTTAAGTTAAAATAGATGTTGAGAAAACAACCACAAAAAGGCACTGTAAAGAGTTTGGCTGTGTCTAGAATGGCAAGTTTTTTCACAAAATCATCTGCTTTTGCGGAAAAACTTGCCAGCTGTCTACACTGGTCGCTTGAATTTCCGCAAAAGCACTGACTATCTCATGTAAGATTGTCAGTGCTTTTGCGGAAAAACTATGCTGCTCCCATTCGGGCAAAAGTCTTTTTCCGAAAGACTTTTGCGCAAAAGGGCCAGTGTAGACAGCAGAGATTTCTTTTCTGCAAAAAAACCCCAATTGCGAAAATGGCGGTCGGGGCTTTTTTGCAGAAAACCGCGTCTAGATTGGCCACGGATGCTTTTCCACAAAAAGTGCTTTTGCGGAAAAGCATCCTGCCAATCTAGACGTGCTTTTCCGAAAATGCTTTTAACGGAAACCTTTTCCGTTAAAAAACATTTTCGGAAAATCATGCCACTGTAGACGTAGCCTTTGAATAAAAGCCTCATGTTCTCTAGTTATCCATTGTATGTCTAATATTTAAAAAAAATTCAGTGAAAACTTTTCCGTTAAAAGCATTTG
This sequence comes from Pelodiscus sinensis, assembly GCF_049634645.1. NCBI lineage: Eukaryota > Metazoa > Chordata > Testudines > Trionychidae > Pelodiscus > Pelodiscus sinensis. The sequence goes on from NC_134711.1 coordinate 258,155,461, forward strand.
CCGAAAACCATGCCAGTCTAGACATAGCCACATAGAAGGTAGATGAAAGAGAACATTAGAAACCAATTTTCTTTCCAGAAAACAGTATCTGGTACTAACAAGAACAAGTCTGAGCTGAGAGACTTCCATAAATATGCACAAATGAAGCAATTCTGAATTTTATAGCTTTCTGACCATAGGAGTATTTTATAGCAATTTGACTTTTGCAAGAGGCTTTGTGCAGTATGTTTGTATTAGTATTGCAGTGCATGTGTGTACCTCAGTATTATTACTGTTCTGGGTTTAGACACTTGCATACTTCAAGAGGCCATTTGGCCTTTCCATGCGAGTCTGTCTATTCATTTGCTTCAGTTCCATTTCATGAGCTATATATTGTTGCAATTTCTCACTGAATTTTTATTTCTACTCTTAGGATATTTCCTGTATTCCTTGTGGTTTGCAGTTGGTCACTTGTTTAGCTATAAGTGCATGAGAAAAATGAGCTAATGTGACACAGGTGATGGAATTTCTTCATAAGTGATTTATTTCCACTTTACCATATCTATCTGGTATTACTTTTATATGCTGCTTTTGCTAAAGCAGTATCTCTGCTTCAAGGAAAAGTGCTCACAAAAATATTACATGCAACATCTAATCGACTAGTTACTGTGTTAGCCAAATGTTCTTAATCCTCTGCTTGAAGTAGTATCTACCTGGTGCATAGCTGTAATTTATTACAGAAACTAGTCTGCCTTGTCATGGACTAGGAATCAATTGGGCTACATGTTGTGCAACTACAGAACATAAAGATGGTCCCTGCCCCAAAGAGATTGCAACCTGAGTTGAAAACGAGAGAAAATATTGATGCACACAGCTGAGACGCACAAGCAATGAGACTACGGGTCATTATAAGCATTTATTTAGGAATGCCACGACCTACATGGAGAGATAATGAAATAGATTTGAAGATGTTAATAGAGAGCTCATGTCAAGAGTGAAGAACAGCATGGGAGAAAACATGAAAGTAGGTGCTCATTAGAAAACCTGGCAAGTGGCATCTGGAATCACTGGCTGATTAGAGGCATGAGCTGATACTTTGGCTGTGACTGAGAAATGATAAAAACAGTAGGTATAGACTGTGAAAAGCTTGGAAGTGAAGACCAGTATCATATGCTTAATAAAATGGAAAAAGAAGAGCAAACAGAGGGACATAAAGAAATGGATAACATGGTCAGAGTGGTGCATTTGAACAATGTGTCACAGCAATATTCAGAATGGAGACAAGTAGGGTAAGACTCTGAACTCTGACTCTGGACTGTTAGGGTGCATACTCCCCACCATGCCTCAGTTACCCACCAACTGTCTTCATCTAGCCCATCTCAGGGCAAGCTGCAGTCTTTACGGGCCGCTTATCACCGTCACTGGGTGTATCTCTGCTGCCCTGCTTACTTGGGCTGCACTGCTACCATCCTCCAAGCCCCAGGCCTTGCCCAGGCCCTACAGCCAGGGAGTACCTTAGCTGACACTGCTAGCCCTTCCTGGCTGCCCCAATACTGTTCTCCCTCCTGGGAGCCTCCTGCTTCCTCTGCTGCCAGCTCTTCACTGCTCTCTCCCTTTTGAAGCAAACTGTTCTTCTTTATATAGCCCCCAGCTGGGCTCTCATTAGCCCTCCCGGCCTCAGCTGAGTCTTTGCTTTCAGCCCCTAGTCTGAGCCGGAGTTTTGCCCTTAAAGGGCCAGTGCAGGGCAGGCACCCTGTCACATGGACCAATTAATATTTAATTATTTGACAAGTTATATATGAATTATTCAAGACAGCATGTATGACTTTATAGGCTAGTGGGTAAGGACACACATCTGAGAAACGGCAGATCCCTGTTCAAAACTTTTCTCAATCTGAGGAACAGAATTGAACCAGGATCTCCCACAACCTGAATAAATACTTCAACTACCAGCCTGAAAATTATAGGAAGAAAGTTCTCCTGTTGGTGACTTTGGTAGCCGCATGGGGCTGAAAATGAAATTGCCATTTTCATTCATTATAATTACCTATTTATAATTACCTAATTATAATGACCCTATGTAGCCTCATCAATTGTGGCTCAATTTTTATAAATGGGTTTTGGATTAATTTGTTAGTAACCTGTTAAAAATTGCTTCTGAAGAATCTGTTCTTGTAACTTTTTTTTGTAACTTTTTATATATTGTAACTGAAATCCCATTTCAGACTTTGCACTACCTTAATTCCTCATGTCTAGACCACCTGGCCAGTGGACTAGCATGAGCAACTGAGGCTGGTTGCTATATCCCATCTGTAGAACTGTGTATGAGTGTCCATGTGTGGTGGACAATTTTAGTAGCTCGAGACAGTGAATGAACTTTGCCTTCTCAATAAATGTGGCATATTGCCTTATCTCCCTAACCAGTTTCTGCTAGTTCTAATTCTCATGGGCTACGTCTAGACTGGCATGATTTTCTGCAAATGCTTTTAACGGAAAAGTTTTTCCGTTAGAAGCATTTGCGGAAAAGAGCGTCTAGGTTGGCACGGACGCTTTTCCGCAAAAGCACTTTTTGTGGAAAAGTGTCCGTGCCAATCTAGACGAGTTTTGCGCAAGGAAGTCTCAATCACCATTTTCGCCATCAGAGCTTTTTTGCGCAAAACAGTTTTTAGCTGTCTACACTTGCCCTCTTGCACAAAAGCATTTGTGCAAGAGGGCTTTTTCCCAAGCGGGAGAAACATAGTATTTGCGCAAGAACACTGACAATCTTACATTAGATCATCAGTGTTCTTGTGCAAATTCAAGCGGCCAGTGTAGACAGCTGGCAAGTTTTTCTGCAAAAGCAATCGCTTTTGCGGAAAATCTTGCCAGTCTAGACGCAGCCAAAGTGTAACAGGTGTATAAGTCACTCTTGGAAGAATGGCTTAGGCATCTGACTCCATTAGTGGGTGGCTAGCTGTGAATCTCAATCAGAGATAATGACCTAACACTGAGAGGGATGGAAATTACCTGTCTACACTGTCCAGTCTGAACATAAGAATGGCCATATTGGGTCAGAGCAAATGTCCATCTAGCCCAGTATCCTATCTACTGACAGTTACCAATACCAGATGCCCCAGAGAGAGTGAACAGAACAGGTAATGATCAAGTGATCTCTCTCCGATAATGAATATCCAGCCTCTGACAAGCAGAGCTCATTCTGGCTAATAAGTATTGATGGACCTAACCTCCATTAATTTATCTAGTTCATTTTTCAATGCTGTTATAATCTTGAACTTTATACCACTCCCTGGCAAGGAGTTCCACAGGTTGACTTTGCACGGTGTGAAGAAAAACTTCCCTTTTCTTTGTTTAAAACCTGCTACCTATTAGTTTCATTTGATGTTCCCTAGTTTATTTTATTATGGGATGCCTTTTCTACCTTGCTTACAGGCTTTTGTGGATTCCATTCTTAGACAATTTTGCATTACGTAGGGAACCTAGGAACCAAATACATGGTTTGTGGATTCCAGTGTTTTTATTTTTTTATGTGCCTGAAAGTTTGATATTGCAACATTGATCAATGTTTAAACCTCTTTGTAGTCCATATTATACTATTTTCATATCACTCTTAAGCCATATACCTTAAAGATTATTGAATAGAAGCAAAGTTATGCAGATGGACATTAAAACAATGTACATCATTTAAGGCTAACAATACATGAGGCAAAATAGAATCAAGCATCCTTAGAAGTGGATTTGTAGGTGACTTTAACCTGCTATTTCACCACTCTGGGATTTCACCAAGTTTTGTCCCTCCAGCACTATGATTATTAGCTTTTTTGTTCCTGACACCTGGTTTTCACTTATCTGCACCTAATTCTGCCATTTCTGTGTGTATGAAGTTGCTTGAAAATATTACCAAACTGAGTCACATTTTATACCCACTTGGCAAAGATACCCATAAAAACTCTAAGGGGGGGAGGGTGGAGAATCAGGTCCTTTGAATTTCTTGAGCCTTATTCATTCATTACACCAGGTTAAACCAGTGTACTTAGTGTAGATGTTCATATGATTGGAATGGATCCACCAAACATGCTATCATGTGGAATGTAACGTAAGCACAAAACTCTTACTACATCCAGCATGGTAATATTTTTGCCCATGCGTGTGCCTCAACACATGTTTCCATTATGGTCCAGACAATTGCTCAGGCAAGTTGGAAAACCACCTAATTTTATCTACAATTCAAAAAATTTCAGCAGAACATCTAAAATTATTGATAATTTATACTCCACTCTCTGTATAATCCTCTGACATCTTTAAAAAAAAAAAAAAAGAGTAATACCAAATGTGCCTTGAAATTATAAGTGATCATAATGATAAAGATTTAAACTATCTTTGGAATACTTATAAGTGTAATAATACTGTCTGATTTTTTTATTAAAGGCTGCCTCTTCCCAAATTAATACAATCTTCCATATCCATATTCCTGCACATAATTTTCATGCCCAAATACCTATGGGTATGTCTACACTACAAAGGTAATTCGAACTAACAGCAGTTAGTTCAAATTCACTTTAATAGCGGCTACACATGCAAACCACTAGTTCGAATTTAATTCGGAGCGCTTAATTCGAACTAGGTAAATCTCATTCTATGAGGAGTAACGCCTAGTTCGAATTAAGTAGTTCAAATTAAGGACTGTGTAGCCACTTAATTCGAACTAGTTGAAGGCTAGCCCTTCCCAGCTTGCCCTGGTGGCCTCTATGGGCCAAACCAGGGAAACTTTTCTGCCCCCTCTCCCCGCCTGGTCTAGGGCGGAGATTGTGGAGCTCATCGAGGTTTGGGGGGAGTGACCACGACCTCCACATTAGGCACAGGAATATGGCCGTCTAGGGCAGCATAGCTGCTAGCCTGGCCACCAAAGGCCACAGGCAAACCCAGGAGCAGGTTTGCATGAAAATCAAGTTGGTCCAGTGAGACCCTCGGCCCTGAGCTTAGAACATAAGAAAATAAGAATGGCCATACTGGGTCAGACCAAAGGTCCATGTAGCCCAGTAGCTTGTCTGCTGACAGTGGCCAACACCAGGAACCCCAGAGGGGATGGACCGAAGACAATGACCAAGCGATTTGTCTCATGCCATCCATGTCCAGCCTTCCACAAACAGTGGCCAGGGACACCATTGCTACCCCTGGCTAATAGCACTCCATGGACCCAACCTCTATGAATTTATTTAACTTCTCTTTAAACTCTGTTATAGTTCTAGTCTTCACAGCCTCCTGTGGCAAGGAGTTCCACAGGTTGACTATATGCTATGTGAAGAAGAACTTTCGCTTATTAGTTTTAAACCTGCTGTCCATTCATTTCATTTGGTGTCCTCTAGTCCTTCTATTATGGGAACTAATGAAGAACTTTTCTTTATTCACCCTCTCCATACCACTCATGATTTTATAGACCTCTATCATATCCCCCCTCTGTCTCTTCTTTTCGAAGCTGAAAAGTCCCAGTCTCTTTAGCCTCTCCTCATATGGGACCTGTTCCAAACCCCTCATCATTTTAGTTGTCTTTTTCTGAACCCTTTCCAAGGCCAAAATATCTTTTTGAGGTGAGGAGACCACATCTGTACACAGTACTGAAGATATGGCGAAGCATAGTTTTATACTTCTCCTCCTCCTTCCCCTGGCTTCCCCCTTCCAGCTCCCTCCTCCCAGGTTTCCCCCTCCCCTCACTCACCCTGTCTTTTCCCCTCTCCCCAGAGGTTAATCCCCCCCCACATGTGGGGGGTTAATCCCCCCCACATGTGGGGGGTTAATCCCCCCCCCTTCCTTTATTTTTTACATCAGGAAGGGGGATTGGGGAGGGGTAAGTGGAAGGAGGTGAGGGAGGAATGGGGCATGAGCCCCCGATGGGGAGGACTGGGGTGGCTCTGCAGGCTCCTCGGGGTGGAAGCTCTCCTGCAGGGCCTCCTGGATCCTGACGGCCCCGCGATTGACCCCCCCGGATGGGAGCCTGTGGCGAGAACTGATGGCCGAGTGCTGTGATGTGCTGAATGAGGGCACTCAGGGCACTGCAAGACAGGACTGCTTTGCTGCCCCTCATTGAGTTAGACGAGCAAGCGGGGAATCCTGAGAACTGTCTGTCCGGGGTGGGGGTCGGGTCCCTTTAAGCACAGCCCTCGGCTAGCCTGAGGCAGCAGCTCCACGCTCTAAGTCCTAATCTGATGCCCTGCCAGCACTGGTTCCGGCCAGCCTTAACTTCGGTTCAGGGTCCACTCAATGTGGATATGCTATTTCAAATTAGCAAAACGCTAATTCGAATTAGTTATTAGGTCTAAATGCACTAATTCAAATTAGCTTAGTTTGTATTAATTCGAATTAAGGTAGTTCTAATTAGTGCTGTAGTGTAGACATACCCCAAGGCTATGTCTACACTGGCACGATTTTCTGGAAATGCTTTTAACAGAAAAGTTTTCCGTTAAAAGCATTTGCGGAAAAGCGCATCTAGATTGGCAGGACGCTTTTCCGCAAAAGCACTTTTTGCGGAAAAGCGTCCATGTCCAATCTAGACGCACTTTTCCGCAAAAAAGCCCCAATCGCCATTTTCGCGATCGGGGCTTTTTTGTGGAAAATAAATCTCTGCTGTCTACACTGGCTTTTTTGCGCAAAAGTTTTTCAGAAAAATACTTTTGCCCGAACAGGAGCAGCATAGTATTTCCGCAAAAGCACTGACAATCTTACATGAGATCGTCAGTGCTTTTGCGGAAATTCAAGCGGCCAGTGTAGACAGCTGGCAAGTTTTTCTGCAAAAGCAAATGATTTTGCGGAAAATCTTGCTAGTCTAGACACAGCCCAAATGTTTAAGAGATACTTGAAATAAATTGGTCAAAGTATTTGTCTAAAATTAAATTAATGTTCTGTGAATCTGGTTGAGAAGTCTTATTGTAAATTTTAAAACTCAGAATCGGTTGTAAGGAAGAATGAAGGTAAACCAAGTTTTCACCAAGAAAATTATTTATTCAAAACATCTACCCCAGTGACAACTTCTGCTATTAATCAGTTGCTGCATGGCAGACTTCAACATTCAGAACTAATTAGTATCCTTTCATTGTTGTTCACTCACAAGGTATAAACTTCTTGACTTCTCTCTGCTCCCTTTTCTTTGCATTCTGTCATGCAGAGTCAAATTATGAGGTCCTTACTCAGTCCACCTGTCAGGCATACTCTCAGGGACTTCGATACTTTTTGTGACTAATACCTGATGGCCAGACTGTACCCTGAAGAACTCTCTGTGAAAGGGGATATTATGTGATTGATTTTCCATGAGTGATTCATCTATCTCCTTTCTATTAACTTCCCATCAGTGCCCCCTCTGTGCTGTGGAACCTCATTAAATGTGTAGAAAATGTTGAGGGGCTGCATTAGTTGTGGAGCTCCTGGTAACACAGTTCTATTGAAAGAAAACAAGAATATTGGTTGCACTCACCACACAAAACAAGTGCATTCCATACAAAGCTATAAATATATCTTTTCCCAGCTAAAACTGTAATACACTTTACCACAAATTCAATGTCCAACCATACATTTGCAGAGCTGATGTGTTCAAGGGAGTGTATCGTATGTTGACTCGTACTTGATCCCATATAGTAATGGAGAGAATGAAAAATCAGAAGGGATGTTGGTTCCCTAGGAAAAACCCAATGCTGCTGCAGCTAGACCCAGATTTAGCCATCTGGATCCTACAGCCGAGAAAGCAGAAAATCAGGGGAAAAAAGTTTACCGCTGCATCAGTCCCAAACTCATAATGAACACAAAACTTTGGACTTAGGTAAAGCCCAAAACACAAAAAGAAAATGCACGATGACAAAGTTAAGTAGCATTATTAAAAAAAAAACCCATCTCTCTCAAAAAGATGCGCTAGTGAATAGAAATTAACATCCAATTTTAAATGTAATCTAAAAGTCCTCTGCTGACTCATAATGCAGGGATGAGTTTTGTATTAAAATCAACTGCAAATAAATTATCACCGAAAGTTCTGCAATATCTTCATGCTATCCCTTTTCTCCCAAAGGTGTTCCCAAAGTCGACCAGATTTTTAAGGTAAACAATCCTTGTCAAAAGGCAGAACAAAGACAGTAAGGGGGAAGGATTGGCTTTATAGCTGAATCTTTAGAATCTGGAAATAATTTTGCCAAGAACTTCCTGCATGATGTAAAGCAAATCTTTTGTTTTCTCTGAGTCTCAGCTCATATATAAGTTGTAGAAGAATACTCCTTATATTTTAAGGTGGTTGAGAGCAATATTCCCTGTAAGCAGCACAGTCTTACAGGTGATTAATCAGATGGGCCCAGTCAGAGGCTCAGGGCTTCATGCAGGGAGCTGACTGACTGGGTCGGGCTGATTAATCACCTGTGAAGCTGTGCCTTTGTGCATCTTAGAGGGAACACTGGTTGTGAGGATAAGTCTATGAACACTTAGATGGTGCTATCTATAGAACCAATAATTATTAAGCTAAGAAAGTGTCCATTGAACAAAAGCATATTGGTGCACTTGACAGTAAGAATAAAAATGAAGGAGTCTTAGAATATTCAAATATAATGCACGTACCATTGGTTGTGAAGCACAAATTTACATTATTTTCAGTAGAGGGTTTTCTGTTTAAACATCAGTAGTATAATGCTTCCTTGAGTTACTGGATTCTAAGAGGAACTGGAAAATATTACTTCTCAATTTTGTTGGCTACAATCTAGCCTACTGGAGTGAACAAAAGGCATTGTGCTGTGTCAGCTGTTTGGTGGCTTATGTGAATGGAGTGATGCATTAGTTCCAGTGATCAAGGGACCACATCACAAAAATCACTGAGATTAGCATTTGTTTCTATAGTCTTAAAAGATAAATTAAGAATTAAGTGGGAAAGGGGATTATACTACTAGACACTTCAATGAATCTAAGATAATTTACAACAGCTGAGTATCTGACCATGTACCTTTATGGTAGAAAAGGTGATGGCTTCCAATAAAACAGACAACTTGGCAGTTCTTGTGCACAGTTATTGTAATTTATAAAAGCATAATAGAAATATATTTAAAGATTAAAAAAGACTAGGCATTATAGTTTTCTTTAATTTATCCTGTAAACCTGAGTTACAGTTAGCAAGTATAAAAGACGATGCCAAAAAAGAGCCAAAAAGAACATAAGAATGGCCATACTGAGTCAGACCAAAGATTTGTCTAGCCCAGTATCCTGTCTACCGACAGTGGACAGCGCTTGGTTCCCCAGAGGGAGTGGACCGAAGACAATGATCAAGCGATTTGTCTCATGCCATCCGTCTCCAGCCTCTGACAAACAGAGGCCAGGTACACCATTCCTACCCCCAGGCTAATAGCCTTTTATAGACTAACCTCCATGAATGTATCTAGCTTCTCTTTAAATGCTGTTATACTTCTAGCCTTCACAGCCTCTTCTGGCAAGGAGTTCCACAGGTTGACTATGTGCTGTGTGAAGAAGAACTTTCGTTTATTAGTTTTAAACCTGCTACCCATTAATTTCATTTGGTGTCCTCTCGTCCTTCTATTATGGGAACTAACAAAGAACTTTTCTTTATTCACCCTCTCCACACCACTCATGATTTTATATACTTCTATCATATCCCCCCTCAGTCTCCACTTTTCCAAACTGAAAAGTCCCAGTTGCTGTTGCCTCTCCTCATATGGGACCTCTTCCAAACCCCTGATAATTTTAGTTGCCCTTTTCTGAACCCTTTCCAAGGCCAACATATCTTTTTTGAGGTGGGGAGTACACAGTACTCAAGATGTGGGTGTACCATAGTTTTATACAGGGGCAGTAAGATATTCTGTATCTTATTTTCTATCTCTTTCTTAATTCCTAACATTCTATTTACCTTTTTGACCACCGTAGCACACTGTGTGGATGTTTTCAGAGAACTATCCACAATAACTCCAAGATCTCTTTCCTGATCTGTCGTAGCCAAATTAAACCCCATCTGTCGTAGCCAAATTAACTATTATATGTATAGTTGGGGTTATTTTTTCCAATGTGCATTACTTTACACTTATCCACATTAAACTTCATTTGCCATTTTGTTGCCCAATCACTCAGTTTTGAGAGATCTTTTTGGAGTTCATTAAAAAAACTTACAAACATTCAAAGCCCTTGAACCATAGTTGATGTGGGTTTTTTTTTTCCATTTGAAAGGAACAAAATTCACAAGACATTGATTCAATGGGTGAAATTGCTGATATAGTATATGTTTTTCTGAAAGTTCAGAAATATATGTGGTTTCAAGTTCATTTAATGACTTTAAAAATAGAATTAATACATTGTAGATAATTCTAGTTGAAACAAAAAGCCAATATAAATCTCACAGGATAAAAACTAATATGTCTCTTGCTGATGAAAGTTAAAATATGAGCCAAGGAGGTTTGGACATGCTGTAATCTAGAGATAGTGTTATCCAGCAGGCCATAAAAGGGAGAATTACAATAATCCATTCTTGCAGCTAATAGGATATGAAATAAACTGTACAGAAAAAATGCAAAAAAGAGAGTAAAGTATAGCAGATTCCACAAAATCTGCAATAAGATTTCCAAATCAAAGTTGTTGTTTATGTCAAAAAAAATTTTATATAATGGTTCACAAACAGTGGTATGTGCATTTCTGCCGATAAACAGAGGTCTTCCCAGGATATATCAAGTTATTGAGATATTTATTTTTGCAACAGCATACATAAAAAGCCCTAGCAAAGTCAGTATAAACTAAATTTTCTTACAGTGACTTGCTTATTTGCTCTATATATTATACCGTGCATTGTTAGTACAGATATTTATATCTGAGGCTATGTCTAGACTACGCTGAAGTTTTGAAAGAGGATATACAAAGACCTCAAGACTCACCTTTTCTTAATGTTTTATACAAAAGCACTGTTTTTATTGTTTTAAAATTGTAAAAAGTGGAAGAGAATCCACCACCTTCTGACTTGATTTCTGTTAGTATCGCAAACAAATGTATGCAAATATCAGTAAGGTGAGGACAAAGGCAGTATCTAAACTGACAGCAGGAAATTGCTAATGAGGAAAGCTTACACTTCCCCTGAGTAATAGCTGAAACTTTCTGTCCTAGGCCTCTGGTAGATTTCCGTCTTGGTCACTATCTCTGGGTACACAGGGAAGAGAAGAGAAGAGAAGAGAAGAGAAGAGAAGAGAAGAGAAGAGAAGAGAAGAGAAGAGAAGAGAAGAGAAGAGAAGAGAAGAGAAGAGAAGAGAAGAGAAGAGAAGAGAAGAAACTGCCTCTTCTCTTCTTTCCATCAAAAGCAAACAAACAAGCAAAAAACAAAAACAAAATACAAAACACTGCAAACACTGGAGACATGGAGATTTTCTTGGTTCTTCGGGTAGGAAAGAAGAGCCAGCTCCAGCTGCTTCAAATTCCAACTTGCAATCTGTGATGAGGGCCCCTTTTCTTATCATACATGGAGGAAGTTCTACCACAGGCAGTGCATGGGAAACCTGGTATTCCCTGCTTGGAATGCTCTTCCTCTCAGTTTCACTTGTAAGCAAGGTCTGAATGAGTTCTCCCCTGACAGCAAGCTGGGATGGGGAGAGAAGTCAGAAGCAAAGTGTATTTAATTGAACATACATACTCTGCCATGATATAATTCACAATTTGCGCAACTTTTTATGACTTTTCTCAGCAGTCTAGACATAGCCTTAGTCTTTCTGTCCCCTGAATAATAATTCTTCCTGCATCCCTTTATTCCATAGAAATATTGCACATGGCAATAAAAGCATCCAGAGTTCCTGCAAAAACAAAGACAGAGACAAGAAGGGATCTGAGGTGAAGAAGGAAGGTGAATTAGCTCTCTGCTTCTTTCTGAATCTCTACAAATCATATCTGCCCTCTATTAAAGCAGTCCAATAATCCTACAGAATAGTGATACTATTGCTGAGCTCATTGGAGTAAGACACCTTTCTTCCCCACAGGATTTGGTCATTTGTGAAGATTTTTATGTGTTGTGACTGAACTATGCCTGTCCCATTGGTTGGTGAAACAGGAGGAGTGGGGTTATTACTTATACTAGGTACCCCGTGACTTTGTATGCCACAGTTAAGTTCTCAATGCATATTGATACATTGAGAACTGAACCAGAGAACTCCATGACTAAAAAGCATGAACTGGAACAATTTTATATCCTTAGCCCAGGAGGGAGAGGTAACACACACTCAACCGGAGGCTATACACCAATTTTGAGGCACTTACAATTTGTACCATTTTTTAAAATAACGAATGTTTTCTTTTGGGATTGAAAGTGTATCTAGACTATCCACCACACTCTAACTGCAAACCTCTGAACACAGTTCTGGTTTCTTAAAAAAATACACATTAGCCCATATGTTAAAGCTAAGCTTTTACAGTATTAAGTTCACGTTATTGCTCTTATATTGAGAAATTGATCTTTGCATAAGCTTTGTGGTGAAACTGCTTTCTTTTCTTTTCTTTTTTTCCCCTCTTGTTTGGAGAAAATATTAACTTCAGTACTAATATAACTGCAACCTAAAATGAAGTTCTGTTGGTCAAATATCAAATAATTCTGTACAGATTGAATGTGGAACAATTGTATGGGGCAAGGGTGAGCTGAAGTGGTTTGCAAAGAAGGCAATAGGGAACTCAGTAACAAACATGGAAAGAAATTAAACATAAATGAGTATAATGGATTTCTTTTGTGTTGATTATAGTGATGGACCTATATCTTGATCTTGTACTTGAATCAAATTTCAGATTATCTTTTCGGAAGTAAACCATTAGGAATAGAATTTGCCTAAAATTGCAATTGTGGGATCTGTAAGCAAAATGCTCAGTACAGCTATAGCATACAGACTCCACAATTTGCTTCCACCCAATTGCTACTAATCAAATATTTTGACACAAGTTTTACATGCTGCCCTCATTAATTAGGCAACGTTTCCATTGAATCCAATAGTCCTGCATATAATGTCACAATGTTTAGTTAGCTATAGTTTTCAGTAAATCTTATCACATTATTTTGAATAACAATTACACACTTTCACAGGACACAAATTGCACAATTTCCTTTGTCAGATTACCATACTAATAAAACTGGTAATAATTCATTTGTGCCTAATCAAGAGAACAACATGAAGTTACCTTGCAGTTCTAATTGTGTATCATAGCAAAGCATATAGTTGATGTACTATGTTAAAATTGTAGCCTTGAATGAAAGCTGTGATATTCTTTTTGCTAAAGCTTGAGGCTATCATTACACAACTGTGATTTTTACAAGCGCTGCATTTGGAAAGAATTGAGAGAGAACATAAAATATAAATTGAAGCTATTTTAAAACTTTAGAAAACATCATTGAATTTCTTTAGAGGGGAGTTATCAGATAATTTCTACAATTTTACAGAACTTTCTCAAAGTATGTTGGGACACACTTTGATATAAAGATTGCTTTGCTTTTTTTTTTAAATGCAATGCTTGTGTTAAAATATCTTATCAGTAACAAATGGTTGGAAGCAGTGGAAAATTACCAAATTGATGTCTTTATAGAAATAGAGGTGTTTGAGAAATGAAGCATGAGTAATTGCACTGTAGAACTGCTTACTATAGTTGGTGAATGATTGGAATATCGGATCTGATATTTCATATTCCCTTTTGTCCTGATCCTGAATAAGGAGTCAGAATTTTGCAAAAAAACTGAAAGTGTGTTTTAAAAATGATTGGCTTTTGTTGTTATTTTTCTTGTTGAATGGTTTGATTTCATTGAAGCTATATTCTGGAATGCTGATCTTTCGGAATACCATTAACTAGCTCTTTTGCTTACTAATCATACTGAATTCTTTTTTGGACCGATTTAGTGTCATTAGAGCATTGGCCTGTGTTGAAGTTGACATTCAGGTATATTGTTTGCAGGTACTTCACAAGATATTGTGCCTTAGAGAGACACAAGGATTCCCCCAGGCTCACAAGTGAACTTAGAGAATGCTGTCCAGCTATACAAAAAGAACAGGAGACACTTAATATGGATTTAATCAGGGTGCAACTCTATTGTTAGATGTCAGGGACTATCAGGCAGATTAAAATGTCATGTTCCTGCATATAATTACCTGGCAATTCCACCAGCTCTCTCTCATTTTCTATTCAGGTCCCTTAGCCAATCCATGGCTTGGATTGTCCATCTTCCCAGGGCACTTTAAGGAAAGAGGATTAGGTCCCTGCTTTAACAATCAGAAGAGTCTCACCTACATTCCATGCCATTCCCTTAACTGGCCCCTCCTTTTAAGGTGTTTTAGCATGTGTAGCCTGGGAGATAATAGAATTTTTGTGGGTAAGTCAGACTATAAGGTTCTGGGTTTCACCCTCAGTACCTCAGGTCAGATATGATTATACTTCTGGAGGTAGTTCTGGGGGTCCACAACAGCACCCACACTCACAATGAGGATTACAAGTTACAAATTACATATTACAAGTTTTATTATAACAGGTATTAAAATCACAAACAGAACAAAGCACACAGAAATGATTATACAAATTGATTGAATCAACTCTGAGAGTAACATTAATACAGATCTGGTTATGTAGATTATACCTATCTAAATATAGAGAGATAATTACCTGATATATAAAACCTATACTCACATTCCCTTCTCCCAAAGTCCGAGCTTGAGAGGACCAGCCTCCCTCCGCCTGTAGGACCTTGGCGCCAGGTTAGAATAGGAAACAGAGACTTAGAATAAGTAAAGTAAAGCAAAGAGCCACCTTCCAAGATCTTTCAAATTGAAAACAAGGGAAGACATAGAATCATAGAATACTAGAACTGGAAGGGACCTGCAGAGGTCATCAAGTCCAGGCCTCATGGCAGGACCAACCACTATCTAGATTATCACTGATAGATGTCTATCCAACCTGCTCTTAAATATCTCCAGAGATGGAGATTCCACAACCTCCCTAGGCAATCTATTCCAGTGTTTAACCACCCTGACAATTAAGAAGTTTTTCCTAATATCCAACCTAAACCTCCTTTGCTGCAATTTAAGGCCATTACTTCTTGTCCTATCATCTTCTATGCCGTTATTAAGCCACATATTTGGAAAGAATAGTTGTCAAGGAGTAAACATTTTAGCATAAATACCCTCACTAACTTCATAATTTTTATAATCACAAAAGAAACTAACCTTTTAATTAGTCAAGAGAAGTCAAGTTGGCAAATAACCACTGCAACTAAAATGGGGAAAAATCCTGGAAAGTCGTGCCACGCGCAACCCCATTTTCTGTCCAGATGGTGGGCCATTTCTCGGTACACCACCTGCCTTAGTAAAACATCCCCAAATCATCCCAGAAAGAAGCTGAATGAATGTGTTTTTAAATCTGCCTCTAATAACCATTCCCTCCTCCATAACAACACCATATTTAATTGTCTCAAACCATTTCTGCACCTTCAAGTTTTCCTTAATCTCTCCAGTTATTCATATGTAATTGTATGGCCTGTCTATGCCCCTGCTGTTGCTGCCATAAGCCAGTTACCCAATAAGCCTGCAGGCAAAGTTCAGGTACCGCATTATAGACTACAGATTTCATAGCATAATTGTCTTAGCTTCTGAAAGTTCTTCCAAGCCATCCCAATAGCTCCTGAAGCATATCCTGAAGGATATGTACCCATCTAATTTCACAGTTAGATCAATGTGGTGGACAGGTCCTCTGTTTTCTCTTTCATTGGGATAAAAGAGAATGTTTAGCCATAACCTGAAAATGTGTCCAGCAGGAGAACACATTAATCCAAACCTGCTAATATTCTACTTGACATAGTCCAGCTGCCACATCACCTCCCAGTGCAACATTGTATTCTATTTTTCAAAAGCTTTACAGAATACTGCACAGCCCATGGGTCTTTTCAAAATAAAATTGTCCTTCAAAAGGACAATTTTTATTTGCCCATTTTAGTTACAGTGGTTATTTGGGGACCTGGGTGGACTAATAATAGAGTAGGCTTCTTGTGAGCCTACACAATGATGGTGCATGTTATCAACTGCCAAAAGATCAAATCCCAACAGATGCACTGTCAGCAGTCAAAAAATAGACTTGATGCCACAGTTAGTCATTAATGCTCTTGTGGCACAAAACCGAGCCACACAAATTACAGTAATTAGACCAGCCGTGGCCAACCCGCGGCTCGTGAGCCGCATGCGGCTCTTGCCCCCAAAAGTGCAGCTCACAAAGCTGCTCCTGTACCTCCACAAACCTCCATCCCCGCCTCCCCGCTGGCTCCCCCCAGTCCCCAAACTTCCCTGTGCTTACCGGGTCAGACCTGCAGGGTTTTAAAAATGGGAACCAAGATGCAGGCTGTCTTAAAGGGGCAGCCTCCTTTTAAAAAAATATTTTTTTCTGCTTGACAATTCCGGTGCGGGTCTTCGCATTTTTTTTGGGGTGCTGTTTTGGCTCTCTTAGTTAAATGTGTTGGCGACCCCTGAATTAGACAATGGAGGAATAAGAACATAAGAACATAAGTACGGTCATACTGGATTCGAACAAAAGTCCATCTAGCCAAGTATCCTGTCTGCCAACAGTGGCCAATACCAAATGCCCCAGATGGAGGGATCGCAACATGTAATCCCCATATGATCCTCCCCTATCACCCACTTCCAGAGAAACAGAGGCTAGGGGTACCATTCCTACTCATCTTGGCTAATAGCCATTGATGGACCTAACTCCATGAATCTATCTAGCTCTTTTTTGAACCCTGTTGAAGTTCTAGCCTTCACTGCATCCTCTGGCAAGGAGTTCCATAGGTTAACTGGGCACAAACCATAATAATGCACCGACCACAGCACTGGTCATATGAAAGAAAATGAATGAATCAATATTCCCCTGGAATTTTCTTGGAGAACAAACCGTGGGTGGAGGGTAGAAGGAATCATAAATTATACATAGGTAACAGAATAAGTGGCCCAGCTATCCTACCTTCATTTAATTCCTTTGTAACAATATAGTCAAGCTCAACTACTGATTTAATTTTTTTCATATCAAATGAATTCTACTCCCCAGAATGCCACCACAGGCTCCTATAACTTGCCACCTATGCCTCCTGGCACAGGTTAAGCAAAGGACAACTTAAGACTGCTGATCATGCAAATATAAACTCATGTTACTGTTATTTCATCTTTCCTTTGTCTGTCCCTTCCTCCATTGTATCTTGTCATGAATTAAATTGTGATGTCTCTGCAATGGGACTTATATTTATTACTGTTTATATAATAACCTGTACAATGGAGCTCTGAACAATCCCCCTGTATACTACTGTAATCTAAAATAAAAGTAATAATAAACTTCACCTGAAGTTCTCTCCACCCCCGCCATCACTTATGTATGTTTAGTTGTGAGTTTCCACTGCTTCTAGCATTAATGTTAGTATTTTTGCTGGTGAAAGGAGAGGATCCAAATGAATAGATTCTGAAAAATTAAGAAACTTGAAGAGGCCCTATTTTGCCCTCCCCATATGGAGAATACCCTATTTTTTGCTGATCAGCACTCCCTACCCTAAAAAGTAAATGAATCATAACTTTTATCTTTAACAAAGCCTAAATACCAAACCAACATATTAGTAATTCAAAGTACTTTCAGAGTGTCTGCCTCTCTCTGTATTCCAGTATTCCATCATCCTTGCGGATTTGGAACCTCTGTGGGTTACAGAGTTGTGTAGCAGCATGATTTCATTGATATAGTAGGTCCTATCCTCCCTGGAACAGCTACACAAAGATTCCTTATAAATAAACAGTACATCATGAAGAATACATTTTCAACTCAGTCACAACTGTGGAGGCAAATCCATATTAATTCATTGTCTGTATGAGCTATTTTTTATTTTCCTTCATCAGGCTTCCTCACTTGAGTTCTTCTAGCTATATTCTCCATCATGTGCCACCTTCTAAACATGGGGTAACATCCTTGGTTTGTTAAAATCAATGGCAAAATTCCCATTGACTTCAAGTGGTGCAGGTATCATAATTTTACTGAGCCTTTTTTGTGCTTAGAAATATGCATATGTAATATTGTTTTTATACCTCTTGATAATCATGAGAAGAGTCGTCATACTCTTATTGAGTTGATTAATCTTAAAAGGGGAGGCTATGTTTTACTCTGAACAGCAGTACATAAAAACTTAGATCCTTTGCTGACCCATGTACCAACTGAATTATTGATGTTCTGTTGTGTTTTCAATAGCACTTTCTGTAGCATAATAAACTTCAGTGTAGGCCAATAGTGATGCCCTTAAAACACCAAGCACTGGAGAAACAAGAAATGATAAGCAATGAAAGCCAAAACAGAATTATAAATAGAAAGGCAGGTTCAAAGGTTTTCATCACTAAATTGTGGGTTAAAAATGAGTTGAATGCTTTTTCCCATCCCAAGTATAAAGTAATCCTGACATAAAACGCTACTAGCAAAGTTTGTGCTAGATGAAATTATAAGCATGCTACATAATTATAGTTTGCAAGAAACTCCACATGATTACAATCTGTGGCTGTTAGAAGAGCCAAATCAGTTTGTCACATTTTTTGAAAAATCTTTGCTGCATGAAAATTGACTTTCTTTGACCTCTCAGAAGGCAAGGTGATTATAGATGCTAAAACATGAATAATGGAAGAAATGTTGTACTAAGAAAAAATCTCTTAAATACAATAATTTATTATTAATCACCCAATTCTTAGAACTGCAATACTATTAACAAATGTCAAAAATTCATATAGCAAAAGTACTCAATTTACTTAATGAATGATTTTGAAAAAGATAGTATACATTTTCCCCTTGTATTACAATTATAATTGGTTTAATTAAATATAGCACTTCATTAGTATTGAGGACAGACTTGTGCAAGACTATCAGCCTGTCTAGGAGCCATTCATCACTAATACCTGGTCAACACTGCAAATTTAGGTCAATGGAAACTGCCTTAAGCTGAACTAATAATTATATTTCTATACTTTTGATAACCTAAGTCAACAGAATAATACTGTATTCTGTACTCCACCTCTGCTGATATCGGATAGGGTCACCTTGGGGAAACTGGGAGAGTTCTCATTAGAAGTGAATGCACTGCAAGTCTTAGAACATATGATCCACCCTCCACTCCCCTTGCTACTATGTTGAATTTTGGATCCCTCAACCATACCTTACCAAACATGCTGTTGCTTTGGTTAACATGGATCTCTTATGAATAACATTAAGAAATTAGTGGAGAGGACTTCCATTGTCTCCCCTCCATACACATACACATATGCCTTGGAAAAAGGGGTCTTAATGCTGTTCCTTATTATCAAGCAATATCCATGTTGCTAAGGGGAGAGGACATTGTTTAAATATCCAACTGTTGCCATATCTGTAGCACAAAGCCTGTTGCCCATGCCTCCAGGCTATAATCACCATGGCTGAAACAACACACCACTTCACTAATAGATAGGGAGTCTAGGGCTTTTTAAACAGTAATCTTGCACCAGAAACAACATTATGCATTGACAATGGATGCATTGTTCTTAACATGCCTTACAGCAGATACCTTGTCCTTCAGGGCAGCCTCCACACTGGGAAAGAAGCTTTTGAAGATTAAAAAAAGAGTGGGATGACATGTTCAGCAAGATAATGAATGCCTGCGGGTCAGCTGAGACAGAGTCCAGAGCTTGGAGGATTTCACTCACTGAGAAATTGGACACATCATAGGAGGAGGGGAATGCCACTCAAGATGAAATGCTGCAAGACTCCCTCAGTAGTTCCTCCATAACTGCCTGCAAGTATCGCCAGTCTATGCTCTGGAAATACTGCAGGGTAATGCAGAAGGAGTTTGTAATGATCTCAAAGAGTTACCAGTTAGAATCATAGAACCATAGAATCATAGAGCTAGAAGAGACCTCAGGAGGTCATCAAGTCCAGCCCCCTGCCCAAGGCAGGACCAATCCCAACTAAATCAAACCAGCTAGGGCTTTGTCAAACCGAGACTTAAAAATCTCTAGGGATAGAGATTCCACTACCACCCTAGGTAACCCATTCCAGTACTTCACCACTCTCCTAGGCCGTGTCCAGACTCAGGGGTTCTTTCGAAAAAAGTATTTCGAAAGAACGCGGCTTGAGTCTGGACGCAGGGGAAGTTCTTTCGAAAAAAGACTACTTTTTTCGAAAGAAGCAGCCTTTTTTCAAAAGAACTTCCCCTGCATCCAGACTCAAGCCACGTTCTTTCGAAATTATTTCGAAAGAACGCGGCTTTTCTTTCGATGGCGGTAAACCTCAATTTATGAGGAAGAACGCCTTCTTTCGAAAGTTCCTCTTTCGAAAGAAGGCGTTCTTCAATGTAAAGAGGCCGTCTTCGAAAGAGAGCATCCAGACTCGCTGGGTGCTCTTTTTCGAAAAAGCGGATTTCTCTTTCAAAAGATCCGCCTGCAGTCTAGACGCGATCTTTCGAAAGAGGCTCTTTCGAAAGATGCTTTCGAAGAGCCTCTTTCGAAAGAAGCCTGCAGTCTAGACATAGCCCTAGTGAAACAGTTTTTCCTAATTTCCAACCTAGACCTCCCCTTCTGTAACTTGAGACCATTGCTCCTTGTTCTGCCATCTGTCACTACTGTGAAGAGCCTTTCTCCATCCTCTTTGGAACCTCCCTTCAGGAAGTTGAAGGCTGCCATCAAATCCCCCTTCACTCTTCTCCTCTGCAGACTAAACAAACCCAGATCCCTCAGTCTCTCCTCAGAGGTCATGTGCTCCAGCTGCCTAATCATTTGGGTTGCCCTCCGCTAGACCCTTTCCAATGCATTCACATTCTTTATGTAGTGGGGGGCCCAGACCTGGACACAATACTCCAGATGTGGCCTCACCATAGCCGAATAGATCTGCTGGCAATGCTCCTCCTAATACAATCAAATATGCCATTAGCCTTCTTGGCTACAATGGCACGCTGTTGACTCATATCCAGCTTCTCATCCACTGTAATTCCCAGGTCCTGTACTGCAGAACTACTACTTAGCCAGTCAGTCCCCAGCCTGTAACAATGCTTGGGATTCATCCATCCCAAGTGCAGGACTCTACACTTGTTCTTGTTGAAACTCATCAGATTTCTTTTGGCCCAATCCTCTAATCCGTCTAGGTCACTCTGGACCCTATCCCTGCCCTCCAGTGTATCTGTCTCTCCCCTTAGCTTAGTGTCATCTTCAAACTTGCTGAGGGTCATTAATAAAGATGTTGAGCAAAACCAGTCCTAGAACCGGTCCTTAGGGCACTCTGCTAGAAACTGACTGCCCTCCTAACATCAAGCCGTTGATCACTACCCATTTGGCCTGACAGTCTAGCCAGCTTTCTATCCATCTTACAGTCCAGTTCTCCAAACCAGACTCCCTTAACTTGCTGGCAAGAATATTGTGGGAGACAGTATCAAAAGCTTTGCAAAAGTCAAGGTATATCACATCCACTGACTTTCCCATATCCACAGAGCCAGTTACCTCATCATAGAAGCTAATCAGATTGGTCAGGCATGACTTGCCCTTTGTGAATCTATGTTGACTATTCTTGATCATTTTCTTCTCTCCCAAGTGCTTCAAAATGGATTCCTTGAGGATCCCTTCCATGATTTTTCAGAGACTGAGCTAAGGCTGACTGGTCTGTAGTTCCTTGGATAGTCCTTCTTCCTTTTTTTAAAGATGGGCACTAACATTTGCCTTTTTCCAATCATCCGGGATCTCTACCGATCTCCATGAGTTTTCAAAGATAAAGTTGCGCACCTGCTTCTTAGGTAATGGAATACATGCAGGCAAGCCAGACTTTTGAACAAAAGTACATAAAAAATTGCTTGCTTGATACCAAGGGAGGGAGCAAAGAAGGAAATATATAGCATGAGTGACCAAATCCATGATCCCATTACCACCCATGACTATGTTCTGTTCCCATCAAGTATTTGAAAGCCTTCCTAATGCCACCCTCCCAGAAGCTCATTGCCTTGTGGGATACCTACCCATGTAAGCACTGTTAATGAGGACATAATATACTGAAACAACGAGAGTGGTATGGACATGCAAGTTTGACTACATTAATTCAGCGCCTTGATGTTGATTTACATAAAGCTGCCTTGTATTGTAGAGATGTTGTAAGTCACCATAGGCCTTAAAGACACCAATTCTGAAAGACCCCAAGACTTCTGTGAAACTCCACACAGTTATCAAGGTTCATCTATATGAATTGTGTTGCAGGATCTGAGATGATGGTAGAACTGAGACCTAATAAAATCTTACCACAGGAAATATCATAATCTTTGTAAGTTTGGTAAATACAGCTTCATGTTGAATCTGTGACAATAGGAGGGTGTCATATCTGGAGTGAGATAGAGACTGTACACAGAGATTAAAATAGCTCCAGAATATTGGATAGCAGCCAAATAAAAATAAAATCAGATTACTAGATTTTGATCATATTTACACTAAAGAAATGAGGGAGGGAGAGAGGGGACAAGAAAATGATAGGTAGAAAAGAAAGGGAGAACTGAAAAGGAGATTAAGGAAGAACAAAGCAATCAAAAATTGGAAGAAAAGCTAAAAATATTAAGGAAACAGATTAAGTTTGGAGCATGGCAAACCAACAAGCAGCAAAAGGGACTGCAATAAGTGGACAGCATAAAATGAGCCCCAACATTCATTTTTTTAAATTTCCAAAATTGAGAGGGGGAGGCAATTTCAAACAATCAACTTGCTGGCTTAAGAGTTGGCAGCATGATAGGGTGGTGATGATTCATTTAAAAAAGTACTGAAGCTGAATGCAGGTTACACCAAACAACTGGAGATGGATTGAACTCTGTGGGTTGTTGTTTTTGGGTGCCTGCATTACCACCAACCTAGCTCTGCTTTTTTACCTCAGCTCTGTGATGTTCTCTTAGGGTAAGTCTACACTGCAGAGTTTTTTTGGAAAAACAGCCATTTTTCCGGAAAAAACTATATTTATGTCCACACTGTGATTGCATTCTTTTGACAGAAAATTGAAAGAATGCAGGGTTTTTTTTTCCGACAGCTGTAAACCTCTTTCTATGAGGAAGAAGCCTTTTTCCGAAAGAGCTCTTCTGCAAAAGGCACGGGGGGGGGGGGGAAGAGAAGAGGTTTTTTTCAAAAGAAGAGGCCTCCAGGAAAAAGCACAGAAGCCCTGGTGGCCACTCCGTTCATAGTAACCACAACTTAAATGCAAGATAGCATCCAATGAATGTGGATGCTATCTTTCAAAAAAGCAGATTGCTTTTTTGATGTGCTTTGGCAGTGTGGACACTCTCTTTCAGAAAAGCTTCTTCCAAAAGAAGCCTGAAGTCTAGATATAGCCTTCCAAGGATCTTTGGTCCTCTGACTCCAGTACTGCTGATCATGATTCATCTTCTCTATTACATAAAATAGGTTTGAAATAGGATGCCTAGACCTCTATCTGATATCCCATAAGCCTGAATCAAGGAGTCTGTAAAGTTCCCAGAATTGCATGAAGCAGCCAGTGTACATAGGGCAGCAACACAAGGCACTGTACCCTCTTGTTAGCACTGGTACCTAGTGGAAAACCTGTGTCATTCCACAGTTTTGTTTTGCTTTCAAGAAGAATTCTGAAGACTGTTTCCCCAGGGACCATAGGACTGTGAGGCCTGAGGCAGTAGTGAACTTCAAAGTGCTGAGGATCTATCTGCCTTTTTTCCCCAATAAGGTACAAAAATAGTTCACTTTCCTGATATCTTTGAATGGAAAAAGGACCCTCTAACTCCACTTCCATTGATTATTATACATTGCGGTTCTTGTAAAAAAAAATTGCTTAATTTAGCCAAGTTACAAACAAGGAAGCGGAGATCTGGAAGACTGTCTATCCTGTACTCTAAATTATCCATCTGCTGGTGCTCAGACAGTGTGAAAGAGGAGGAGGCATCCTGACTCATTCAGTGGGTTGAGGGCTAAAAGGAATGTTGGGAGGAGAGAAAGGGACAGGAGCCTGGTGTGGGAGTTAAGAACTGAGAGTGCGAGAGAACTGAGAGTGCGAGAGAAAGGCTGAAGGACAGAGTGACAAGATCAGAAAGAAGGGTTTGGAGCTGAGAGTGCAAGGTAGAAGCATAAGGGGGAAGGGATGAAGATAGGCAGGAGCCTTGTGTAGAGGGGTAATAATAGAATAGAAGTGATGATAGAAGCAAGGGGTATATGGCTGGAGTCAGAGATAGGGGCAGGAGAATATGGTATTAGCAATGTATGAAGGGGTAACAGAGAGAATCCCAAGGGTCTCTAACCATTAAATAATACTCTCCTATAGGAACACAGTAGAGAATCCAGTTTTTTCTGAATCCCAGCATGCCTTTGGCTGTCAAGCAAAAAACCGTGAAATCCATTGACAAAATATGCAATCATCTGGGAAGTCAGATGGTTCCACACAGTAGCAATTTTGCATTTTCCATTTTTTAACAGGAAATTGCTTTAAAAAATATTAAGTTTTCAGAATCAGATATTCAAAAGTTAGGAAATGTCAGAAATTAGGTGTAACCTTAATTTGGCCTCATTATGTAAATATATCTTAATGTAGTCTTTAATTACAGTATCACATACATGTTCATTTTCACACAAGACCCCTCCTTCATTCAGTGCACAGGATGGATGACAATCATTAAATACATAGGCATTCACTATTTCTTTTTAGCCTCATCATTCAGTGAATCACTCTACGAACTGTTTGCTGCATAGCACCCAAACTGTGCACTTGACCCTAAATTATTAATTTCTGTTTGAGTTTTTTGGTGGTGCTATAATCACAGTTCTAGTGCCTTGCAAACTTAATGAATGTAGTGTCTCAACATCCTTGTGAGGTGAGTTGGTATTATTATTCTCATTGTACACATTCAGGAACTGAGGTATCATGAAATAAAGGCCAAAACTGTCTGCTAATATTGGGTACTTGTGATGGTGTGCACTCCCCTTTCACTTCTTCTACCCCTGGTCAGGAAGATGCTCAGTGCTTAACCCTTCAATGAAGTCAACACCTAGCCAATGTACATAAATGCACAAAATGCTCCTGGAGTAAAAGTACAAACATGGCCTGACTTTGTGCCCACAATAGTGTCTTTAGCTTTGTCTCGGAACTCAGATTCTAGGCTCTTCTGGGATAGCTTGAATCTGTTATAAAATGTTGCCCCGAGTTTTATTCCTGTCTTGGACTGCACATAACTCTGCATGATCCTCTACATAATGTCTCTGTCATTAGTGATGTTTTCTAAATCTCTTTGCCTGCTTTGTCAACTCCCTTCCTCCCTGCCAAGGTCCTACATTTCTATGATTTCTACAGACATCATCCTAATTGACTATAGAATCCTGATTCATTCCCAGAACACAGCTCACATGCATACTGCCAATACAGGGATTCTGCGAAAAGAGTATGTGATCATGTAATTAAAAACTATCCACTCTTCCTAAATATATTTTTGTTTTTAATAATGGAGAAGTTCTTGAGAAAAGACATGGGAATGGTGAAAGGGTGGAAAACACGTCTGCTAGATTCAGTGAGCTCAATCAACTTAGCTTGTCCAAAAAAGATTAAGCAGTGATTTGTTCAGTCTCTATGTACCTGTATTATGAACAGAAAATTGATAATGGAGGTTATCCAGTCTAAAAACCACAAAGTATAATATTTTATATCTAATTTAATTGCTCGTTTTTCTTGGTATTTATTTGGATAAAACATCTGAAGATATGGACACTGCTCTAAACAGCATAATATGTCAGTGATAATAACATAAATTTCCCAAATTAAAATAATAAATAAAGATCTGGTAACTGTAAAAGTGGTGGAAACAACAGTACTGTACTCTGTACAATCTATTTTCTCATATTGCTTTTTCATCGAATATAAGACAGCTAAATGTGCCCACGCAGCCAGGTATAACAATAGCTATGCCATGTGGGAAGGGATTACTTGTCACTTTAATTTAGGAATTACCAAAAGATATTGGATATAATTTACACAAGGATTATGAGTGATGATACATGAGTCACTTAGTTACTTGATATCTAAAAATGCTCTCATTCGTAAGCTTAAAAATGATCTTTTTGGATAAGAGCTCGCCATTATTTCTGACAGCTTTCCTGATGTGCAAACGAGTAGGTCAAGTAAATGGCAAAGTATAATTTAAAATCTGGAACAAAGAAATAGTAATAATTCCAATTGTCCTCCAACCGGCTATCCCCACAGACCCATTCTGACTACAGCTCTAATCTTGTAAGAATCGGAGTACTTTAGGAGTAAGGAAATACAGCACTTGCAGAATCAGGCCCTTGATCACTTCTCAGTAGTCTAAAATGTCAAAGGGATGTTATATTTGTTACTAAAGGGATGGCACATTTTAATGTTCTGCCAGATTTTTAGCAAGGGGATGCCTCAAAAGCTTTTCAACTTAGCTGCCAATACACATCATATAAAATATCTTCTTCCAAAATACATCAATTCCATATTTAGTCACAAGAATGTCTAGTCTTTATTTCCTCCTTTCTTCCCCTGCCTCCCATTTCATTTAATTAATTCTTCCCTTTTTTTTTTTTTTGGCTCAATGGGGCTGAGGTTTTCTTATTGCTGGTGTGGAAACTTTCAGTGAAGCAAGTGACATTTGGCTGGTGGTGGGGCATCAGAGGGAAGGAAGGTTGTATTGTAGTAAGGCTACAGTTTGTCATAAAACAAAAATACCTTTAAGAGAATGTTACTAAAACGTTTTGGCCCCCTGTATCCAGGGCTTAAAATAACCACTAGATCATGGGTCAAAAGGAAACTTCACAAGATTGTAGATAATGTAGGCTTTCTTGTACTTTCTACTGCACTATTTCTGATGGGCACTGTCAAAGGCTAAATAAGTCATTATGCTGTGATACAGCCAGTGGATCCAACAGCCTCACAGGGCAAAGTGTGTGTGGGAGGCCCATGGCTCTGCTCACACAGCAGAGGTGTGGCCTTGAGTGAAAGGGGTGTGGCTAGGGGCAGTCCACCCTCCGTGCTACTCAGATTGTGGCACTACCCTCCACCAGTACTGCCTGGAGTGCACTGCACTTCATCAGTGATTTATCACTGTTGCAGTATCCGTAGCCGGGAGCCCTGAGCCCTTTCGAATCACCATGCATTGGGGCAATTGCCTGCTCCTCCCCCCACATCAGAAGGGCTGGATACAGCACCTCTGATGATCCTGGGTGGAGTGGTCGTATTTGATATTTTGCAATTATCTCTTACCTCCCTGGGTTTCACTTCCATATTTGTCCCATTTTAATCAGTTGCCTGAAATAGCATTTGTAATTTCAAAGACTGGGCCTTTTTAATATACGCATAGATGCCTTAACAGAGAGATTTTCTCAGCTGTTTATAAAGCTGATAAGTTATTTGAATTTAACATGGTCTCATTTTGACTCATTATAAGGGCTGAATCTGGATATTTTTAACTTTCAGTGGTTTGATACCTCATATTTAGACAATTCCCTGGTTTCCTTTCCAGTTTTAACACTATTATCACTTTTCTTTTTTTCATCTCTTTTGACATTTGGCACATTTCTTAAAGCCCCAGCCCTGGACCCATGTAAATAAATGAGAATATCAGCTTTCTTTAAAAATAAAAAGTAAAACGTAAGTTTCTAGTCCTCATGGCTTAGAAAAAAAAAAGGTAAAAATGGTTGCATCCTAAAGTATCAATCCCAGAAGGTAAATACAAAATTTGTAAATGTATTCCAATGTTATTAATTTTGAGCCAATCTCAGGAATCTGAGGGCAGGGGAGGTATTATGCAAGATTTTGAGTGCTTTGGGGTTCTGCAATTTGCAAATGCTTGAAGTTCCTGGTTTCTATAATTTGTGACTTAGACAATATTTGGATTACAAGTTTGTTTGTGTTTATTGAACTCTGCTTGAGATCATGTGCACCTTATTAATCACTTTGACGTTACTTATTGATGCTACTTGAGAGATCTTAGATAGAAAAATTATACAAATAACATGGCTTCTCTAAGGACAGTTTTTCTTCCAATCCAGTATTACTCTGCTTAAGCTTTTGTGGTGTAAATGTGGAAAGGAAGATGTTTGCAGGTAAAATGGCATTTAGAAAAATCATAATTTTATTGCAAGGCAGGGAGTCTATGTATATTACATATCATTAGACTGTATTGAAATAGAAACAGCTGACTACTGAGAAGTCAATACTACTGATTACAATAATTTGGCTTTATATAGTGCCTTTTATCTGAGGATCTGAGCAAGGGCCAGTCACGATTACAGTCTCAATACTTTAGGAAATTAAACAAAAGGTGTGACACAGTTCCATGGCTCTGTTGCACCCTAAGTTCTTGGTCCCAAAGTTGGCCCTCCACACAAGAGACAGGGTAATAATATGAAACACATAAAAAACTGTACTAGTGGCTGCTCTGCCTCTGTATTTAGTAAAGCAAATGCACCTTTGGAAAGGTGTTTCTTTCCTCTCATCTTTTGTTTGTGTCATCTTGATCTGTATGTATGTCACTGAATTTAATTAAACCCTGCACCTGCAAGCATTACAAAATTATATTATATATGTTCTTAGGCCCTCAAAAATACACATATATTTGTCCTGTGATTCGATCACTTAAGAATTTTAATTACCAATTACAATTTCTGTAAAATTAGCAATTAGCTTTCTCTAAGGTGACACAGTTAAAGCTGCTGAAATAAGACAATTACTATGTGAATTGTTCATAGGATAGCTGTGATTTTAAAAAATGAATTTAAGGTTGGATCTCAGAACTCATGTTAACAAAAGAATGGATTTTAAAAAAATTCCAAAAAGTGAGCCTTAAAATTCAAGACCACTTGCCTCTTCTTAATGACATTCTTTTGGTTTTCCAAATGTGACTGAGAGGAAAATATGGCTTGAAAAGTAAAAAACAAGCTAACTTATAGTTTTTTTTGTAAACATGATTTTGTTTTTTACCTCCATTTTCAATATTGAGGAGAGAGAGATAATTTATTTTATCCAGATCCCCAAATTAGGGATAGTTAGGATTTGGGGGGAAAAATATTGTTTGTTTTGGCTCAGATAAATTGCACAATAAAAGCCAAAAGCCTCTATCTAGCATTGTTTTAATCAGACTGCAATAAAGGTAAATCAGAACTGAGAGTTACATTGCAAAAGAAATATGTGATATTTTATTGATATGTGCGGGTATGTCTATACTACACCCTAGTTCGAACTAAGGTGGTAATGTAGTCAACCAAAGTTGCAAATGAAGCCTGGGATTTGAATTTCCCGGGCTTCATTTGCATGTTGCCAGGCGCCGCCATTTTTAAATGTCCGCTAGTTCGGACTCCGTGCCCCGCGGCTACACGCAGCACGAACTAGGTAGTTCGGACTAAGCTTCCTATTCCATCAGGAGTACAGGTAGTTCGGAATAGGAAGCCTAGTCCGAACTACCTAGTTCATACTGCGAGTAGCCGTGGGGCACGGAGTCCGAACTAGTGGACATTTAAAAATGGCGGCGCCCGGCAACATGCAAATAAAGCCCGGGAAATTCAAATCCCGGGCTTCATTTGCAACTCCGGTTGAGTACATTACCACCCTAGTTCGAACTAGGGTGGTAGTGTAGACATACCCTTAATGTGTTGTATAGAATTACAAAGTGCCAAAATTTATCAAATAAAGTTGGCAAGAAAAATGTTCAGTATACCTATCCATTTGCAGTTCTTTTGCACATATACATCCATTTATAACTGAAGTGAGCTTGTTTCCAGAAAAACTAATCTACTCTAATCTAGAGTAGAGTGAGTGGCAATCACATGAATAATAACTTTGATTTCATATTTTGATTATTTTTGGAGAGGACAACCGAAGATAGATTTTATATTCTGACTTAAACTGCTCTGAAGCAAAACAGGCCAAATATACTCATAATGGAACCAGTTCAATTGCATTTTGAACAGTTATACTTTTGAATAAAATATGAGCTGGGAAACTTGGTGATATGCGATTGAATTTGATAATAAAATGTGTGTCTTATTTTTACATATGAAATTGTTGGTCCATGTCATTGCATTCTAAAGGAATATGGTATGCTATCAGAGTTAAACAATATAGCCTCATTATTGAAATAGTAATAGTGCTTCACAGGCTTGGCTTGCTAACCTCCCTTATTATCACTGAATCAGGTTTTGTGAATGGAAAAGGTTAAGTATTTAAACAGATGCAGTGATGGTAAAATTGACTGAGACCAAATGTTATCTACTTTTAGTTCAGAGCAGACCTTTCACTTCCTTCATTATTCAAGAAGTCATAAAATAACTGTATGTTCTATCTATCTATCCATCCAATGTGGCACTTTTCATCATCACAGGCAATCCCTCAATTCAAGGATGATCTCTACCACAAATTTACATATGGGTCCTGAGATGATTCAGAACTCTGATCCTGGAAACACAGATCCACTCACAGACATTTCCTGATGTGTCATCTGCCTGCTGGGAGAACGTTCTTTCTTTTTTCCTACCTTCTCTCTCTCTTTCAACTTGGAGGGAAAGGGGCTTTTCCTCAACAAGGGCCATCATTGAATGGAAGATATGATTACACTGATATTGGTTGCTGGCTAGCTCTTCCCACCTTGTGATGTCTTTCAGTATATCTTTGCAGCATTTCATTTGGTCACAATAGGATTTCTGACCATGGGTGAGCTGTAAATAGAGGCCATGCTTTGGGAGGCAATAGACTGCCATTCACTCTTAATGTCCATGCTAGCAGAGATGGTGCATGAGGATCTTTGATTCAGTATTGCTGATATTGACTTCAGTGAGGATGCTAGTATTAGTGCAGTGATCTTCCCACTGGATGTAAATCATTTCGGGTAATATGGTTTGTGACACCACTATAGACATAATAGAGATACTCTTGATAGATAGATCATGCAGGTTTCATATTCACAAAGGAGTATAGGAATAACAATCATCTCAAAGATGTGGATCTTGGTTTCCTGCCATAGGTTCTGGTCCATTGAAATGTGTCAGAGCAATTTCCTAAAGGAAGCAGTTGTGTGCTAGCTCCTGTGCTGCATCTCACTGTTGATTTCTGTGTTTTGAGAAAGTTGGCTACTGATGCAACAGAAGATCTCATCTGTCTTCAAAGTCTGCCACTCAATAATGATTTGCTATGGGTCATGTGCAAGGCCTAAAGCAGGCTGATGGAGCACATTAGTCTCTTCAATATTAAATAACAGTACTAGGCTTCAGTAAATTTGTGTAAAAAACTCCAATGTGGATTGAAGTGTGAATGAGGATAGCTCACTCATCAGTATTCTGAAATCAGTAATGAACACAGTGAGAACTATAAAAAGAGAAAGGAGACATTGAAGATTAAAGAGCTACCCAACCATTCTGTATTGAATGTCAACTCCTTTGGGGAAGCAGTCTTTAATGAGGATCAAAATGACTGCTAAATAGATGGAGAAAAGGGTTGAGGCAACAATGCCTTCTTACTTAACCCCAATTTTGATTATCAAAGGGTCTGTCTCTGGGCCATTATAGAGAATGGTGGCAGACTACATTATAGAGAATGGTGGCTGATCACTAAGCAGCCTTAGGACCTTAATGGATTTTGGAGGATAGTGAAATCTGGACAATATTTTCCACAGGACTTCAAGACTGAGAGAGTCAAAGGCTTTTGTTAAATCAATGAGGGCTATGTGTAGGTCCTGATTTTGCTCTCAAAACATTGCCTGGATGTGTCAGGCAAAAACAATCATGCCAGTTGCATCACTGAATGGTCTAAATCTACTCTGAGATTTCATCAATACTTTCTCAGCAAGGGAAATTAATCTATTCAAGAAAATACAGGAAAGAATTCCCCTTGTTGTAGATAGCAAGTAATGCCTCAATAAATTTCAGACTCTGACTTATCTCCTGCTTTAAATATTGTAATAAAGTTGACAGATGTGTAGAAAAAGCTTTAGTATGACCTTAACATTTTTCACCTATAAATTTGTAGCCATCAGCTGGTATGTCATCTGTCCTTCAAGCTTTTTTGTTTGCATAATGGCTTTTATTACTTCTTCAAGAATAGGGAGTGTCAGCAACAAATTATCTTTCATGTCATTGCAGTACAGATTCAATAGTGGCATCAGAGACAGTTTGTGAGCGAATCAAAATGCTCCTTCCATCTGGATTTGATGGCTTAAAACCGTGGTCACCAACCCGTCGATCACGATCGACTGGTAGATCGTGAGGCCTCAACCAGACGATCGCGAGGTGTTCGGGCAACCCCACCTCCTATTTTCCCCCCACCCTCGAGAAGCCCCACTACCTACCTCTAGTGTAGTGCTGGCTTCCCGTGGGGTGGATGGAAGTCCTGTCTGAAGCCCATGTCACTTCTGGGGGTTCTGGAAGTGCTCAGGCTGCTTCCCTCCCACAGCTCTGTTGCGTGCTGGGGAGGGGGCATCGGCCCCGGAGGAAGAGTGCGGAGGCTTCCCTGCGCCGCAAGCGCTGGAGGAGTGAGTTGAGCACAGGGGTTTCCCTGCGCCATGGGAGCGGAGATTGGCCCCGGGGTTTGGCTGGGCCCGGCCACGCAGTGGGAGGGGGGCTTGGCCCTGGGGCAGGTGCCCTTGGGGGTTGGCCATGCTGCAGGAGGGGAGGGCAGGGGTTGGCCAGTGGGGCTTGGCTGGGCTGGGCCAGGCCGGGCCAGGCCGCGCCGTGGAAAGGGGGTTTGGCCCTGCCATGGGAGCGGGGGGGTTGTCCCTGGGACACGATCCTGCAGGGGTTTAGCCCCACCATGGGAGGGGGGGTTGGCCCTGGGGCAGGCACACAAGGGGTTTCCCTGCCCCGTGGGGGGAGAAGGGGGAGTCAGGCCCAGAGGAGGCATGTGCTGGCCTCCCTCTGGGGGGGGGGAGGAGAATCCTGGGAGGAGGCAGATGCAGGGGACTCTCTGCTGTCACTGGCACCCTGTCCCCACTCCCCAGACCCTACTCCCCTGTCCCCAGCTGCAGAAGTCTGTCCCCATTCCTGTCCCCATTCCCTGATCTCTGTCCCCACTGGCACTCTGTCCTCTGCTGCAGAACCCTGTCCTCTCCCCTTCCAGCACCCTGTTCCCTCTCCTCTGCCCCCAGCCGCAGAACTCTGACCCCACAAAATGTATAATTATAAATGCTTCATTTTAGATTTAAATAGCATGAATAAAAACCAGACCATTTATTTCATAACTATAAACATATGATTTTAATTTTAAATATCGCATAATTTAAAAATAAACTGTTTATCAGAGTGTGTAAGTAAGGGTTGGGGATAACAAGTAATGGACAGGAGGAGAATAGAGAGGGCGGGGCTTCAAGGAAGGGGTGGGGTGGTAGATCTTCGCCTGCTCTGAGATTTAAAAAGTGATCTTCGATGTAAAAAGGTTGGAGACCACTGGCTTAAAACATGTGAGGAAAAGTCCTTAAGTAATATTTATCAGCATAAAGTTCAATGTCCTTGGCCTTTTATCACCACCACTTGTTTTTTATGTCATAATTTTCCTTTGGGCTTCAATTTTGAATTGTGTGTATGACTCCTTCTGTTGGTGTATTATGTCATTTTACTATGAGATGAGTTTTTCTTTTCTCGTGAAATAGGCCATGAATCTCAGCATCATTCTCATGAAACCAGTCTTGCTGATGGGGAGTGACAAAGCCAATTGACTCAGCACTTGCCAAAAAAATGGAAGCCTTTAATCCCTTCCGGTAATTTTCATTATCATCATCAGCTGTGGCTATAGCAGTGAACCTTTCTTGGAAACACTGTGGAAGTCAATATATCTTGAAAGAACTTGGATGATGAACTTCTTTTATACAGCTTTTACTTGCTTATTATGCCTTGAGGAGATCTGGAAATTCATAATAGATCTTACTAGTCATCAGTTCCATGCATGGTACTCAGGACGTGGACATCTTTCCAATCTTGAGCTCTGACCATAACATAGTCATGATTGTGCCAATGCCCAGAGAGAGAGTTTCTTCTGGTGGTGTGTTAACAGCAGGCTGGATATTGCTGAGCTAAAGATGGAAAGTCTTGTAAGATATTCATTGATGTTGACTGACAAACCTTTCCTTAATTGCAAAATTGACACCATGAATGCCCCTATGGCTATGCTGTCCATATTTTTTCCGTTAAAAGTACTTCCGCAAAAGCATGTCTAGATTGGCACGGATGCTTTTGCGCAAAAGCATCCGTGGCCAGTCTAGACGCGATTTTGCACAAGAAAGCCCCGATTGTCATTTTAGCCATCGGAGCTTTTTTGCGCAAAACAGTTCTTCCCTGTCTACACTGGCCCTCTTGCACAAGTATTCTTGTGCAAGAGGGCTTTTTCCCAAGCAGGAGAGTGAAAGCATTTGCACAAGAAGCACTGATTTTGTACATTACAAAGTCAGTTCTCTTGCGCAAATTCAAGCAGTCAGTGTAGACAGCTGGCAAGTTTTTGCGCAAAAGCAACTGCTTTTGCACAAAATCTTGCCAGTCTAGATGCACCCTACTTGTTACTTTCCCTTTTTGTTTTCTGGCAATGAAACCTTCTTTCTTCTTGTTCTTCCCACCACCACCTCATCTCATGAGAATGCATTTCTTAGCATAAGAAAAAATTTATAGGTTTTTTTTATTCATTCACACCTTGCCTAGTTTATGTCTTTTTCATTAGAGAACATATCTGCAGATTTAGAAAACAAGAGTTTTAAAATAACTTTAATATTTATTCCTGCCCACACTTTTAGTTTCAACCTTTTTTTTCTCTCACTGAGATTGTTTGCCATACTGAGGTCATAGTTCTAACAGCTTATGCTGGAAGCCAGCTCTAGGCTGCACAGCTGGTTTTACATCTTGCTTTATGTTACCTGAAGGCACAGTAACACAGACACCACACAGTTGCCTCAGCATGTATTAGTGCCATGAGCATCTCTTCAGACTGCTATGGGGAGAAGCATCTTCACAGCTACAGTGAGTATTGTGATCTTGCTTGGTGGTTTGATAAATGCAATTGTCTAGTAAGCTGAAGCTCCTGTCTTCAGAGGCTTTCTGCCACCCTGCAATGCATTGAAATGTTCCTCACAGCTATAACAGGACCACTGAAGAATTAATTTCATTAATGTAGTTTTCATTCTTCTGCCATATACAAAGGATGATTGACTAGTTTTTCAGTTGACATTATGGTTAAAAATAAAATCCCACTTCATTGCTTGAAATGTTAAAGTATTGTAATTAAAAATGCTGAACTAATACTCATGATAATCTGCCATCAGAAAACAAATGAGCTATCCAAAACTATAAACAAAAACCTGCTTTAAAAATCATTAAGTGTTTCACCTTTGTATATATTATCAACCCTCTACATAAACATTTTCCACAACATATTATAATTCCTGAAAAATGAATTCTCATTTCTTATTCTCCGATCTATCAGTGAAAGATAATGCAGGTCAGATTTTAATTTTAAGTTAGCTGAGAGAATGAAAGAAATGATACTTGTTATGTTATCCACAAGATAATTTGTGATGCCAGGCAGGTTTTTTATTTTCTTTTGTATTTGTAGTTGATCTCAGTGCATAGACATTAATTTGGAAATACAAAAAAACACAATCAAGGTTGAAAAGGCATTGCTTATATTGTGAGATGAGAGAATATCTCATGAGTATAATGATCTCTAATGAGATCTAAAATTCATAAAGGCATGCAATATGTCTAATTTATAACTGAAAGAATTCACCTGCTTAAAATGAAATCATGGACATTCAAGCCCTCCAAAATGAAAATACTGTAAATCATCCCATAAAATTTGAACTAGAGAATAACATGCCATTCATGTCATCTAAGGCATCAAGGAATTTGAAAGAAATGTTTATTGCTCATATACAGGGTGGGGACTAACTGACTAAGTGGTAGTTCTGCAAAGAAGGACAAGGGGATTACAGTGGTTGAGAAGCTGGATATGAGTCAACAGTTTGCCTTCCAACTTCCCGAAGGGAGATTTCATGAAGGACAGAGACAGACTGTTCTCAGTGGTGGCAGATGCAAGCACTCAGGTTGCGGTGCAGGGAGGTCTAGGTTGGATATTAGGAAATACTATTTCACAAGGAGGGTAGTGAAGCACTGGAATGGCTTACCTAGGGAGCTGGTAGAATCTCTATGCCTAGAGGTTTTTAAGTCCTGTCTTGACAAAGCCCTGGAAGAGATGACTTAATTAGAGTTGGTCTTGCTTTGAGAAGGGTGTTGGACTAGACAATCTTCTGAGGTCTCTTCCAATCCTAATCTTTTATGTTTCAATGATATATAACTGATGGTTGTCAAGTGTCAGAGGGGTAGCCG
Source organism: Pelodiscus sinensis (assembly GCF_049634645.1). NCBI lineage: Eukaryota > Metazoa > Chordata > Testudines > Trionychidae > Pelodiscus > Pelodiscus sinensis. The sequence goes on from NC_134711.1 coordinate 258,191,775, forward strand.
TGTTAGTCTGAATCTGCAAAAGCGGAGAGGAGTCCTGTGGCACCTTATAGACTAACTGAAGTGTAGGAGCATAAGCTTTCGTGGGCAAAGACCCACTTCGTCAGGTGCATCTGACGAAGTGGGTTTTTGCTCACGAAAGCTTATGCTCCTACATTTCAGTTAGTCTATAAGGTGCCACAGGACTCCTCATCGCTATAACTGATGGTTGTTATATTTATTTAATCAGAGTAGATTCTGTAGCCTTGTCTCCTATTTACTGGCTATGGGTGTTTTATACACACAGTGGCATTTTAAAGCCACAGTTACGATTGGTGGAACAACCACCATTCTTGGAGCTAAGAAAAAAAGTCACACAATTTAGTTGAGCTTTTCCTATTTTTAGAATTCTTTATTTGATAATATCCATGTCTAATCAGAAATATGTTATGAAGATAATATATATTACCATAATGTTAACATTTGATTACCTTTTCAAATTAATTACAAATATGGTTTTACAATACCTGTATTCAGATAATTATATATTACAGATGCTTAAGTTGTAAGAATGTCAGTGTGCAATTAGTAATCATTTTAATTTAGCATCAGTTATTTTTGTCATTGTACATTCCATGACTGATGCTAAACAGGAGTTCGCTTTGGACAAGGGACTAACACCTAAGCTTTCCATCAGCAGGATGGAAAAAGGCCTTCTTGTTGGTCACAAGAAACCATCTGTGTGTGTGTATGTGTGTGCACACTTAATATCTAAAATATAATAGTTTTTGATAAATTCAGCCTTGCTTGTATCCATGATTTATCATACTGAAACTCTATGTTCATATAGTTTATTCCTGATACCACCTGAAAAAAAAGAATTAAATTGCCACTGCTTAAAAAAACCCAGTAACAGTATCAGATGTTTCTTGATATCTGTATTTAAAGCCCTCTCTGTTCTATGATAGTTCATAGAGGTTGTTGGGTTTTTTTTAAAGCAAATCAGCACTTAGGGTGTGTCTACAGGGTTTATTCGAAAAAAGTGGCCTTTTTTTGAAAAAAAAAAAAATCTTCCCCTGCATCTAGACTGCTGAATCTAGAGTCTAGATTTAAAGTAAATCGAAAGAACATGGCAGTTTTTTTTACTGCAGAAAACCTTGTTTTATGAGGAAGAATGCCTTTTTTCAAAAGCACTCTTTCGAAAAAAGGCGCTATGTAATGCAAACTGTGCTTTTCCGAAATAGAGCATCCAGACTGCCTAGGTGCTCTCTTTCAAAAAAGTGGCTTGCTTTTTCGAAAGTACTGGTTGTAGTCTAGATGCTCTTTTTCGAAAGAAGCTTTTTCAAAAGTATCTTTCAAAAAAGCCTCTTTCGAAAGAGGCTTGCAGTCTAGACGTAGCCTTAGATACCTAAATACAGAATTAGGTGAGGAGCATTAGGTATCTAAGTGTGATTTGCAATACGTTTAACTATCTCTATTGATATAGTTACTACATTCCATGTGTGCATGTTGGCTAAAATTCATCTTTCAAAAGAAATGAACTGCAGTATCGTATTTAAAATTAAAATATTCTGAAACAGATTCAGTTCTCTATAGAGGGAATTCCATGACCCATCTCTACTACCTTAAAATACCAAGTCTAAGAAAAGTTACTAATGTATTGCAGGGCTTATCTATGCCTTTATCAGTCTATTCAGTCAGTAGACTTGCAAAGCCACATTTTTCACAACTTAAATATATTGCTAAGGTCAGTCTATTCCATTGGCGGCTCTGTAAATCCCATTTTAATTTAGGTCAAACAGTTTGTATAAGACTAAAGCTTCTCTTTCCACTCCAATCTGCTTTTTCTTCTACATATGTGAAAAAACAAACACTCCGGGAATACTTTTCTTTATTAAAAATATTGCATACAAGCAGAGGCATATGTGCACTTCATTCATTTATTTTAAATTATGCTTGGAAACTCACATCTGTCATGAATATAAAACTTCTGATTTTTATGTTTTAAGAACATATCTAGCCTTTTTCACACTTTAACATTTGCATGCAGCAGAGTGGATAAGATAATAGAGTTTTGCTCAATTTATTTTTGAGACAACTGAAAAAAAGAATGTTCTGCTTTAAAGACTTGGTTATGAAAGAGCTCTATATCTCCATCATAGAATCATAGAAATGTAAGACTGGAAGGGACCATTTAGTCCAGTTCCCTTCACTCAGACTGGACTGAGTATTATCAAGACCATCCCTGACTGGTGTTTGTTTAACCAGTTCATAAAAATCTGCAATTATGGAGATTGCACAATATATTTCGGTAGGTTGTTCCACTGCATAAGTTACAGTTAGGAAGATTTTTCCAATGTCTAACTAAAATCTCTCTGTCTGCAATTTGTGACCATTACTTTTTTCCCCCCTGTTCCTCAGTGGATATGGAGAAGAGCTTATAAATCTCTTAATAACAATGTTGTATGTACTTGAAAACTTTTGCCAGGTTCTGCCCCCTCTCCTCACCCTCAGTCTTCTGTTGTCCAGACTAAACAAACGCAGGGTTTTTTTTTCCAATCTTTCCTTTACACCATGGCTGCATCTAGATTGGCATGATTTTCTGGAAAAGTTTTCTGTTAAAAGCATTTTCGGAACAGAGCATCTAGATTGGCACAGACGCTTTTCCGCAAAAGCACTTTTGCGCAAAAAAGCCCCGATCACCATTTTCACGATCGGGGCTTTTTTGCGGAAAACAAATCTGAGCTGTCTACACTGGCCCTTTTGCGCAAAAGCTTTGCACAAAAGGGACTTTTGCCTGAACGGAAGCAGAATAGTATTTCTGCAAGAAGCACTGATTTCTTACAGTAGGAATTCAGTGCTTTTGCGGAAATTCAAGTGGCCAGTGTAGACAGCTGGCAAGTTTTTCGAGAAAAGCGGCTGATTTTGCGGAAAAACTGGCCAGTCTAGACACAGCCCATGTTTTCTGGAACTTCAAACATTTTTGTTGCTCTCCTCTGGAATTTCTCCATTTTGTCCACATCTCTTCTGAAGTATGTATCTAAGGCCTTATCAGTGCTTAGCAAATTGGAAACATTACTCCTCATGGATTTTTTTATTTATTTATTTTTATTTATTTATTTATTTTTTATTTATTTATTTTTTGCAGCATATCCGCTTTAACACCCCAGAAAAAGGTTCACTTTTTCTGGTTCACTATTACATTGTTGGCTTGCATTTAGTTTGTAATAACTCCCTAGATCCTTTTCTGTAGTACTTCTTCCTACACAATTATTCCCCATTTTGTATATGTGCAATTGGTTATTCCTTCTGAAATGTAGCACTCAACATTTGTCCTTATTGAATTTTATCCTATGTATTTCTGAGCATTTCTTCAGTTTTTCATGATCATTCTCAATTCATTTCCTGCTCTCCAAAGTGCTTTCAACCCCTCCCATCTTGTTCTTTCTGCAAAGCTTATAAGTGTATTCTATATGCCATTATCCATATCATTTATGCAGATACTGAAGAGAACCAGACTTAGGTCAGATCCTTGAAAGATTGAACTTCAATATGCCCTTTGAGCTTTACAGTTGGTGTGTGACAGCTAATCACATAATGTGGTTGTCCAACCAGTTCTGCACCTGGTAGTTTAATCTAGGCTATATTTTCCCAGTTTGCTTATTAGAAGCGCATGTAAGACAATAGCAAAAGTCTTCTTAAAGTCAAGAAATATCACATCTGCCCCTTTCTTGAATACTGATGTTTATTATCCTGTTCAAGAAGGATATCAGACTGGTATGACAGATTAGCTCTTCAGATATTCATGCTGACTGTGATTTATCACCTTATTATCTTCTAGGTGATTATGAATTGATTGCTCAATTATTTGTTCCATTAACTTCAGGGTACTGAAGTTAAGCCAACCAGGTTATAATACCAGGCTTGTCCTTATTCCCTTTTTCATAGATAAGTACTATACTTGACCTTTTTCAATCCTATGAGATCTCTGCCATCCTCCATGAGTTGTTAAATATAATCATTATTATAGTCTATAAATATATATTTTAGAGTGTGTCTGTCCATCTGTATGTCTGTCTTTCTGTGCAAATTGGAAACATTACTCTTAATGGGTTTTTTGGGGGGCATACCTGCTTTAACACCCCAGAAAGAGGTTTACTTCTTCTGGTTCAATATTACATTGTTGGCTCGCCTTTAGTTTGTAATAACTCCCTAGATCCTTTTCTGTAGTACTTCTTCCTACACAATTTGTTCAAGAACTCCTCCTAAACCGTAAGAGCTAGGGACACCAAATTTGGTAGGCAGCTTTCTCTTCTCCTACCTTAAAGCAAGGTCAGGGTTTGGTTTTGTTGAGAGAACCAGAAGTCTCAGGAAAAGGATTGTTTTCCATAACATGCAAAGGGAGGGGCTACTGTTCTGAGAGATGTGATATGAGAGTGGCGCGTGGGGCAGTGACCATACAAGGGAGAGCTATCTTACAAACTTTCCCTGGGGGCAGCCCTACCACCAAGGGAGTGGTCAACAGGGCTGGTACTCCGCCATCTTGCCTGCCAACACACCAGTAGGTAGCTCTCCTGCCCCAAACCCTTTCCCTGCCTCCCAGCCCTTGGCTGTAGCTCTGGAGTGGGGTGGGGAGAACTGGCACCAGGCAGATGGGGGTTGTGACCTGAGGAGAGAGAACAGGCCCTGAGTGGGCTGGAAGAGCTACCTGGAGTGGAGAGAGGGAGATAACAGTTCCCGGGCAGGAGGGATCCTGTGATGTTCATCTCTTTTGTTCCTTCCTCTGGGGCATCTGATATTGGTCACTGGTGGCATACAGTATACTGTGCTAGATGGACCTTTGGACTGACCCATTATGGCCTTTCTTATGTTCTTATGGAGTAGGTGGACTGGGGGAAGAGCAGGCTCTGGGTGGGCTGGAGGAGTGGCCCAGGAGGAAGAAGAAGCCCTGTGTGAGCTGGCCTGGGGGAGAGAACAGGCCTCTGGCCCCCAGTGTCCTACACCCTCCCACCACCTGCCCTAAAGAACCTAGTCAATGCTGAATAAGTCTGGTAGTAAGGTAATAAATAAAATGCTACTAGGTGGTCCCAGAAACATGTAGATCTATGTGTGATTAATGAAATGTATGGGTGACATTTGCATTGCAAATGGCTTCTGCTGTACAGTTCTTTAGGTCAAGTGAGCAAGGAAATTCAAATGGTTGGGATGCTCAACTAGGGCTCAGGAAACTTGGGTTTGGGTGTCTGTTCTGTCACAGATGGCTTGTGTGATTTGGGGGAAGTTCCTTCAAATCTCGCTCTCTCTCTCTCTGACTCTTTTCCCTCTCTATAAAACAAAGATAAGAGAACTCAAATGTTTAATTTAATACAGGATATGTAAGTCCTTTAGCTACTTCTCATCAATTCTGGAATAGGATTTAAAAGATCTGGGTTAACTTTCTCACAAACAATCAGGATCTGTATGCGTTACACAAGTATTGTGTAGGATAGCACTATTGATGCACCCCTCCAATGTGCCCTGTTGCTCAGAGCATACTCAGATCAGGGCCCCTCTCTAGCAGTGCAAAAATGGGAAAAGGTTACTCTCAGTATTTAGGCATGACTAAGATGCCTCTAATGACTGTAATGTAAGCAAATATTCAGATTCTTTAAGAAAAACATAAAATATCCTATATTTCTAAATAAAATTGTGTTAGTTCACAACACTTCTGCAGTTACCAAGACACTATTGCTCTCTCTTCACCAGAACTAGCAAAACAGAATTAAACAAAAATCAAAAGGAAACTAAAAAGTACTCCAACCAATCCTTTAAAATGACTATTCGTTAAATCCCTTATAGGATTTGTATTTATAACATTAAAGAGGAAAGATGATACAATTGTTAGGATGCCCCACTGTGATTTGGGAGATCTGAGATCAAGGTCCTGCTTTGCTGCAGGCTTTCTGTGTGACATTGAGCTAGTCACTTAGGCTGTGTCTACACTGGGCCACTTATTCCGGAAAATCAGCCGCTTTTCCGGAATAAGCTGCGAGCTGTCTACACTGCCCCTTGAATTTCCGGAAAAGCAACGATGCTCTACTGTACAAAATCAGCCGCTATTCCGGAAAAACTATTCTGCTCCCGCTCGGGCATAAGTCCTTATTCCGGAACACTGTTCTGGAAAAGGGCCAGCGTAGACAGCCCAGTAGTCTTTTCCGGAAAAAAGCCCCGATCGCAAAAATGGCGATCGGGGCTCTTTTCCGGAAAAGCGTGTCTACATTGGCCACAGACGCTTTTCCGGAAAAAGGTATTTTCCAGAAAAGCAGCCTGCCAATGTAGACGCTCCTTTTCCAGAAAAACTGAAAACGGAATAGTATTCCGTTTTAAGCATTTCCGGAAATTCATGCCAGTGTAGACACAGCCTTAGGGTATGTCTATATTGCAGCGTGTTTTTCCGGAAAAACAGCTGTTTTTCCAGAAAAAAAAAAACTATACTTGTGTCCACACTGCTATGGAGTGCTTTCGACAAAATGTCAAAAGAACACTGGTCATCCAACCACTGCATAGCCAGCTAGTTCCACTAGTTGGAACTGGTGTCAAGCCTCCAGAACCTTCTCTCTACCATGCAGTGAGGTTGCAAGAACATCATTCCTGAACACAGGAGAGGGTCTGACTGATGAGCTTGGACTCAAGCTTGTGGATGAACATGAATACAGTCTGCACAAAGTGCTGCAGAAGCTGCAGGATGTTAGTATGGGATCATTGCATGCCCAGAAGCAGCTCCGGCCTGCATGCCAAGTAGTATGTTGTGGTGTCCTGAAGCAGGGCAACCAGATCATGCACAGCAAAAACTTTGCTGTCCCTTAGGGTGTGTCTAGACTACATGCCTCCTTCGACGGAGGCATGTAGATTAGCCAGATCGGAAGAGGGAAATGAAGCCGCGATTAAAATAATCGCGGCTTCATTTAAATTTAAATGGCTGCCCCGATCTGCCGATCAGCTGTTTGTCGGCAGATCGGGGGAGTCTGGACGCGATGCCCCGACAAAGAAGCCTTTCTTCATCGACACAGGTAAACCTCGTATCCCAGGTTCCCATCTGTACATTGAGATAATAGCAGTGCTATACATTACAGGCGTGTTGTGAGGATAAATGCATAAAGAACATGAGGGGGTGATGGGAGCAAAGTACCTTAAATAGAGTAATATTTGGGTTTTTTTCTGGGAATATTCTATTCTACTTGTTCTTCCTATTATATTGTTGTACACAAGACTGGTCATTAGATTATAAAAATAAACTGACTCAGTTTATACTGGACCACTGGCTTACCTCTATTCTCCGTTTTTTATAATGATAGGAGCTCATTGGTGATTTTTTTCCCTGTAATGTGTGTCATTTACTATGAACAGTGTGTATTTCTTTTTTGTTTGTTTTCTTTCTCTTTGTGTTTGTTCTTTTTGAGAAAATGCTTGTGTTAGCAGGAATAACTTATTATTTTCTCTAATGAAGTGGAGATTTGGGAAGACTGTTCTTCCATCAGGTAAATGGAGTTTACTTGATGCAGTGATTAAGTGATTCTTACTAGATCAGCATTATCTCACATGAGGATCCTTTATAGTTGTTGAAGGATAAGAGTTGGAGGAGATGATGCTACTCAGCCTTCCCTTACTCCCAGCTGCCCAACAATGGTCCCAAGCTCCTTTAAAACAATAAAGGAAGAGATTTCATGGAGTTGCAAAGGATGAAGCCACAGCCTAAGAGTTGTCAAATTCTGTGGCAGCCTTTGGAAGGATCGCCTCCCAAGTGTTAAACACTAGATCTGGGTTTCTTTTACTCACATGACCTAGCTCATAGCAATGAGAAAGTTCAGCTCAATTAATCATGCTGAAACACATGGTCTCAAATCCCTGATGTTTCATTTACGGAAAAAAACGGCTCACAGTTATCATAAAGTATTGCAGGAAATTGGTCAAAAAGCTCCCATTATCGTATGGTTAGTATGCTGTTCATGTGGGTTGTCACATTAAATCTTACACTAATAAGGGTGTCGTTATGCATGAGTCAGAACAGGATAAGGTATGGAAAATTATGAGGAGGAGAGATACTAAATGATCAGACTCACAGAAATCCCTGTTAGGGAAAGCTGAGCTTACTCTTCTGTGTTCGCTGGGAGGCATATCAAGGAACAAAGGGAATTTCAGAGAGACATTAGATTTGATTAAAAACTTAAATGCCATCCAATGCCATACGTCCCTCTGGATAATCACAAACTGATTCATTCAGTGCCCTGCAAAGTTATGTTACTGACACCATTGAAAGTCAAATAATGCATATTGAATGTATCATGGCTTTAGCCAATATGTTCTGGCCCATTTCATGTCAGGTACAAATCAGTATTTGTGTCAGATAGTGATTAAAATCTAGTCACTCGGGAATCTCTACAAGCCTCTGTCAAATTGTTTGAGTTGGAAACAAACAGGCACCAGTGATACAATCAAATGCCAGGCTTTTCATGTAGGAACAGTTTAGCATTGGTCTTTTTAATTGTTTGATCACCTGGTCAGAAGAGAACTCAGAGGTACAATGGACAGTTATATCTGTTAAATGTAATGCTTATTGCTCCTAGAAGATCTTTGATTCCTAAGTGAAGATGTACAATTATGACACAGGTTCACAAAGGCTCACTGTTTCAAATACATGAAGATGGTGTTGTCATACCCATAACATTCCCATCCAAGAACTCTAGAAAACCGATGTGCTTTTTTGTTGCTGTTGCTGTATTTTTGCTACTGAGTGGATTCTGTCCTGTAAGATGTGCATCATAACTGTGCCAATGCCTCTAAGGTCCTGAAAGCACTGCTCTTGCAGTGAAGTTCAATGGGAATCGAAAATGCTTAGCAATTTGTTGAGCCCTAACTACAACAAGTGAAACAACAAGTTGTGCAGTTATTTTAAATTTTAACTTGGATACAGGAATATGCAGAAGATAATACGGCAGTAGTAACAATCAAATCATAGTTCAGACAGTAATATTTGCAGAGCTGTCTATTGCAAATCTCTTTGGGTATGTCTACACTAGACACCCTAGTTCGAACTAGAGTGGCTAATGTGGTCATTTGAACTTGCAAATGAAGCCCGGGATTAAAATATCCCGGGCTTTATTTGCATGTTCCTGGGCGCCACATTTTTAAATGCCCGGTAGTTCGGACTCCCTGCCCGCGGCTACACGCGGCACAGGCTAGGTAGTTCAAACTAAAGCCCCTAATTTGGACTACCATTACTTCTCATTGCAGGGAGTCCGAACTACCGGGCATTTAAAAATGGTGGCACCCGGGAACATGCAAATAAAGCCCGGGATATTTTAATCCCGGGCTTCATTAGCAAGTTCAAATGACTACATTATCCACTCTAGTTTAAACTAGGGTGCCTAGTGTAGACATACCCTCATGTAGGAAATTGTCACTTAATTTTAATTATTGAAATAAACTATAGATTTAAAAATATAGAAATATAAATTAAATTTCATAGATTTGTATATTTTCATTAGATTTAGAAACAACATCAAATTCAGTTACTATATGAAATCTAATTCAGTTTATCTTTGTGTCATCATCAAAAAAGTTGACAATGATTAGAATGCTGGCATTCTGATATGTTGATTTGTATTCCAAGGCAAACTATACCAGTATAAACTAGGGTTAATCCTATTAAAGTGTATGCACACAAAGGCTACAGCCATATGCTGCAATATACTGAGCTCATTCATCTCCTGTTCAGGTAAGTGGAATTCAAGAGGATCACGCTTTTAGTGGTCAGCTGAAAAAATATGTAGGAAGAGAAAAGCAAGTTGAACAGATAATTATTTTGGGTATTTCCAGATATATAGGCAAATGATTGTGTGGCTACCAAGAGTGGATAATTTTGAAGCTCTCCCTAGAAACTTGTTACAAAACCCGCTTTTGTGTGATCAGTTTTTCTTTTTGATTATTTTTAGATTCTTTTATGTTCTATGTATGGAAATCATAACAAATAGACGTAAAAGGGGACAAAGAAACATTAAGATTGATTCCCACCTTCAATCAATGCACCCTATGCATGTGTCTACACAGCAGCGTTATTTCAGAATAACATCCATTATTCTGAAATTACTATGCGAGTGTCTACACAGCTATCCCCTTATTTCAAAATAATTTTGAAATAATGGGTGGCTTATTTCAGCAATTGTAAATCTCATTCCATGAGGAATAACACATCTTCCAAAATAGCTATTTCAGAATAGCAGTAGGGTGGACATTCCATTTCGAAATAGCTCCTACCCCAGGCCACTCAGGGTAATTACTCCTCAGTGCTTCCTGGGACTCTAAATTGAGGTAGCACGTCCCCATTAGGGGAACCTGCCTTGGACTAATTTGCAGGCTATCCTGTAACATAGGCGCATTATTTCTAAATAAACTATTTTGGATTATTTCTTTTGGAATAGCTTATTCTGAAATACATGTGCAGTGTAGATATAGCCTTTGCGATTGGAACCCATGATAGGTGGTAAACCTGCAAAGTACGCTGGCTTTTCACTGTCTTGGCATACCCTTGAAGAAGTGTTCCTATTGTGTAGGAACAGTGCGGAGATTGTTCTCAATGTTTCTAGCCCTCTGGTTTAATAAGTAAACCTTGATAAGCTTAGCCAAAAATTCCCCAATGTTAAAATAGTTGTGAACTTTTAACCTGCTCATTATTTTGACAGACCCACCTAATCTACTACTGTGCTTAGCCATAGTCCCAACTGCCTGAAAAATGTCTTCAGGATCCAAAAGCCTCTCCTATATTTTATATAGCTGTCCAAACCTCTGGTTTATCCCTAACGATATCTATGATGTAATTATGCACTGCCAAATAAGAATTTGAAATATATCAAATAGATTATGGGGGCAGCCTAAAATAAATGAAAGTCAATATTTCAGTAGCATAATAGTTTATTGTAGGGATTTACATGTTTAATTCATTAAAAACTTCCTTTTAAGATGAATGAAGGGGCTCCCTAATGACTACATCAGATTACTGCAAATACAAACGAGAGCTTTTGCAGCAGGAAATGAGGCTCAGCTTTCTGAAGAATATGTGGGATCTTGAATATATCACTTTTCAAGCCCTGGTCTACACTAGGGAATTATTTTGAAATAACTTTCCTTATTTTGAAATAATAAGCAGAGTGTCCACATTACCAAGCCCATTATTATCAAATAGCAGACTGGTTATATCAAAATAATAACTCCTACTTCCCACGAGGAATAATGTTCATTTAAAAACAGTTGTTTTGCGAAGTTATTATTTCAAAATGAGTTATTTCAAAATAATTTACTAGTGTAGACATGCCCTAAGGGTTCAGCTTGAACTCCAGTCAAGGTCTCTGAGGCTACGTCTACACTTCAGGTATTTGTCGGCAGAGAGTATGCTAATGAAGCACTCAGTATTATTTGTCACACTGTCATTTGCATATCTCTGCTGATGCTTATGCCTCAAAAAAGGAGGTATAAAGGATCTTGCGCAAAAATGGATTTTGCGCAAAAAGAATCGGCAGAGATATGCAAATGACAGTGTGACAAATGCTGCAGTGTAGACGTAGCCCGAGAACTGAGGGAACATGCAGGATCAGCCTTGGGAAGGGAAAGCTTACTGCATGTAAAAACTCTATCTGCTTCTAAGTCTGTTCTACTTCTGAAATATCTGACTACTTTGGTATTTTTATATTTTACTTTAAAATACAGTGAAAAAATATCTATTCATAAATCCATTTGGCTCACACTCCTTCTGGGCTTTGTGGAAAATTTCTCACTGTTTTGTTTTGCTGAAGTACTGCTTTTCAAATTTACTGAACTGGACTTGACTAACATTATTCCAGTCTCAGGGTATATCTGGAGAAAGGAAAAGTCTGAAAACACTGGGGAAGAGAGGATGCATTTTTTCCCCATCCTCTGCCTTTTAGCTCTTTTTGGTAATTGCAGCATGTGAAGTGGAGGAATAGTTTTATAAGTTTTGAGGGTGTCAGTCTTTTGGGGATTTTCTTGGTCTGCAATCACTTTGCCCTGACTTAACCATGGAGGAAAACAGATCAATTCTATGTCTGGTTGAGTGAAGTATATGGCTAACTGTTGCTTTCAGGGAGTCCATTTGGCTTGTTTCATAATCTAGATCTCAGAAAACGCTCATCAATCCCTGGGACAGAGGGCATCCAGAAGGGTCAATAGCTATGTATCTAGCAGATGTAGTCGCTTGTAGGAAGATGACTTGTATTACTTTGATAACCTATCCTGATATGCAAAAGACCATCTTTTTTTTTTCTGTTGGAGGAGAACCAGAGCATGAAAAGAGAGAGGCTTTTGAGAAAGCTTCTCTTCCTCCTTCCCCTTCACCCTGAGTCTATGAAAGGGAAGATTACTGAGGCACTCAGACCGAGACAATTCACTAAAAAATTAGTTGTGTTTAGCAGGGTGAGGCAACCATCCTGAGGAATCCCCAGTCAGCCACATCACACACCTGCACCCTTTGACTAAGTAATGTGATTTTGTGGCTCTTGTTAAGGAAATCTGTATTGAAGATAATGAAACTTTCATATAGAATAATGACTTCAATATTATATACCAAATTAACCAGCCTTTTAAGGTATGTATAAGTTCTATCAATTTAATAACAGTTCAGATTGCATCACAGCTGTACACTATTGTTTCTCAGTAACAATAGGAATTATCTTGAGGGTGAAGAAAGAGGCTTTAGATATTGAGATACAGCTTTCTATATTGCCTTTCATTTGAGGATTTCAGAATGCTTCCTAAGCATTAATGTAAACTTTCTCCAACTTAATACATCAAGATCATCCTCCAGGGCCACATCCCCACCCCTATAAAAGAGAACATTATTTCACGTACTTGTTACTTAACCCATTTCGGCTATCGGGCTATTGGAGCCCAAAGCTATAATCCTTACTTAGGCAAAACTACTTTTGAAATAACTGAGGTTTTTTGCCTGAGTAAGACCTGCATAAATTAACCTTTGGAAGGTTGTTTCATACAGCTGCTTCATATGCTGGTTTATGAATCTAAAAGCCTAGACATAAGCATGAGTGATGGGACAGTTTGGCTATATCTATACTACGCTGATGTAATTTGCATACCTTTTTCTGATTTTTTTTCGGAAGAGGCTTTTACAAAATTTGGCCCGTCTACACTGGGCCAAATTTTGGAAAAGCCTCCTGTTTCGGAAGAGCCCTTCTTCCTCGTGGGAGGAGGAAGACAGGGCTTCCAAAAGAGAGCATCTGCTCTTCTGCAAAAAAAAAAGCGGAAGTGCAGATGCGTTCCCTGGATGTGGCAGTTTTTTTCTGGGATACCTTCAGTATTCGGGATAAACCCTGCAGTGTAGACATAGCCTTTGTGATACAAACAAGGGTTATACAATATTTACTTATGGTCAGACTCTTTTATAGCAAAGGAATATTTCCTAGTGCTTAGAAACCCCATGTTGTGCTAAGCCATTTGTATTAATAGTTTGTATTAAAGGTGTGAAGCCAATCTGTCTTGTTTATTTCTGGGTATATATTACAAAGAAATCATTATTTAATATGGGATGCGACTATTTAGTTTATTTACTGTAACACATCTCAAAACTGTTTTTGCATTTAAATGTCCTACTGTAGTCTTTCCCTGATACTATTCTTGTATTGTCCTGACATCAAGGTTATGACACATGAGATCTGGATCCTAGGTTACAAACTTCCTCTATGACTTTGTTAAGTCACTGAAAACTTTCTGTGCCTCAATTTCCTCAACTGTAAAATGATAATTCCCTGTTTACAAAATGTGTCATATGGCTTAACCATCAAATTCTGGGATGTAATCCAGACCGGTGAAGGGTTGTATCACCATCTGCCCTACAACCTGGGATTCTTTACAATGTTTTGCTGCTGTACTTCCAATCGTGGCTCCTCTCAAACAGCTGCATCCTGCCAGCATCACTGACCCCAGTAGACCTGGTTATACTACATACAGGATGATATCACTACACTTCTCAATTTTCCAAAATACCTGGACTCATCTGGAATCTATATGTGTGTTCTGCACTCTTCTGGTCAGTGAAGGCATCGGAGGTCTGTTGCCCCTGTAAGAACTCAATATACAACAGTTTGGTAGCTTAAATGGACTTGCCCAAACAATTCAGTTTTCATTAAAAAATAAAACAAATTTATTTAACTACAAAGTGAGTACAAGGCACTCAAGTGAGGAATGGCTGCAAAAGAAATGAAGATAAAACACTCTATAGTGCTGATTCTTCACAAACTAGACTTAGGTCAAGATAAAATCCTTGCCACATGACCCCAGCTGTAGGGTGACCACATTTTAGCTCAGAATCTTCATTTGGCTTCTTAGGTGAAAGACAAGAGAGAGATACATCAAGTGTTTTTGCCCTTCATTGTTACACACCAGTGGCCTTCTAAAATGAATTTTGCTTGGAGTTACCCCAAGATAAATTTCATTCCCACTATGAGGTCAGAATCATGCACAAAGATTATTATAAGAGTCTGTAGGGTGTGATGTCAGAGTGCCTTCAGTCACACTATTAAAGTTTGTGAAGCTCACTGAGAACCTTAGAAACAAGAAACCATAGAAGTGCAAATTATTAACAGAGTTGAATTGATGAAATGTGCCGCCCTGGGAGTTCTGTCTTTCCATATTTCCAATGATGAAAAGCATTTCATTTTATCTTATAATTATGACATTCTCCTAGCTGACTTGTATTTGCATTATAATTGAGACATTGCTAAGCTCTGTTTGAGGTCAGGCCTATGTTAAAAGGATAAGTCAACCCAGTTATGTCCCTCAGGGGTGTGAAAAATCCACATCATGAACTGCATAGATAAGTTGACCTCACACCCTGATGTAGACAGTGCTATGTTGCAGAGAAATTCTTCCATAGACTAGCTACCACCTTTTCAGGAGGTGGATTACAATGATAAGAGAGCCCTTCTAGACAGTGAATGTCGACATAGAAGTGGTATTATGCTGTGCTGCTGCAGTGTTTATAGTGAAGAGATAGCCTCGGTGACTAGTAAAGTACATTAATTTGGGTGATTGGAAGTGTCTACATGCACAGTGGATGTGTGACAAGGCTCTTAGTGATGTGTTTTTGTTTTTGATTTTTTTGTCAGTTTGTTAAAATAGCCTAGTCCATACTATAAACATGGTGTTTAATTAAATGGTTAGATATAAGGCTTCTTAGTCATTTTTAGAATATAATGATAACATGACCTACAAAGATATTTTCTGACCTGTATGCTATTTTAAAGCTATAACAATGCACTTATTGTAACCTGTTTCTTTTAATTTGAGCTTTGGCTAAAAGAAGCACAAAAGGGAACCCTGTAACTGAGATCCAATTCATAATGCATATAATGTATTTAAACATAAAGTCATGTAGACACATTAGATATAACAAAGGATTAGGTTTCCCAATGACTATGTCTTAACAAAAAGTGTTATTATTGTCCTATTTATAACAATAAAAGAATAGTTGAGACATTAGAAGATAAGAAGCTGGATCTATAACATAGCAACACTAGGTCTCCCATAAGATTTCAGAGACACTTATCTCATTCTGTTCTTTGAGAAATGAAACCTGAGATTCTGTAAATTGAAACAAAGCAAGAAAGCTTAAAAGCTTCATATAGCTCCTTCACGGTGTGGCCTTAGAATAATGAAAGGTCAAGACCAGTGATCATCCGTCTCCATAATTTCACTAGCAATTGGCAAACACAATTTAGAAACTGCCAGGAAGTGAAATTGATCTCATTCCTGAAGAAAAGAGTATCTATCTCTTATGATTTTTTTTTTACTTTGGTATAACAACAACAACAAAAAATTTAACCACAGTCATTGCTAACTTTATGAAGCCCACACAAATTATAGTACATCCTACATTTCAGTGAATGTCACCCTCTGAACCAAAATTTTAATAACGTTAAGCCTGCCTGTGAGAAATCTAACTAAAGTTACACTTCAGAATAGAGTTCTGACAAGCTTCATGTTTAGTATGAATGTAGTAGAGGTAATGTGGTTGAATTTGTGTACTGGATTCATAGCAACATTTAATTATTTTTATCATTGAATAAAGCTTGTTGCTAAAAACATGGCAAAATTTTAACACAGAAATGAAGTATGCATTTTCCTATAAATTGACATGTTTTGCAAAGAAATGGTGCTATTTTAATAGCTTTAATAGCCTCTAGAAACCATTTTTTATTGTTCAGGGTATGTCTACACTGCATGTTTATTTCGGAATAAGCTATTCCAGAGGATAGCCCATCCACATTAGGGTAACCTGCCTCAGACTAATTTTGAGGCTTCCATGTAGTATGGATGCTCTATTTTGAAATATATCTTGAGGAGAAATTACTTAAAATGGCCCTGATGAGGAGCTGTTTCGAAATAGCAGCAATTAAGTGTCCACACTGCAGCTATGTCAAAATAACTATTTCCAAAGAGCAGTTATTCCTCGTGGAATGAGGTTTACAGAATTCGGAATAAGCTACCTGTTATTTCGATATTTCGATATTGCTGTGTATGCGCTCGCATTGTTATTTCAGAATAACACTAGTTATTCCAAAATAAAGGTGCAGTGTAGATGTACCCTCAGATCCATGTTTGTCTGTAACTAAATTTTTAAAAATTAAAAAACCCAACATTGGTCCTGTAACACCTTATAGACTAACCAAAACATATGTGGATAGTATCATGAGCTTTTGTGAACACATTTTTTGTGGGTCATTTTTTTATTATTCTTTTCAAAGAAACCAATTTGGAGAAAAAAAAGGTGTCAGTCACACATTTTACCTTCACATTACATACTGAGGAGTTGAGGCGAGTGCACTTGATAATAAAGGGAGAAGATCAGAAAAAAATCTGGATTATATTGCATTATATGTATTAACATGTATTATAGGTGCCAGTACATATCTTTGCTGTGTAAACAATGCCAGCATAGCTATTTTGGTTTAGTAATGCTAGCATAACATTGTAATGTGGACACACACTACGTTGGCAGGAGTATTTCAACTTGTGTATGACCACCGTCTCCACAAACAAACTCTAGACCAGGTCTGCTAAGGGGGACGGGGAGGAAGAGGACAATTACCCTGGGGTCCAGCAATTACAAAGGGCCTGGCAGTGCTGGCAGCACCTAAGACCCCAAGATCTTTAAATTGAAGCCAGAGTGCCACATGGCATGCTCTGAGTGGCTCTGAGGGCTGGGGGAGATGTGCTGTGGTCCTGGTGGTGGTGAGGATTGCTTGGTGCATCCTTACCCCCTTCCATCCAAAGCCTCATCCTTCCAGGAGTGTGGAACCGGGCCCCGCCCCACCTTGCCCAGGGACCTGGGAAGGCAGTCAGCCCTCCTGACTACAGCAGCACAACTGCAGTGTTGAAGCTGCACCCCTGTAATGCTTCAGTGCAGATGCTACAGAGACAGGAAGGGTAGTTAATCTACCTTCCTGAGAGGCAGTAGCTAGATAGATGGAATATTTTTTCTTTTAACACCACACTGGGGGAAGGGGCAAATCAGCATAGACTCTCAGAGGTGTGGATTTTTCTAATGCTTCAAAGATGAAGCTATACTGATATAGGTTTTCAGAATAGACCAGCTCTCAGTTAGCAACATTGGTTAGCTACATTGATAGAAACATTCATCCATCAACATAGCTATGTTTACACTAATGCAGCAGTGGCCAGCCAGTTAGAGACAAAGAGACAAAATAGCTGTGGATAGAGTGCAAAGAGCAACATATTATATATTTATTTTTATATGTCAATAGATAGATAGATAGATAGATAGATAATGTACAGGACATTTCGGACAAAAAACAATAAAAGTCTCTAGTCACTTACAAAATGTATGGCCAGTCCATGGATCTTCAGAAAACTTGACAAGGAACAAACATCACATTTAAAGAAAAACTTTAAAAATATAGTAATATTCTCACACTAAAAAAACAATCATCCCCACCATGTATTTTAAATTTAACACTACTACCCTATTATGTCCAGTGAGTTTTTTTTTAAATTAAACTGAACTGAAAAGTAAATTAGCACAGTTTGAAGTGCTTGTTTCACTCCAGCTTGTATTGATCTCTGTAATGAGGTATGGTTTCCTCATTTTTTTTTTACTTATGAAGATTATGGCTTTTTTATAGTTCTAAAAATCCAGGTCTGTCCCTAACTGTAAATATGAGAGGTTCAAGAACAAGGGAGAGATTCATATCTCAGAATAATTGCTTCAGCATGGAACAATAGCCTCTGAATTTTCTTTAAAGAAACACAGCGTAAACCAGGTACATGCTGATTCTTTTTTTGCCTTGGAATTTAAATATGACATCTGTGTTAGCTGCCTTATTTTGCATATATGAAGACTTTGAGTTTAAGGTGCTGCAGCCCCCCCCCCCAACTCTTACCCAATTCCGCTCCTCTCCCCCACAGCCAGGCACCTCCAGCCCCCTCTGTAACCCAATCCCCTCCCCCTCCCCCAGAGCCAGGCACCCTCAGCCCCCTCTCTAACCCAATGCCTGAGTCCCGGAGCCGCCACCGTCATGTGCTTCTCCCTCCAGACACTGGGGCACGTGCACAGAGCGGCTGGCCATGAGCAGTCCAGACACACGGCTCAAACAAGAGTCACATTTCTTTAACCAAAGAGCTGTATGTGGCTTGAGAGTGAGTTGGTCACCCCTGCACTAGTGGTTAGGATGGCCATATTGGTCAGGGATCTGCTTTTTTCTCCCACAATTTGAAAGGGCCTAGTCATTGACATAATTTTTAAGTGTAAACCAAGCCTTAATTTGTCTGACACTTTCCCTTATTAGACACTGATTTCAGTTGCTTATCACTTCTCCAGACTTTCACCATTCAGCCTTCAATTTTCCATGTGAGGTGTTTACCTCAACCTGATTTTGTGGTGGATATTTAAAAATTAAAGTGGTTTAATCACTGAAGAGAATGAGATTAAGAGGACACATTCATTGTTTTACCCATGTGGAAGTTAATTGTTATTGAAAGTTAAATAGTTCTATGAATCCTATCCACAAATACAAGCATATCAACTCTATTTTGTTCATACTCATCATGAAACTCTCCCAGCTCCATTGCCATTTTTAACTTTCTTGCATTTGTGTGTGGATGAGGAGGAATGGGGAAGGAGCTGAGCTTGGTGAATGGCACAGGAGAGTTGCCAGTTCTAGATGTGACTCCAACCAGGGGTACTGAGGGCTGCGGAAAAGATTGGGGGGGGGCATAACTCAGCGTTCCCACACTAAAAATAGTTCTAGTGTCACTGAGAGATAGAGGTGAATGGAGAAAGGTGATTTGGAAACCACTTAAAGTGCTCCGTTTAAAAAAGCACAAAAACTTTCCTTAGGCAACTAATGTTCTCAAGCCACTTCTTATCATGGCGACTAATACTGTCTCATTATTTCCTTGTTCTCCTCCATCTATTTCTCTATGTGCATCTGTCTCTTTACTGATTCTTAGCGCTTAAGCACTTTGGAGAAAAGTCCTTCTTTTGTATTTGTGTTTAACCAGAGCCTAACAAAATTGGGTCTGGTCAATGATGAGGGCTGTTAGTTATTACAATAACACAAACAATAAATAATTGCTATGTTAAACAGATAAAGACTGAGGGATGAGAAACGAGGTCAGAAGAGTCTGTGGTCAGATGGAACACCATACTCTAGAATTTTATATTGAACTGAGGAATCCTGGGTCTGTATAGGCCTCTGCTGTAAGCAAAGAGCTGTGAAATCCACTGGCAAGATGTGTGCCTTTTTCCTTTCTAATACTATATTGCCATACTCAGTCTACCACTGCTTTCAGTGAGCTCAAGACACAGAAGTCTGTGCTGTAGATCTGAAGAACTAAGCTCTCCTGATGAACCACATTGGGGGATAGTATGTATTAATTATTGGAAAAGAAAAGAAAAGAAAAGAAAAGAAAAGAAAAGAAAAGAAAAGAAAAGAAAAGAAAAGAAAAGAGGAAATAACATCCATGTAACAAAGTTTCCTAATCCAAAACCCTGAATTAGAAAAAAAAAAGATTTCTAATCCAGCCTCCTAATTTAAGAAAAAACAGAATTAAGGTTGCCTATGTAACCTTAATTCTGCTCCTTTGTGTGTATGCATTGCTATATGCCCTTTCATTACGTGACCACACTCTAGTCATTAGACTCATAAACATCTAAGCCAGAAGAGATAATCATTGTTATGAGTATGATTTTGTTGTGAAATTAAGCAAAAATATTTGAATGGTCATGGGTAAAAGGACAAATGCAGAGTATGGTCACAACAAGGCAAAAGATGAAACGAGAGTCTTGTCAATGAATTCTAGCAGCCTGAGTACTGCCATGCCTGGTTCTGACAGTAAGGCTACATCTAGACTAAGTTTTTTTTCTTCCAAAAGGAGATATGTAAATTCAGTGCTAATTTGCATATCTTCTTATGACTGCTTTTTCAAAACCAAGTTTTTCTAAAGTGAAAGTAGTCTGGATTCATTTTTTTCAGAAAAAAAATCCTTTTTTCAAAAAAACGCTCTTCCTAAAAAAAAGGAGGTTTACGCAGTTTTTCTAAAAAGGGGTTTTTTTCTGAAAAAAAACATGTCCAGACAACTTTTACTTTTTAAAAACCTGCTTTTGAAAAAGCGATCAGAAGAAGATATGCAAGTTAATGCCAAATTTGCATAGCTCCTTTTGAAAAAATAACATAGTCTAGACATACCCTAAAGAACCCTCTATGCATGGAGCTCACAACCAGGGCTCTGCCACACAGGATTGAAGCTAAAAGCAAAGAAGTCATAGTGATCATTAAAGTCAAAGAAAGGCTATTAGCCAGGGGATAGAAATGGTGTCCCTGGCCCTGGTGTTTGTCAGAGGCTGGAGAAGGATGGCACGAGACCAATCGCTTGATCATTGTCTTTGGTCCGACCCCTCTGGGGCACCTGGTGCCGGCCACTGTTGGCAAATAGGCTATTGGACTAGATGGACCTTTGGTCTGACCCAGTACAGCCATTCTTATGTTTTTATGTGTCCTTTCTAGCCAAATCGTACAATTAATCACAATCACTTAGTCTTAGGCACATCGCAGGCCACAGAACTTTACCAACTCATTCTTGAAATAGATCTGCGAACTCTGTCTGAGTTACTGACTTACTCCAACAATGAACTAAAGATGTCAATTTACAAAATCCACCATTTACTCTAATTTAAACCTGCAGTGGAAGGTGAATAACCCCCATGTTCTCTGTCAATCTGAGCAGGGAGAAAATCCCTTCCCAACTCCAAATAGGACAGTGAGTTACACTCTGAGAAAATTGGTAAGACCCAACATCCAGACACTTGGGAAAGAACTGTCAGATCATCTACCATTGGCATTCTCATCATACCATTCCCTTCATAAACTTACTGAGCTAAGTCTTAAAACCAGTTAGTTTTTTGCCCTTGCTGCTTCCTTGTAAGGCTATTCCAGGGTTTTACTGCTCTTCTGATTTAAATCTTTTACCTAATTTCAGTCCTAAAATTATTGATGCTTAGTCCTGTCATGAGGTCACAGGATGACCTCTCGAGGATCCTTCCACTCCTACAATTCTATGATTTTATGATTCCATGCCAAGTTTATGTCCATGGATTGTTATGTCAACATTAGTGCTTAATATAAGTAGCTCTTCTCCCTCCCTAGTATTTATTACTCTGAATTTTTAGAGGCCAATCAAATTTCTTATCAGCCTTCATTTGGTTAGGCTTAACAAACCAAGGTGTTTGAGTTTCTTCTCGTAGTTAGGGGGTTTCCACTCCTCTCATCAACCTAGCAGTCCTTCTTAGCACCTGTTCCAGTCTGAATTTATCTTTCTTACACATGGAAATTGCTCCCAGTATTCCAGGTGAGGTCTCACTAGTGCCTTGAATAACGTTATTACCACTTCTCTATTTCTACTGGAAATACTTCACCTGATGCATCCTAGGATTCTATTGGCCTTTTCACATTCACATTACAATGGTGGTTAATACTATGATCAGAAAATAAACAAAGATCTTTAAAATTTTGTTGCAAAAAATATTTTAATTTTTAGTAGATAAGGAGACTTGCTATTTACTTATTCTAAGGTGTCTTACCCAGACACTTCCTACGGGAGAAAAAAATCCAATATTCCAAGACCCTTCCAAAGGGAATGGTGGTAAGGGGACACTTAAAATGTTGTTAGTTCCTATTGACAATAGATTAGTATATATTCTGTTTTAGCTCAGTGAAAGGAACAGAGAAGTTATAAGATAAGCCAACTGTTGAACATGGAAACTGTGGAATTCATCCTAAAATGGGGCTATGTCTTACCTACTTTCCATCAATAACTTCCACACTTTTTCCCATGATGCTCCTTCCTGATCAAAATTCATAAATGTTCCTCATTTTCCTCTTTTAAACTCCTCCTTTAAGCCTACATCTTCTGAGCTGCTTCCAAACTATTACTCTTTGGCACTGGTTGGATAAAATGTTTTTACTATACTATTATCATTTTAGTACATATTTTTTCCACTACCCCCACCCAATTTGGCCATTGGAGCCTGACACCTAAAGTAACTCCTCAGGGTAAGAGCTGTCTTTTTATAGTTGCCTGTATAATGCTTAGCAGAATGGGGCCTTGAACATCGTCATACTAGTATTCTACTCCTGATAATAGGAATGACAGTTAAAATTGGCATAAGCAATTCTGTAACCCAAGTTACAGAATGGCAAAGTCACTATTAATTAAAAGTACTATCTATATTCACACCTTAGACACAGGAAATAAGAAAATTATCATGTTGGGTTAGAAGGGAAATGAGGAAGCCAAAAGTCTGTCTGTCTCACTGTTTCAGATAGTTTACTAAATCTATATTCAGTCGGTCAAGGTTGTACTTCAATTTATAGTCTTATAATGAAATTATACTGAAATTCCACTGGCACTCAGAAGATAAAGAAGCATTATTTGGTTCACTTATTAGATGCAAGACTAGCACAGAATATCTAACGAAGTTGCTTGTGATGCATCTAACTTGCTAGCCTTTGCAGTTTACAGCTAAAAACAACGCCTGAAATTTTTATGACAGGATTAACAAAATGGAAGAAAGGCTCCAGTTTTCTCCAGATTTGGTGAAGGAATTTAATTTGTGGGCTAGATATCTAGCAGAAGTGGATCTGCTTTGTGTCTCCTGCTACTCCTGTTGAGTGTTACACAGAATGGGGTGTTTCATTGATGATCTCATTTCCTCCCTCTCTAGAGCAGGTAAGAAGTTGCAAGTAGACCCTACGTAGTAGAATATAAAGATGAGGTGGACAGAAAATACTGTATAGATGTTTTCCCTGGGTATTAAAACACAGCAGGCAAGATAATAGAGATGACACCCATATTTCAACGAGAAAATTCTGTGATGTTGGAAACAGTGCCTAATAGCTTTTAAGTGATAGATTGGAAGGAAGGAAGGAAGGAAGGAATTACCCAGTCTAACTCTTCCCCTTGCCTGCACACACAGACAGGGTGTCTGCATTTCCCAAGTTAATACACATGGATAGAGCAGTTTAATGTGTTTGCTGTGGCCCAGATTTAGGAAAGCACTAAAGTGTACACTTAACTGTCTTTCGCACACAGGGATTCTTTCTTATGCTATGGCCAATACTGGTAGTATTGCACACTTTCAGTGAAATGTGGGTTTACTAAAATCAGTTGCAATAGTTCTATTGAATTCAGAAGAACCAGCATTTCAATCCATTAATTGTTCACCTCTACTCATAACAGCCTGGGCTATTACCTTTGTCAGAGTATTGCTGCACTTATCTAGCAAACTTCTTATTGATTCTCCTGAGCATTATTGTATAATCCAGTAACACTTAAATCTGAGAGCAAAGTGCCTACATTTTAGTTTAAGGAGTCTGGAATTATATAATTTTGGTGGAAATAGGAACCTTAATTAATGACACAACTAACAGGCTAGTTCCACTCACAGTTCTGTGCATGAAGGTATATGTGAATTAAAAACTTCCATATCCAATAAGAAATTATTGGTAATGGTTATTAAACTCAAAATCAGATGGCATATATTTTTTAAGAAAAGAACCTATATCAGTCATAAATATAGTGATGTTTTAAACATGCAGTAATGAATAACTTTCACAGATAAATGTCACATTGACAGACAGAGATAGTAATAGGCATACTGTGCAAAAGTTTATATCATCTGCTGGAATCAAAGTTAAAAGGAAGAATATAGTGTATTTTATAGGTTTAAGTAAAAGAAAGAGTCCCATTTCATAATGAAAATCTACAAAATTATTACTGCTCAAAGTGCATGATGAATTTAATGATTTGGTGGTTACAGGAAATTGCACATTACCACCAAAAATAAAAAATACTATTTTCTTAGATTGACACTTGCTAGCGTTTTGAGTCAAACTGCCAAGTTTGCTTTCTGCGTTAGCACTTTAGACCTATCTAGTTGCTTCAGGGTAGTGTTTTCAATAGCACAGAAACATTTTATATATCAGCTGAATCCCAGTTCAAAGTTTTTTGCAGTATAAAATATAATACTACTTATCTGTAGAGTTTCATTGTCTAGGAAGATTTAATTTGTAGTGTAGTGGCATGAAGTTAAAAACGAATCTAAAAAATGATCAGCCAGATACAAATTACCAAGATAACTGGGTACTGGAAACACTTTTAAAAAATGGATTTTTAAAGAGACATGATAAAGACCCCAGGGTTCAGGAAAGTACTTATGCACATGCTTGACTTTATATATAAAAGTAACCCATTGACTTCAGGGGAAATGTTCGTGTGTTAGGTTCAAACTTAGGTACCTTCTTCAATAGTGGACAAAGTTAACATTCTCTCACGCGCACACACACACACACACACACACAAAGAGTCTGGAATTATATACCCATGTTGGACTGTATGCAATGCAGAAGTTAATATTGCCTAGTTATTTCATATTGTTGAGACACTAGGTATAGACCTTGTCAGGAATTGAACGTAGCTCAACTATTTTCTTTATAGATCGTGACTGTGGGTATGTCAATACTGTAGCAAGGAACGTGTTTTTCAAAGTACAATTCTCAGTGAAAGTTGTGACTTTTAAGTATAAACCAAGCCTAAAGTTGTGTGACACTTTCCCTTATATGCTCAACACATTTGAAAAACATGTTTTTTAATTATAATGTGTGGCACAGAGGACCATATGTTGTTCACTAATTTGTGTCAGCAAATTTTCCCGGGCCTATAACAGTGTTGTCATAAAAGGTGACATGCAAGATATCACTGGAAAACTAATAATTCACTGGTCATTAATAATTCTGCATTATGTGTGCACTCAGTGTATGTAAAGAGCTATCAGTATGTGTAAGAATTACATATAACATAATGGGTACGTCTAGACTACAGGTTTTTATTGACAGAAGCTTCTGTCAACAAAGAGCGTCTAGACTACATCCAGTTCTGTCCACAAAGCAAGCTGCTTTGTCGACATAAGAGTGTAGACGCAAAGGACAGCGTAGATGCAATAACGCCTTCTGTCAACAGAACTCTGTGTACAAAAGGTGTTATTCCTCGTAGAATGAGGTTTACCATCGTCAAGAACTGCCGAGTTCTGTTGACATTATGTCGACAGAACTTGGCAGTAGTGTAGACGCAGGTATAGTTTTGTTGTCAGAAGTCCACTTTTGTTGTCAAAACCCTATAGTCTAGACACACCCAATAAATCCACTCTGCCATTGAGGAAGGAAAGTGTACTTTGTTTGTCCAATCTGTTTATTAGGGAGAGACAAGGAAGGTCCTTTCCATTTACATCAAAGGTAAAAAAAGCCATCAAGCAGGGGAAATGCAAAGAGCGTAAAACAAAACATAGGCTATAAAAGCAGTAGAACTGAAACTCATAATCAACTTATTGTGTACAGTATTATTGCATTATAAAATTGTACCAAGTATGGTCTTTTCTGGAAGATAAATGGTATTGTGAAATATGTGTAATAACTAATATGAATACTGAATAATATTATGCTTTAATATCGGTGACCAAAGACAGACATAAACAGGTTTTCTCCCCATCAGGAGGGAATGCCACAGCTATCCAGTTATCTCCAATTAAATTAAGGAAACCCCAACAACATATAAATCAGAGATTTGTATACCTTAAAGTAAAGAATTTAATGTATGAAAGCACCATCATGATAATCTATTCTGTCCTCTGGCACACTGTAGGCCACAGAACCTCACCTACACACTTTTTCACGAGGTCCCTATTCTCTCTCTCTGAGTTTCTGAAATTCTCAAATTACAGTTCAAACACTTCAAGTTACAGAGAATTCAGTATTTATACTAGTTTAAACGTGCAAGTTACCCTTGCCATGTGTTTCAGAGGAAAGCAAAAATCCCTTTTCCCCAGTGTCTCAGCCAATCTGACCCAAAATTCCTTCTCCACCCCAAATACGGTGATCAATAAAACCCTGAGCATATGGGCAAGACCCACCAGTAAGATAGATGGGGGAGGGGAGAACTTGTGTTGAGCCCTGCCCATTTAATTCTGCAGGGAGGTGGGAAATCCACAGGAAACGAAAAACAACAAGAGTTACTCCTGAGTCAGACAAATAATAAGTGTGGTAAGGTATAAAGAAAAAGGAAAAGTTGTCTTGAGATCAATAACTAGACATAGTCTAGCTGAGAAATGGGTTTTTTTAACCAAAAGTGTTGAAGTCTCTTGGGTGGAAGATTGGAAAAGAAGCTGCTTAGATATTAGAAACAATATTTTGCTTTTGTTTCTTTATAACCTTTCCTAAATTATTTCCTTCTACTTGGTACATTTAACCTATGTCCTTTTCTTAATAATCCTGCTTTATTTTTACAATAAACAAACTCAACACTCTGAGTTAGTCTGTAACTTTTAAAACAAGTAATCCCGTGGCACCTTAGAGACTAATGAAAATATGTATAGTATCATGAGACTTTGTGAGGAAATCCACTTCTTCAGATGAGCTTGAATGGAAAAACAAGGGGGGGAGGACTCTCAGAATTCATAAAATAAGTGAGAGGAAAACAGAAGGGAGACGGGGAAAAGTACGTGCCAGTTATAGTGCTGGTGCTAATGAGGCTAATTGCAGAGATGGGTGTATTTTCTGCACTTAAGTTATTAAATTATAAAGCCCTTTTGTCCCTTTAAGGGAGCAAACAAATCTTAATATATCTCTGTATGGTCCGGGAGTTGGCTGGTTGTTGCAGAGCCCATATTATTGACAAAATCTAGTTCTGGGGGATATTTGTTTACACTTGGTGAAATGACCTCCAGTGGGGCTATTGTGTTGTAGTCAGACTGCTGGGGTCAGATATGTGAATCCAGGGTAAATACACAGAGATTAAGTGCATGAATATATTCAGGCTGAAGGCATCCAGGGAAGAGAATCACAGTAGCAGAGCATTTTGGGCATGTCTAGACTGCATCCCTCTTTCGAAAGAGGGATGTAAATTAGACAGATCGAAATTGCAAATGAAGCCGGGATTTGAATTTCCCACACTTCATTTGCATAATGGCAGCTGCGTGTTCTTTTGAAAAAGGGCTTTTTGAAAGTAAAGCCGTCGTCTATATAGTGTTCTTTAAAGAAAAAAAAAAACCTTGAAGAGTACAGGATTTTTCGAAAAAGGGTTTTTTTCACCAAAGAACCCCATCTTGATGGTGGTTTTACTTTAGAAAAGCCCTTTTTCAAAAGAATGCTCAGCCGCCATTATACAAATGAAGCGCGGGAAATTCAAATCCTGGCTTCATTTGCAATTTTGATCTGTCTAATTACATCCCACTTTTGACAGAGGGATACAGTCTAGACATGCCCTTTGAGATATTCAGGGTTACAGGGCAGGTAATGAGATAAATAGATACCCAAGAACATGATAATATGTTGTAAGTAATTTGTGACAGGGTGAGGGGTGATTCCTGGAGTGCTAACAAAGATGCTGACACTCACCTTCTTGCTCTTTGGGGCTCCTCACTGCTCTGTCCTGCTGTGCCAACTCCTTGGTCTCGCCTACCCAAAGCACAAGGCTGAGATCAATGTCTCCCTGAAAAGCAGTACAGACACTGAACCTTTTCAGGTCCAAGGAGAATGCAGTTTAGGGCCCAGCTTCCTGGGATACCACTCCTCAAATGGGTTTAGAACCCCACATTAATTATTTAGGTAAGCTCCCCTTAAAAATGAAAGGGGGAATGTACACACTGATTTCTCCCCCAGATAACAATTATTTTACACTGGGCATGATAGAAAATAAAAGTGATTTTATTAAGAACAAGCAGTAGGATTTAAGTGGTAATAAGTGAGAACAATCAGAGAAAAGTAGATTACTAACTCAAAATAACAGAAAATGCTTAGATGTTTCTAGACTTAAATCTCAGTACAAACTTATTACAAATTCATTACAAACTCTTCCTAAAACTGTTTCTTTTCTCAGCTAAGCCTTCCAAACCAGGTCAGTTCCTTCCCTCGGGTGTGTCCAGTCAGCATAAAAGACAAAACCTATTGTTTTTAAAGATTCCCTTTTGCAGGGGAAGCTACCTGACCAGTCCCTACCACATGGCTGGGCAAAATATGGCCCAGGAGCAGGATCCAGCCCGCCAAGCCACTGGATCCAGCCCACAAACCACCCTGCCAGGACCCTCAGGCACACACAGCTGCCACAGTTTAAAAGAGTCCCTGTGTCTCCCTGCACTGCAGGGAGGGAGAGGCTTTGTGTGATCTCTCTGGCAGCCAATGGATGTGAGAGCTTGGCCTGAGAGACTGTGGCAGCTCAGGCCTCTTTCCCCCACTCTGAGGTAAGAGCCACATGGAGGGAGCAGCCTGTATTTTAAAGCGGTCAGGGGCTGCATCAGGCAGGAAGCCCAGACTGCTTTGGGGGTGCTGCAACTTGCTGGTCACGAGACACTTAGGTAAACTCCTCCCAGCTAGCACCTGCCTCTGGTACCCCAGCTCTGCCTGCACCTGAACTCCCTGCCCCAGACCATCCTCCAAGCCCTCTTCACCCCCTACCCCCGCTGACAACTCCTTCCCAGACGGTGTACCCCCTTCTGCACCTCTTCCCCAGGCCAGAATCCTCTCCTGTACCCACACTCCCTTCCTGACCCTACACTCTATTCTCCTGACCCAGGTCACAACCCCCTCCTCCACCCAAACACCCTCTGAGACCCCACAGCATCTCCTGCACCCCAGTCCCTTACCCCATGCACCCTTCTGCACCTAACCTCCATCTTAGACCCCCCACACAGAAAAGTGAGGCCCTTGATCACGTACCAAAATCTTGGCCCCTCACCAAAAATTATTGCCCATCCCTGCCCTACCAGATAGGTAGGTCATGTGACTTCCTAAGACCCACCACTGCTAAGGTTGTGCAGGGTTGTGCACCCAAAATCTCATGATACCATGTACATGTTTTGTTAGTGCTGCTAGACTGTTGTTTTTTAAGTTTTTCCAGTTACAGACTAACACAGCTACCCCTCAGAAGCTTTTGAACACTGCTAAGACTTAAGGACAAAAGATTATTTGCATGTGATTGCCCAGACACTGAGTCATCCCAGCCTTGGAAACACCCTTGATGGATTTCATTTACACATTCAAAAACCATAAACCATTCCATACTTCATATGTCTAATTTTACACACAAGAATGATACATACACCAAAGTAAGATAAAAAGAGACAGCTGATTAAGACATTAAGATCAATAGATTACATGAGGCAATTTGTCCATCTTTGACTTATGCATATTTATGTTCAGAAGTCCATTTCATAAAGCATGGGGGGGTCCTTTACATAAGTATTTAGCAATACTTAATTTAGGCACTGAGAAATTACAGTGATAGGGGTCTTACACGTACGAAGACTCATAGAATGTTGATGTCTGCATAATAATTTTCATCCTAGAATAGGAAATTTCAGATATTTGGACAGTAAAGTCAATGATATGTATCCTCTTTTTAATTGTGCAGACTTCTTGGGTAAGATGATCAAATTAAGTATTGTCAGAGTTTGTATGTTAACATGATAATTCAGGGGCCATATTTTGATCTCAGTTATATAATGCTGGTGTAAATCCAGAGTAATTGAATTGACTCCTCATAGTATCAGAAAGAAATGCATGTCTTCAGTGGTGTGTAAAGGATAAAAAGAACAATAATTACTTTAAATATAAACTATTATAAAATATTTCTCTTTCACAACTATTTTTAAAATGTGTAACAACTAGAGGAGGTTATATCCTTTTCATTTTATGGCTTTCTCTTGTGCAGAACAGGGAGTGAGTAAATAAAAAAAAGATAGGCTGGTAGAGAGGTAGATGGATAGATAGATAAACCTCATATTGTTATTAAATCAAACCACTAACCCACATTTCCTAAAGTTTTGAATCCTGTCTAGTCATTAACACATAGGGTGCATCTAGACTGGCAAGCTTTTGTGCAAAAGTGGCCACTTTTGCACAAAAGCTTGCCAGCTGTCTACACTGGCCGCTTGATTTTGCGCAAGAGCACTGAAGCTCTAATGTAAGAATTCAGTGCTTCTTGCACAAGTACTTTGATGCTCCTGCTCAGAGATAAGCCCTCTTGCGCAAGAATACTTGCGCAAGAGGGCCAGTGTAGACAGGCACCTTAATTTTTTGCGCAAGAAAGCCCGATGGCTAAAATGGCCATCGGAGCTTTCTTGCGCAAAAGTGCATCTATACTGGGCATGGATGCTTTTGTGCAAAAGCATTTTTTGTGCAAAAGCATCCATGCCAATCTAGATGTTCTTTTGCGGAAATACTTTTAATGGAAAAACTTTTCCGTTAAAAGTATTTCTGCAAAATCATGCCAGTCTAGACGCAGCCATACAGAGACACACACACATTCCGTAGATGCAAACACTTCTAGATTAGCATGATATATTAAACAACTTTCTCCAAAGGTGTCATGATGGATGGAAAGAGTACTGCTGTCCTTTTCTAGATGTCCTAGACCTTCAGTTAACTTTATTGCCTGTAAAGTGTTAAACCCAGAAACAGTGGGTATCCAGAAAGTGTGGCAGAGAGGAATGTTTGATTAGACATTATTTTCTTTATTTTGGAGTTTTGTTAAACTCCTCTGTGTGGAGCCCATGTGCCCCTCCCCATACACTATAACTGAAATTGAATCCCAGAGAAGCAATTCTATGTGCTTTAATCTTTTGCTAGTTGCTCTGTAACACCTAAGAACCAAGTATACATTACCAGTTATATTTTCTTGTTTTGTAATAAAATCACCCTTTAAAGAGTATGATCTGATTCCTGTGTCCTAGAAACCAGGAGGATCTATGTGCATGTGCCTGAGACTGAAGGGCAGCTATTAAAAAATTAGTTTGTTTTCAAGCTCTTTCCTGAGGTTGGGTTTATTCAACAGGAAGAAATTCCCAAGTGCATTTTTGCATTTTGTTGGTGGCAGTGTACCACTGAAGGCCAGGAAATCTGTAACCTTGGAGAGGTTTTTTAAACAGAAGCTTTTAGTGGCAGGATATTTTAAGGTCTCTTGTGGGTCTCCACTTTCTACACTCAAAGTGCCAGAATTGGAAACAGCTTTGACAGATGTAAACAGTTACAGGAGGTGCAAGGCATTGGATTATCAGTTGCACTGCTATAACCTTACAGAAACTCACCTTTATATATTTGGACATTTTTCAAAATGACCAATGTAGCAGAGAGTATCATCTCTGCTAAGCTTCCTTCACTCATCTACCACATTCCTTCTCTCTTTGCACTAAATAAGCTCAGTTTGTCTCTGTCAGTCGGCTTCCTTTCTTCGATCTTTGATTTCTACCACCAGGGTTTCATTTCAGCTGTGTTCATATTTCCAGTGCCATCAGTTCTGCATTTCTGCTGTGCCTCATATCACCTTGACTAAGAAGTTCAGGAGAAACATCACCTTTTGGCAGGTTAAATGCATAGTGATTGTAAACAAATTCAACAATACTAGTTTAATTAATTTGGAACATTTGGTGTCTATTGTGTTAGAAGGGTTTGTGATATTTCAGAGTGTATTATTCACCCTTGTCTAGAAAGAACCGTGTGTCTAACTGTGATGAAAGTAGATCTTTGATGTACTGAGGATGAGACATTGGGACAAAGCAATTAATGAAGAACAAAAAGGCAAAAGGAGAAAGATCTAGTTTGTGGTTTTGCAATGAGATTGACACAAAATACAATTCAATGGTTGGGAAGTCAGCCAACAAAGAGAGTAACAAATCTGTCATCTTGAGACACAACTACACTTGGTGGAATATAGAGAACATTTTTAATGTGTGCTTATGTGCCTGGGATTGAATGCTAAACAAGGGAAGAATGTGTTCTTTTACTTAACTCTATTGATACTTACATATTCCTTCTGTGCAGCATCAAATTTGTATTTATCACCAACACCTGTGACTCACTCTGATGTCATTCTTATTCTGCCATCAAGTAATATTGCTATATTCTCAAAGTTTAGTCTTTAGAAAAGTTAACTGCATTACACATCTTAGCCTCCACTCCCATTCTCTCTGTGTTTGTGAGGTTTCTTGAATTGCAAAAGTGGTTTGGAGTATAGCATATTCTTTTCATTGTGGAAAAAAAAGTATTCCTCCTCCCTCTAAATCATCAGACATATGTTAAAGGGCACTACATACAGTGAGCTTTGCACATACTAACTGAATTGTGCCAGCCAAAAAATTAAGTATTATTTATCTATTTGTATTCTGGCAGATCTTAAAGATCAGGTAGAATTTCCCACCCTCTCCCAAGAAGCTTATAATGTAGCTTTAAAATGAGATGACAGTGCATAGGACAAAGACAATAGGAGCATAAGATAAAGATAAGATGATGAGTAGAGTGGTAAATTGTGGTAAGAGAAAACCTCACCACGGTTATGTCTACACTACCACCCTAGATCGAACTAGGGTGGTTAATGTAGGCAACCGAAGTTGCAAATGAAGCCCGAGATTTGAATTTCCCGGGCTTCATTTGCATCTTTCCGGGCGCCGCCATTTTTAAATGTCCGCTAGTTCAGATTCCGTGCCCGCGGCTACACGCGCAATGAACTAGGTAGTTCGGATTAGGCTTCCTATTCGAACTACCGTTACTCCTCGTGGAACGAGGTGTACCGGTAGTTCGGAATAGGAAGCCTAATCCGAACTACCTAGTGCATGCCGCGTGTAGCCGCGGGCACAGAGTCCAAACTAGCGGACATTTAAAAATGGAGGCGCCCGGCAAGATGCAAATGAAGCCCGGGAAATTCAAATCTCGGGCTTCATTTGCAACTTCGGTTGCCTACATTAACCACCCTAGTTCGAACTAGGGTGGTAGTGTAGGGATAACATATTAATGTATTGTAAATGATTCCCCCAAGTGGAAGTGACTCCCCATAATTTGTAATTCCAAGTGGAAGTGACTCCCCATAATTTGTTCCCCACAACTTAAAGTGTTTAGATTTATTATTATTATTATTATTATTACTTGTTAAGATTGTTAAATGTTTAGATTTATAATTATTGCCCCTCTAGAATATAATTTGTGAGGAATATAATATTAGGACTATGTAGCCAGAAATAGCTTCCCTCCCCCCTCTGTGTCCCCGGGCATGCTCAAGCTTGTGGAAGGGACTGCTTGAAATTGACATTGCAGAGATACATTGTAACAATGCATTGTCAAGCCACTAACTCTGCTCTGGGAGCCAAGCCCTGTAATTGACTAAGGGCATTGTTACATAATTGATGCCTGTTCTCTCCAAAACATTGTAACTTTACTCAGCACTCAGAGAATGTTTTAAGCAATACCTCCCAGAAACTTTTTAACTACAACGTTTATATATGTAAAGTTATTATTATACAAAATACTGTATGGGAAACATTAATTAGGGAATGTATGTAAGAGAGAGAGAGTGCTTGGATGATGAATGAATGGTTCTGAGAGGTGCCAGCCTGAGAATACAGCAACAAAGGGCTGAAGAAGGCATCAGGTGCCAATGCAACCAAAAGGTGTCAAGTGGAGAAAACCAAGTACTGGAGGTCCACCCGATGAGATTAGTGATGAGCACCTGGCAGCCACCCTGAAAACATCAGCATGATGCAGCAATTTCCATAGACTGGCATAGGAAGAAATTCCTATAAGAACTGGACTAAAAGACTATGGAATCAGAGTCCAAGGTTCTGCTGCCAGCCTACCAGGAGCTTCAGATGTGCATCTAATCAGGACTTCGCTCCCCACTCCCATCACTTGTGTACAGAGTACCTGGCCAGTATTCTGTCACAAGCAACTTCCAGGCTGGTAACTATACACAGAACCTGAATGAATGGATGAATGAATGTTTATATGTATAAGGGTTAAGTAGTGATAGGAATAAGTAGTTAAACAACGTTGTTTGCATTTATCTTTTCTTTATTATTATTTTTTATTATCTTTACAATAAATGTGGCTTTTTGCCTTATCCCCCTCATAAGATCCTGCTTGCTTTCATTGGTACAACAGTAGTGTAGACATATCCCACCTCTGCTGAGTCTTACAGAATCGCAGGTGAGGTTTGCACCAAGCTGTGGTAGATAAACAGAAATTCCAGACAATTTTGGGAACAATGTTCAGTTAACTAGAGTTTCTAAATGTGAATAATATTAAATATGGTATACATATGATGATACAGAAACAACAGCCACTAAAGGATGTAATCTAGAGCTGCAGCATGTGTTCTCCAACATCAGAAGAGCCCATCTAAAGCAATTATACTAAATTCCATTGTTACTCTTTAATAATAGCAATATTAGTAATAATATTTATATTTTAAATTCCAATATCTTCTCAGACAGGAGTGGGGAACCTCTTGCTCACAAGCTGGACACAGCTAATTAGAGTTAGCTGATGGAGTTCCACCAAATTTTTTGCCTGAGCGTCCACAAGCAGTGAGCCCTGGAGCTCCCAGTATCTTTGGTTCGCCATTCCTATATCTTCTGTATCATGGCACCAAAACCTTTCTCATGTTGAAAGAGACTCACAGCTATTGTTGTAAGCAAAACTCGTGAAGTCATTCTGCCGCTCTACTCTGCACTAGTTAGGCCTCAGCTGGAGTACTGTGTCCAGTTCTAGGCGCCACATTTCAAGAAAGATGTGGAGAAATTGGAAAGGGTACAGAGAAGAGCGCCAAGAATGATTAAAGGTCTAGAGAACATGACCTATGAAGCCAGGCTTCATGAACTGGGCTTGTGTAGTTTAGAAAAAAGAAGATTAAGGGGGGACATGATAGTGGTTTTCAAATATCTAAAAGGGTGTCACAAGGAGGAAGGAGAAAATTTGTTCCTCTTGGTTTCTGAGGACAGGACAAGGAGTAACGGGCTTAAAGTGCAGCAAGGGAGGTTTAGATTGGACATTAGGAAAAAATTCCTATCTGTCATGGTGGTCAAATATTGGAATAAATTGCCAAAGGAGGTGGTGGAATCTCCCTCTCTGGAGATATTTAAGAACAGGTTAGATAGACATCTGTCAGGGACGGTGTAGACGGAGCTTGGTCCTGCCTTGAGGGCGGGGGGCTGGACTCAATGACCTCTCGAGGTCCCTTTCAGTCCTATGATTCTATGATTCTATCTTTTTCTTTTCCATTGAGAACAGCAGATAATATGTACTTACCATTTTTCTGATGAGGTCATTTTCAGGGATTTAACCTGGAACTTGTAACCCTGAGCTTTTATATCTTGGACTGATAGGACAGCATTATTAGCTTGTTGTCAGTAATAGAGTCATAAACTTTCTCATCTGATAGTGCTAAAGTATGCCACTAGAAAATTGCTTATTATCTCAGATAACAACTACTTTAAGATGAAGTTTAGGTTAAAAGTGCATATTGATAATTAGGGTTAGAAACATCACAGTGGCAGTTTTCAAATTGTGGGTCAGAACCCCAAACTGGGTTGTCCACCCTGATTTAATTGGTTCAATAAGGCTGGTATAAGATTTGTGGAGCCCTTGCCAAAGTCAAAACTTGAGTCCCACCACTCGGTGCTAACACCAAATCCTGAGCCCCACAACCCAGGGCAGCAGGGCTCAGACTTTATCTTCAACCCTGGTCAGCAGGGTTCAAGTTACAGGCTCTCTCATGGTCTGAAGCAGTGTAGTAGCCACAAGGTGTGTGGACAATGATGGGGAATGGGAATTAAGACCCAGCACCTCAACCCTGCTCCCTGACTACAGTGCCCAATGAAATAGTCTAAGCTTCAGTGCTCCAACCCCACTTACCAGTTTAAGGGCAGAGTAAGCCCCAGAATCCTGATCCCACTTTCCAGCTTGAGTGCTGGGTGAGATAGCAGAGCAGAAAAAACTCTGGGGCATGAGCAGAGCCACGGAGGGCTGCTGGGTGGGCCTGGATG
Source organism: Pelodiscus sinensis (assembly GCF_049634645.1). Taxonomy (NCBI): domain Eukaryota; kingdom Metazoa; phylum Chordata; order Testudines; family Trionychidae; genus Pelodiscus; species Pelodiscus sinensis. The sequence continues at coordinate 258,228,190 of NC_134711.1, forward strand.
CAAAGTGGGTGGGGCATGGTCCACTCAGGCCCACCTCTGATGATGCCACTGGTTTGAAGCTTTTGGGTTATGCACTCCCCTTGCCCAGGATGGTAGGTCTTGGGTAGGCTGTCCAGTGCTCCCCTCCAGGGTTACGTCTACACTGCCCTGTCTTGTTCAAAAAGATGCAAATGAGGTGTGGAATATCTCTGCACCTCATTTGCATAATTAATGAGGCTCTGTTTTTGTGCAAAACCGCCCTCTTGCACAAGATCTGTTCCTCCTGAAAAAAGCGGAAGAACGGCTCTTGCGCAAAAGCCTCTTGTACAAAAATGGAGCCTAATTAATTATGCAAACGAGGCACAGCGATATTCCACGCTTCACCTCATTTGCATATTTTTTGCCAGAAGGGGTTTGTTATGTGATGAAGTTTGAGAGTTGATACATTATATAATTGTTGTAATTAACCCCAAAACAAACATGATACAGCCAAGAGATTCTGCACAGTAAGTGTGTGTTAATTGTGCTTTAATGTGTTTCATTTTATATGGTTAATTTTTCTCCTTCCCCTGACTTGACCCCAGGAAATGAGCGTATTATTGAGATTAGTGTAAGGATCAAACTAGGGAACTAAAAGACATGGTTGTGTTCTTCCAGATACTATGTAGGCTAAAATTGGTTTAAGATATACAACTTCAGCTAGATGAAGTTGAAGTACCTTAACTCGACTTTTGACGCTGTCTACACGGCAGGAAGTCAAAGGAAGAATACTCCTTCTTCAACTTCCCTTATGCCTCATGAAATGAGGGTTACAGAGGGCAGAGTAAGAATCCATTATTTTGAAATTATTTAAAAACAGCAGGCTTGCAGTGTAGATACACACTCTTTTATTTTGAAATAAATTGAGTGTAGACATAGACATATAGAATAACATGAGTTTTTTTGAAATAAGCATGCCGTGTAGACATAGCCATACAGAATAAGCATTGCCCTTCCCAGGCATCTTTCACAATTGTGATGTTTAACATATGAACATGTATTGGCTCTCTGGGTTTGACTCAGCTCCCACTCGCTAGTGTCCAAGTACATCAACAGTCTTTTCTGGGTTCCTTTTCTAAAGCTCAGATATGAACTGAGTTTCCTGAGCTTCACTCCCCCTTGCAGATATTCAGATGCACTTGTGGGCTCTGTCACCTGCCCTTCTTGACCAGGAGAGCTCTCCAAATGAGATATGACTAACAGAAAACTGTTTAAATCTTCCTAAAGTGAAACTCTCTCTCCTCCATGCTGGGATGGGCAGTGAAAAAGCTACCAATGTTGACATTAAAATTCTTGTCATTAGGCCTCTGAGTTAGCGCCTGCTGAGATGAATGGGGCAGGTCACACAAATGCAGTTATGCTGCTGTAGCACTACTGATGAAGATGGTCTAAGACAACAAGAGAGAGATCTCTGACCCTAGTTACTCCACCTACATGAGAGGTGACAGTTATGATGCTTTTTTTAATTGCATCACTAACAAGTTAAGAGTTAAGGTTGTCTGTATGCATTAAATATGTATTTTTTACCTAGTTCGAGTTTCTTTTATGATTAACATTAAATATGAGCTTCCTGGAAATATACTGTTTGTTTGGGGATAATTACAATATCCTGTAATATGGTTTACCCTACATTATTGATATGTACTCTCAGTTTTAATTCTACTTGAACATTGTTTTTATCTGGGAAGTTTAATTAAATATATCGTAAAGGAGGAAAATTGAAATGGATTGGATTTCATTAGAATCTGAGAAAGCTAGGTGATATGGTCTGGAATAATAACACAATGCAACTAATAAAAATGAGAGATTAAAAAGTATGTGTGTCTGTGTGTACAGTGTGGAAAATTATCTAGAATTAGTAGATACTTGGCCAAACAGGACAGTCCCTGCGTAAAAGAATCAATGGACACAAATCTGATATTAGGAATGGCAACATTCAAAAACCTGTAGGGGAACATTTCAATCTTCCTGGACACACAATTGCAGATCTAAAAGTAGCCATCCTGCAGCAAAAAAACTTCAGGACCAGACTTCAAAGAGAAACTGCTGAGCTATAGTTCATCTTTAAGTTTGACACAATCAGCTCTGGATTAAACAAAGACTGTGAATGGCTTGCTAACTACAAAAGCAGCTTTTGCTCTCTTGGAATTCACACCTCCAGATCAGCTGCTAGAAGTGGGCCTCATCCTCCTTGATCGGATCCACCTCATCATCTCCAGCCTGATCCTGGCCTGCATATTTATTCCTGCCTCAGGAAATTTCCACTACCTGCATCTGACGAAGTGGGTCTTTGCCCACGAAAGTTTATGCTCCTACACTTCAGTTAGTCTATAAGGTGCCACAGGACTCCTCGTCGCTTTTGCAGATTCAGACTAACACGGCTACCCCTCTGATACTAGAATTAGTAGAGGTAATTATGATCCTGGAAGGCAAACATAAATAGATAAATTGAAGAAATAAACAAGGAAGTGAAAGTAACTTGACAGAACAGAAAAATGCCAAGGCCAAACTCAAATATTCTGTTAATTAGACAGACAAAATTTCTCCTCAGGCTAAACAAGCAAATATGAGAAAAAGCTGGACAAGATTCTTTCAGTTTAGATAAAAGGCCAATCAAAACTGTTAAGTAACAAGGTTCATTAAGAATAAAAACCACAAACTGCTTATTAAAACTGAAGAAATTAAGAGCCAGGAGGAGATATACAGTACTATGCAGTGCACGCATCTGAGAGCTAACCATCTAGGGGCCTATTGCAGGCTTAGGTGAAGAGTGCAATTAGTAACTTCAACAACAAATTCCTCTGATAAACCTATGCCTTCAGAAATTCCAGTTTCTTGAACAGAAATACATAATGATATTACAGGTCACCCAATTAAAAAATCCCAGGAGCTTGAGCGTGAAGCTTTATAAAACATCTGAAACAATCAATTTTCTCTTTGGTTAGTTTATATTACAAGTTCTTATAGTTAATATAACAGATTCTGATTTCAGTTACACCTGAATAAATAAGTGCAGACTATAATACTCATTCTATTATTGACCATTGGTAAGAATGATAATTCTTTTCATAGACTATTGACAGAGTACTCTTGTTATTCAAACCTTCACGAAGTTAAATAATTTTCTTCTATTTGCTTTGATCATTCACTTTATCTGCCAATTCACAAAGCATTTAAGCGAGTGCTTAAATACGTCCCTATTCTATTAACTATAAATTGAAGTGCTATAAGGGTGTGTACCTAAATCTGGCTTTAAACTCTGCAGATTTGCTCCATGTTCTGTTTACTTTCAGGGAATATTAACTAGCAGAAAACAGCAATTGTACTTGGGTTAAAATATTTAGATAATAATTTGTGATAAAATCAGTAAAGCTTTTGGGGACAGCAAATATTTTGTCACATGCTTGTGGTTATCCAAATACCCCTGAGAAACAAATACAACACTATGAACTACTAGAGCAAATTGAACTCAGCACTTTTCAAACCCAATCAAAAAATTTTTAACTAGTTGAACAGCTCTAGTCTCCTTTTTAAAACTTTGAGGAGGCATTTGAGAACAAAGGACAGGATTGCTTACCTATTTGTATTACAACAGGGTTGGGGAACCTTTTTTGGGTCAGGGACAGCTGAAAAACCACAAAGAGGCTGCATACAAGTGGGATTTTGTGTGCTCCAGCCCTACAGTGGAGTGGCAGCGGCGAGGAGGTCTGAGCTTCAGGGGCTGGCTCCAGGCAAGCCAGAGGCTGCAAAAAGTCCCCAGGGCTGAGGTTCCCCACCCCTGCATTAAAACATCACTTACAGTATACTGAGGTTTTTTTAAATTCTATACAGGTAACTTCATGTGAATGAATGATACTTTAGACATATAGAAGAACTGAAAATGTAGATTTTTTTCTGCAGCACATTATCCGTTTGTTCTTTTTATGGAAACAATGATTCCAACATTGATGCCTATAATGGAATTTACAAGGTTGATTACTGGAGTATGGTTATATGAATACAATAATACATTGCTTGCTAATTTTGCTTTTTATTTTCTTTTAATTCCTATGCTAAAAAACCATTCATACTTAAAACTGTTGTGAGTTTCAAAATCTCATTATGTTTTCACATTTGTCAAAGTGGAAGCCTTTTGACATTGTTGAATTACTGTCACATTTGGTTACAATTAGATGGAAATATCTATTCAATATCTTCTGTTGTGGGGATGGATTTAATTTTTTATGTAAGTAGACATGGAATAATGTTTCAAAATTGCAACATGGAATAATGTTTCAAAATTGCATTATTTATTTAAAATAATGCTTTTAAGTAAATCCCACCTGAGCCATAAATGATGTACTGAACATTTTTGTTTGAAGAAGAATGCTTCATTCCTCATTTTTCTTTCAGTAGACATCTTTCAGCAAGGAGGAAAGAATTTAGCATCAGACTTAGCTAAATAAAAGGGCAGCTGGACATAGCTAATGTTCCAAATTTGATATGTTAATAGTGCCACAAATATGGGCTGCAACTAATTAATGAAGATATCAATCCAATGTGCAATTTAACTTAGTCTCTGACACAGAGGACATGTTGATTTTATCTACTGTTGTAATACCTTATTCTTAAAACTTGTAATTTATATTAGATGTATCAGCAATCATTTTCTGGCTCATTTTATTTTAGCTCTGTGCTCAGTTTTTATTTTTAGTTCCTCATTTTGTTTTCCTTTAAAAAATAGCTATAGCTTCTGCTTTGCACCATATATATTGTACCTTAATAAAATCTGAACAATGTAGTTGAACCTGTAGCTTCTTAAGGGTATGTCTACACTAGCCCCCTAGTTAAACATTCCATGAGGTTTAACTGGTAATTCGAAGTAAGGGGTTTATTTAGGAATCACCCTTCTCTGCCGAATGTAGATGCAGGCAGTTCTTCTGGGCTAGTCAATTTCCAAAATGGCGACTGCCCAGGAACATGTTAATGAAGCGCGGGATATTTAAATCCCATGCTTCATTTGCAATTTCAGTCACCCTCATTAGCCTCTCTAGTTCGAACTAGGGGCTAATGTAGACATACATTAGTAAGTGAATTAATGTAAGTGAAAGAATTCAGACTGACAGAGAAAGAGACTCCTGAATCCAAACCTAGGGGAAAAAATGCTCAAAGGAGTGCAAGGACCATCCTTCTCCATGACTCAAAAACAAGCACTGTGCACTATTGTTCTTTATCTCTCTCTAAAGGTTGGTGCACATAAGAGGCAGAAAGTCAACAGCTGCTGGCAATTAATACATAGCTGGGGCCCAAAAGATGTGGATTATTTTCCAGCCTCTGCCATAGAACTTCCAAATGAGTAGGCAAGTTAAACAATTTTTCTGTGTCTCAATTCTATTTCTGTAAATTAAGGATTGTAATAATTCCTGATCTTGCAAGTATGTTATATCAGCAGGTATCCACAATCCACAGATGTGGATGTGGATATCCATGGCGTATTTTTGTGGATAGGCATTCAGATGTTGGTGCAAATTTTGTATTCACTCAAGGCTCTATACATCTAGCTACCCAGTTTATTTTTCAAGTATATCTTTGCATACTTTTTCTAAAGGAAAGGATGAACTAAAATAACCAATTGCTTGCTGCTATGAAATAGTTATAAAAACACTTCTTTATATGATAAAAAATTTAGTTGTCAAAAATCTATTTATATTCAAATTTAATGGAAGATGTCTAGAAATCATCCAGACTTGAATCCCTCCCAATACAACAGTTATGCAAAATGCAAAACTACTTGAATAAAGAATGATTCAAAGCTACAAATGCTTAACAAGGTATAATCTGAAAACATGGAAAACCTAAATAATACACATCAATAGTTGATCCCAAGGAAAATATAGAGTATAAATTGAAAACAAAAATGTTAAAAAGAGTTGTTCTGCATTTTAAATATACTACTGCTAAATGATATTGGGCAAAATTAACAAACCAGATGTGAGCACAGTCCTTCAATCAAACGGATATATGACTAATAGTTGTTATGTAGTTGAGAAATCACATTTCATCCAAAACTCAGCTATTTAGTAAAGAATTCTGATAGTTAGATAAATATGATCTTACTGATTATACTTGTCTAATATAATGACATTTCATGTACTTAGATTGGTTCATCCCCACTTCCTTCATAGGAAACTTGCTGTGGGCAAGAGAAGCTATAGACCTACAGGGTCACTGTCAGCAAGGGCAAACAAGGCTTTTTGTGTTCCTATCTCCAAACATAATACACCTCAGCCAGCCATTCAGAGCAGAACAAAATGGACTTTCAATCAAAGTGGGGAGGAGGAAACACTTGGGGTATGACAACTCCTGGAAGTTAGTGCCCTAGGCAACTGTGCTGCTCACCAGCTCCCAAAACTTCACATCTAGAAATTGACATAAGCTAAAGCAGCTGTAAGTCTGTGGAAGAAAGGGGGAAGTAACATTCTTCAGCTCAGGAACATGGAGTATGTCTACACTACAGCACTAATTCGAACTAAGCTAATTTGAACTAGTGCATCTAGACCTAAAAACTAGTTTGAATTAGCATTTTGCTAATTTGAACTAGCATGTCCACATTGAGTGGACCCTGAACCGAGGTTAAGGATGGCCGGAAGCAGTGCCGGCAGGGCATCAGATTAGGACTTAAAGTGTGTCTCAGGCTAGCCAATGGCTGGGCTTAAAGGGACCTGACCACCACCCCGGACAGACAGTTCTCAGAGGTTCCCCGCTCACTTGTCTAACTCAATGAGGGTATGTCTACACTACGCTCCTAGTTCGAACTAGGAGGGTAATGTATGCATACCGCACTTGCTAATGAAGCCCGGGATTTGAATTTCCCGGGCTTCATTAGCATAAGCGGGGAGCCGCCATTTTTAAATCCCCGCTGCTTCGAACCCCGTGTAGCGCGGCTACACGGGGCTCGAACTAGGTAGTTCGGACTAGGTGCCTATTCCGAACTACCGTTACTCCTCGTGAAACGAGGTGTACCGGTAGTTCGGAATAGGCACCCTAGTCCGAACTACCTAGTTCGAGCCCCGTGTAGCCGCGCTACACGGGGTTCGAAGCAGCGGGGATTTAAAAATGGCAGCTCCCCGCTTATGCTAATGAAGCCCGGGAAATTCAAATCCCGGGCTTCATTAGCAAGTGCGGTATGCATACATTACCCTCCTAGTTCGAACTAGGAGGGTAGTGTAGACATACCCTGAGGGACAGCAAAGCAGTCCTGGCTTGGAGTGCCCTGAATGCCCACACTCGGCACATAACAGCACTCGGCCATCAACCCGGCTGCACTTGCTGCAGCCTGCCATCCGGGGCGGGTGTCAATCAGGGGGCTGAAGGACAGCTTCCACCCCGAGGAGCCCACAGAGCCACCCCAGTCCTCCCCATCAGGGGCTCGTACCCCATTCCTCTCTCATCTCCTTACACTTACCCTTCCGTAGCCCTCCTTCCTGATGTACAAAATAAAGGACATGTATGTTTGGAAAAAAGAAGATTAAGGGGGGACATGATAGCGGTTTTCAAATATCTAAAAAGGTTGTCACAAGGAGGAAGGAGAAAATTTGTTCCTCTTGGTTTCTGAGGACAGGACAAGGAGTAATGGGCTTAAAGTGCAGCAGGGGAGGTTTAGATTGGACATTAGGAAAAAATTCCTAACTGTCAGGGTGGTCAAATATTGGAATAAATTGCCAAGGGAGGTGGTGGAATCTCCCTCTCTGGAGATATTTAAGAACAGGTTAGATAGACATCTGTCAGGGATGGTGTAGACGGAGCGTGGTTCTGCCTTGAGGGCGGGGGGCTGGACTCGATGACCTCTTGAGGTCCCTTCCAGTCCTATGATTCTATGATTCTATGTTCAAAAATAGAAACTCTCTTTATTTAACAAAACCGGGGGGAAGGGGATTAACCTCTGGGGAGACTGGGAAAAGGAGGTGGGAGAGGGGAAGAGAGAGGGTGGGAGAGGGGAAGGGGAAACCTGGGAGGAGGGAGCTGGAAGGGGGAAGCCAGGGGAAGAAGGAGGAGGGGAAGTATCAAACTATGGTACGCCATATCTTCAGTACTGTGTACAGATGTGGTCTTCTTACCCCAGAAAAGATGTTTTGGCCTTGGAAAAGGTTCAGAAAAGGGCAACTACAACGATTAGGGGTTTGGAACAGCTCCCATATGAAGAGAGGCTAAAGAGACTGGGACTTTTCAGCTTAGAAAAGAGGAGACTGAGGGGGGATATGATAGAGGTCTATAAAAGCACGAGTGGTGTGGAGAGGGTGCATAAAGAAAAGTTCTTCATTAGTTCCCATAATAGAAGGACTAGAGGACACCAAATAAAATGAATGGGTAGCAGGCTTCAAACTAATAACAAACTTCTTCTTCACAAAGCAAATAGTCAACCTGTGGAACTCCTTGCTGCAGGAGGCTGTGAAGGCTAGAACTAGAACAGAGTTTAAAGAGAAGTTAGATAAAGTCATGGAGGTTAGGTCCATGGAGTGGTATTAGCCAGGGGGTAGAAATGGCGTCCCTGGCCTCTGTTTGTGGAAGGCTAGAGATGGATGGCACGAGACAAATAGCTTGGTTATTGTCTTTGGTCCATCCCCTCCAGGGTACCTAGTGTGGGCCGCTGTCAGCAGACAGGCTACTTGGCTAGATGGACCTTTGGTCTGACCCTGAAGGCCATTCTTATGTTTTTATGTTCTAAGCTCAGGGCTCAGGGTCGAGGGTCTCAGTGGACCACCCTGATTTTCATGCAAACCTGCTCCTGGGTGGCCAGGCTGGCAGCTATCCTGCCCAGACAGCCACTTTCCTGTGCCTAGTGCAGAGGTCATAGATGAGGTCCACGATGTCTGCACTAGACCAGGTGGGTGCCTGCCTCTTGCGGCCCCGGGCAGGCTCTTGGGAGCAGCCAGCCTAGTCCCGGGAAGAGGCGGAGGGCTGGGTGGCAGCGGGTGACTGGCTCGTGCTGTGCCAGGTGCAGGGTCTGCTTGCTGGGTGCTGGTAGGCTTGCACCTGGCATGGGCACCATAGCCAGACCGTGCCCCTTTAAGGGCTCCGGGGCCGGGAGGGGGGCAGAAGAGTTTCCCTAGTGTCAGCCAGAGTGGCCACCCGGGCAAGCTGGGAAGGTCTAGCCTCCCACTAGTTCAAATTAAGTGGCTACACAGCCCTTAATTTGAACTACTTAATTCAAACTAGGCGTTAGTCCTCGTAGAATGAGGTTTACCTAGTTCGAATTAAGGGCTTCGCTAGTTCGAATTAAGTTCAAACTAGCGGTTTGTATGTGTAGCGCCTATTACAGTTAACTCGAACTAACGTTTGTTAGTTCGAATTAACTTTGTAGTGCAGACATACCCATGGAAATGCAAAAAAATCTAAGCCACTTTTACTCCCTACTTCTGCACCAAGCTTAATTCACCTGGGCCCAAGGATCTTTGTCTTAATCTCTTGTACAAATATCTGTTGCAGCGAATCAAACGCATGCAGGAATAGAACACAGACATAAGCCCATGTGCTTTGTGACAAAGCATTTATCTCCTATCTTCTAGCCATTTCTTCTTCATTCTTAATCTTCATACCACCTTTATTGCTAATAATTTTCCTATCTTTTTTTTCAATTTCTTACTCTTTCTCCTCTTTGAATTTTTATTTTCATTCCTCCTTTTATCTCAGTGTGTCCTCTTTGTTTGTTTACTTCCAGGACTATATAAATGTAAAGCTCATGGAAATGATGTAGTAAATTGATACAGTACAGGTTAGTTTTAAAGGAAAAAAAATATTGTTATATTTTAATGATGCTGTCATAGACAGACAATCAAACATAATACTTTATTATTCACTTTTCCATGCCATTCATGATTGTATAGATTGCGACCATATCCCTCAATTGTCTCAATTTCAAAGCTGGAGAGGCCCCATCTCTTTATTCTCTCCTTGTATGGAAGCTGTTCAATATCTCTAATCATTTTTGTTGCCATTCTCTGTGCCTTTTCCAGTTCCAATATAACTTCTATGAGACAGAGCAAGAAAAAAATACATGCAATATTCAAGATATGGGTGCACATTGTAGAATTACGCAGCAGCTTTATGAATTTTTCTGTCATATTATATATGCCTTCACTAATCATTCCTGACATTTTATTAGCATGTCTGAGTGCCAGAGTTCGCAGGTAATGTGTGGGCTGATTTTGCAGCCAATGGACAGTCCCTCCTTAAAAATGACCTTTGCTATGATACATATAGAAAATTGTCATTTGATGTGATAAAGTACAGGAATCCTATAGTGAGATTTTTACTGTTTGCCTAAGATCTTTATGTTTAGCTCTTATGTCCTAATCCTATTTTTATTATCATTCCTTCACCTATCCCATCCTTTGCCTGCTAGTTGTCTCTTCTCTTCTCTTCTCTTCTCTTCTCTTCTCTTCTCTTCTCTTCTCTTCTCTTCTCTTCTCTTCTCTTCTCTTCTCTTCTCTTCTCTTCTTTCTAGAGAAGTAATTTTAATTTTTATGGGTCTGATCCAAAGTCCATGGATGTCACTTGAAGTCTTTGGTTCAGACACCATTGAACACTCTCAAATCCTATTGAAGTCAATTGAACTTTGCCAACAGCTTCAGTGGGGGCTGGATTTTAGTGTATGCATTTGTATAATGCCTAGCACAAGTGGTGTCTGTGTCTGTTTTATGCCACTAAGCACTACTGCAATGCAAATGTATATAAGTTTTAATAATTATTTGCAGGAGATTCTGATTTGCATACACCAGTGCAAGTGAGGAGAGGAATTAATCATATATATATGTCCCAGTTTTAACTGGATGCATATTTTTTGTTTATAGAACTTGAGTCTAACTTCACTTACACCATTCTAAGTGGGATCAAAATCAGTCTCATTATCTTCTTTGTATCATCACTTGAAAGAGCACTTTTGTAAGACCGGCTTATCAAAGAAGCTGTTAATTATGCATCTGTGGTGGATATTTTGCCACAGAAATAGACATGAAAGCAGGTATCATGCTTCAAGTGAATGTCTACTGAAAATATATTGAGACAAAACTTCTGAGAAATAAATGAATTCATATTTATTCATGTTTGGACACTCTGTCCCTTTGATACACATTTTTAAAGCTATTTATTTTTTTCCACTGAAAGGGTAATGTACTGCATTAGATAGAATTAGTCATGCCAGCAATGTAATGCAACAGAAACATTGAGTACTAATCGGTGGCCCTTTGTTGGTGTACATCATATCCTTTTCCTTAGTGCAGCTACTCCCTGCAGACATACTTCTATTAAGTCACTTTCAGTTTTCTTTGCCGCTGATTAAAGCATATTTTCTCATGGATAGAGTCTCTTGTGAACTTTTGATTGATAGTAGTTATGTTATAACTATCTTGTAAAGTTTCATTTCAATTTGTGCAGTTCGCTAACATTTAGCATGTATGTGTCTTAAATCCTGGCATTGTGGGCACCTCTATAAATAAGGAGAAACCACAGGAAGTACATGGATTTATTTCAGTTTAACAGTGAAAAATAAGAAAAGAATAATTTCCTGGATTTGTACATTGTTAAAAACCAATCCTGAAATATTCAAGTTTTGGCATGGCAGCTTATATTATACCTGTGTTATTTCTAACATCAGAATACTATGTAGATTTTTCTATGTTAATCAAACTGAAGAAGCATAATTTTCTACTGCTCCAAAATTTTATAAAGGAAAAGGGGGATTTTATTATATTTATTCTTCATTTTTGCTTTTTTTTTCAGAAATGGGGTATAGCTATAGCTATCTGTCTAACATAAAATTATATCTGAGGGGACAGGGTCAACAATTCTAAATTTAGTCTAGTTCCAAGAATTCCAATAAATTATGGCAGACTATTTCTCTGATTTGGTTTTCTAGGTTATAAAGGGTCAGGGTCAGATCATTCAGGAAGCAAGGAGGAACCCAGCTAAGTGTATAGCCACATATTCTGATTTTTTATTGTTGTTGGGTTGGGTGGTATTAGAAGAACTCATTGTCAGCACTTTTTAGAACGGGGGTGGAGAACCTATGGCTTGCAGGCCAAGTCTGGCTCCCACTTACTTTTCTCCAGCCTTCTCCCAGACAAGGGAGTCTCCAAGCCTTGTCACTTACCCCTGCCCTCTCCCTCATGGTAGTTGGGAGTTGTTGGAAGCCATGTCAGTGAGTTTGCTTTTGCTTCTTGTTGTGTGAGGCTCCCAACAGATTTCTCTGGGGCTGCCAACTAAAAAATGGTTCCACACCGCTGAAAAGAATATATAGGTTTTAAAATCTACCCCTAGTAATTTGTCCGTTTTTTGTGTTTTCCATGTTAAAACTCATATAAAAGATCTACAATATGAGAATTTACATAATTATATTTCATACTGCAATACAACAGTTTTTTTAAAACTTATATGGAGTCATTCACTCTCCATTGCTTGATTTTCTCTATTCACTCCAATTATGGGATGGAGAGATTTATAAAAGATGACAATCTGTTGGATTTCTGGGGTCTTTTTGATGTATCGAATAAAAAGAAGCAATAATAGGCTGAGTAGCTAAAGACACAATGCCATCAAGAGAGTTGCTCATTAATCTTATTGGAATATAGTTTCTAGCACAGGAGACAACTCCATGGGTGTTCTGCGGGGCTTGCCCTTTTAATCTCTCTTTCCCCACACCTGTTGCCCCTGTTGGCTCCACTGACCAAATCCTCCCCTATCCTTCTGGAAGCTCTAATAATACCTACAGTGGGACATAATAGTAGCCTTAATGAATGGTTTTTAGGTACTCAGTTTTCAAATTTTTGTTGTTGTTGGGTTTTTTTTTGGGGGGGGGGGGCTTTGGTAATAGCTTTGGCCTTCTTGATGAATTCCTCAGGTTGTGTGGTGTCACATATAGTTATTGGAACATCAAATATTACTCAGCTATACCACTGCAATAAAATTAAATCTTATTCTCTCTGTATGTCTACACTACAGAGTTTTGCTGGAAAAATGGCCATTTTTCCAACAAAACTTGACGAACATCCACACTACAATTGCGTTCTTCTGCAAGAAAATTGACAGAACAAGGGGTTTTTTCGGCATTGAAAATCCTCATTCTATGATGAAGAAGCCTTTTCACGAAAGTGCTCTTTTGCAAAAAGGTGTGTGTGGATGAGGAAGAGGGAGTTCTTTCAGAAGAAGAGGAAAAAGCACTGGTGTCCTGATGGCCATTCCGTCCATAGCAATCATAACTTACATGCGAGAGAGCGTACATTCAGTCTACATGCTCTCTTTTGAAAAGCAGATTGCTTTTTCAATGTACTTTTGCAGTGTGGACTCTCGCTTTATGGAAGAAGTTTTTTTGGAAGACCTCTTCCAAAAAAAGCTTCTTCTGAAAGAAGCCTGTAGTGTAGACTTTAGTGGCAGCCTTTAACACAGAGCTTTATCCCAAAAATCATGTTCACTGAAAGAAAACACTATTTTGATTTGTCATAGAAAAATCATCTAGGAGTTACTGCACAGGACTTGAGAGTCAGAAGATTTGATTGTTTAGCAATATAATTTCACTCACATATCTATTACATGATGGGTAATTTGCTTAACTCTTGTGCATATCAGTTTCCCCAACTACAAAATGTAAATATTTATCTCATGAAGCCAGTGAAATTCTCAGAGATCAGTGGGTATGACTTGGGTCATATGCCATTAATTTTTGAGCTCCTAAAATGGAAAAGTGTGAAGAAATACAAAGAAGTATTAGGTGAAGGATAATACAATGCACTTGTGATGGAAAAACTTCATTGACAATTCATTTGGATACATTTCCAAAATTTATTTTTTGCTTGTCTAGATCTCCTTGGTCTAAAAATCAGCCTATTAATCTTATAAGAACAGTTTTTCACAAGATTTTTCATTCTTATTAGGATAGATTGAGCTGGAAATGTATACAACCATTAGATCTCTTCTTGTTTAGCTGCACATTTACTTCTGGCCAAAATCAGGAAGGGCAGACAATAATGCTCAGTCCTGTCAAGAGTGCAAGGAATGGTACAAGATGACCTCTTGAAGTCCCTTCCAGTCCTACAGCTCTATGATTCTATGTGCATACATGAAAAATAAATTAACAAAAGCCCCTAATAAATAGCAAAATCTTTTTAAACAACAATTAAGTTTTAGAATTCAGGGGGAAATTACAGATTGACTGCTAGTTTGTATGAGCCTCTTAGTCTTACTTTAATATATTGAATAGACATTTTTTAATTTAAAAAGGCAATACTTTACAATGATATGGTGTCTGATATTACTGCATTATTTGTAAAATGTCCTAATTTAAGTTTAATACCTAAAATGCAGTTGTAAAGGAAAATGTAAAATGCATCAGACACATAAAAACATAATATGTTTGCATATGTATACATTCCCCTCCCCATTCTTTTATCTTTCTTCCTCCTTTAAAATGTAACTTCAATTCATAATTTTTGCTTTATCCATTTTATTTTTGTTATTGTTGGCAAATTTCAATTGCTGACTACTTTTTAATCATCTAAATGTACTTCAGTAAAAGTTCTTAATTAAAATAGAATAAATGAGTCATCCCAAAAGGAATATATTTATTTGAAGACAGGCTTTTAAGTTTTATGTATTCTCGGAGACATATTCCCCAAAGAAGGATGGTCCAGGAATGTATTAACGATCCTGACCCAGTTGTCAGTTGTTTACCTACCCCTCCTATAGACAACTGACTCAACTATCAGTGTTTCTACATCACTTCTGACAATCTTTATATATACTGGCTACTGTGCATTTGTGTCACTGCCATTGCTCGCTTCTGGAAGGCATATCAGATGTGGCCAAGTGTATATGATATGCTTATCTAGCATTTAGTTCACAGGGGAGACTTTGTAATCCCAATATTGAGTGTCATGTTACCCCAGAAACAAGTTAAATTTAATAGGTAAACAATTACGTGTAAACCACACACCTAAGGGATGTGGTTCACAGTGATGTGTGGTGGCACTTAACCAGTGAGAGGAATGAGCAAGCTCTACAGCCTAAACAGAGAGCCACCTGGCTTTATAGTTCTAGCTGTAGAAGCTCCTGCATTAAGCTTCCCAGGTTCAAATCCATCAGTGGGATTCTAGTGTGCTTTCACTTGCATGTCAGTTACCACAACGGTGTGCACACATTAAGCAGCTGCATTTATGGAAAAGAAATAGCATATTTATCTACTATTTGTGTGTGCAATTACCTTGCTTATGTTAAGTCTTACAGAAGTCATGTAATATGGCTGCATATTCATGTTTTTCAGAGTTCCTATCTTCCTTTCCAAATTGGACAGAAGTTGGAAATAAATAACAAACCCAAATATGCATATAATGCTTCATATCATTATTTATTATTGTAGCATCTTGAAGCCCCATAACCTCATTGTGCTAGGCAATTTAGAAACCCAATACAAATAGCAATGCCTGCTTCAAAGTACTTACATAAGATACTTGAAATACATACAATAATTTTGTGAGACAACCTCTTGGAATTCAACATTACACTACATAAGGGAGGTTTAGGTTGGACCGCAGGAAAAAATACCTATAAGGGTATTTAAACACTGAAATAAGTTGCTTAGGGAGGTTGTGGAATCTCTTTCACTGGAGATATTTCAGAGCAAGTTAGATAGACTGGACTCGATGACCTCTCGAGGTCCCCTCCTGTTCTAGTGTTCTATGATTATATGATTCTATAATGTGAGTTTTTAGAAAATGGAGATTTTATGTTTCACATCTAAGAATGCAGTTTTGGTTCTACCTATAGTTCCAATGGCATAGTTTCACAAGCATGCTTGTCGTGGGTATTTGGGAGTTTATTTCAGTTTAAAATCATTTACGTTAAACCTCATATCGTTTTGTCTTTAAGGACAGATTTCAATTATGTGCCTAAAATGGTTGTTTTTAAAAATAATTCATTGTCTACAATTGTGAGTATGGAACTTTTCTTTTCTAATCTGATCTGGAAGTATGTTGGTAATATAAAGGTAAAACACATGTTTTTAATCTCTGGGTAATAATCCCATTTCTAGCTTTCTGAAAAAGTGCTAAAATGTCTTTAAAATGGTCAATGTAGTTCTAAAACTAATTTTGTTGGATCTATTTTTATTTTGTCCAGATGTCATTGTGATGGATGAATTAAAAAATCATAAAATAGCTATATCAATACGAACAAATTAACATGATAATAACTCTCTCACTGTATGGCAAATTTTCCATTATACCATGTTTATCATTCTTTCTATTTGTTTCATATAATAAACAATTGCACTTCCTTATATAAAATAAATACTCCTAATAGAAATGAAAAATAACAATTATATACTTGTCCACAAAAGAATTCCTTTATAAATACATATTTCGTGCTTCAATCTCTATGTATTTATCTTATTGTGTTTTTGAGAAATCTGACTTATTTGTTGCTATTATTTTTTATCAAATGTGTATGCCAAAATGAGGACCATGTGCAAAGCGATACAAATTCTCAATGGAGATAATTCTAAAAAGAATTTTAAAATAAATAATAAACATTTGTTATATTTTTTGTGTGTTAATGTTAGGAATTTGCCAGTGTTAAAACTATATTTTGTGCATGACTGCTGATTGTGGCTAAAAGAGTAATTTATTGTGCTAATGGTTTTTTTTTTTTGAAAATTTGAGAATTATTTGTTTAAATTAGTCAATAACTATATTTTGAGTAGAATATAGAAGGAGATAAACAGGGTTGAATAAATAGTGAAATTGCAAAATGAGATATTTATTGATTCATCTGAGTTTATCGTAGTCTTTGGGACTAATTCTCATTCCACTAATACCAAACGGCAATACAAAATGTAGGCATTTCTGTAATTTACTCCTTCCCTCCTGCAGTCAATACAATTACTGATTTAATTTAGTCTCTGTAGGATGCTTCTTTCAAAAAAGGGCACAATCACCTTGTTTTCACCTACATGAATAGAACGTGTAAATCCTTGAGCTCAGAACTCATTATGTATTCTGTGTGAGACATTACTTCTAAGGATATGTCTACCCTACACAGCTTTTAACAAAATGGCTAACATATTCTTTAAAAACTGCATTTTAAATCCATAGTATGTATCAACTATATACTAGCACATTTATCCAGCATTGCTTGGATCATTAAGGAAAGTCTTAGAGCAGGGAGCTGGGACTATGGAGGGTGCAAGAGTCAAGACAGGGGCTTAGGAATGTGGCAATTGTTGGGTGCAAGAGTAAGGTTTGGGGGAGAGGAGGGGCTCAGGGAGGGGGCTGCGGGTATGTGGGGAGGGTGCAGGAGTAAGGGTTGTGGAGTGAGGAGGGGATGAGATCAGGGGATGGTGGGGCAAGAGTCAGGGCAAGGAGTGGAGAAGGGCTTAGGGCAAGAGATGGAAGATACTGAAGGTGGGCTGATCTCTGGGGATGGCCAGGATGGCAGGGGCTGTGTTGCCCATCCACTGGCTCCCTAGTGCTGTCTGAGATGGGGCTGGCACACACCACCTGGATGGTTGCTTCCCAGGGCTGATGTCAGAGGTCATGCTGCCTGGGTAGCAGCTCCCTGCAGGCAGGCAGACATTACTGACCAGCTGTCAGATCCCCAGGGCTGGCCATGGGAAGAGGGGCTGCCCTGCCCAGGTGGTGGCTCTCCAGGGTTGGATAAGGTATCAGGGGGTCATGCTGTCTAGCTTCAAACTCCCCAGGATGAGCTGTCCTACGAGGATTGTGCTTCCTGGCTGGCAGCTTACTAGCATGGGAACCATACCCGGGTATGGTGGTCATCAACATATAGATACCCATTCACAGCCAGCCCCACTCTCTTACCTGTGATGATTCTGCAATATAACTGTGTCTTCTAGCAGATCACTCCCTTTGTGTTTTATGAGAAACAGTTTCGTTCTAGCACAACCAAACCTTTACTTGCTTTAAGCTATGAAAAAAGGAAGATGCATATCGAATTTGGTGGTCCTCACTCTTAGCATTTAGGAAGATTTCTTGAACAAATAGATTCACATATGGACAGACAGATAGACACACAGACTCTGTTAAATATATAGTAAATTTTGATGGATCCTATGGATATAAAATATAGTCAACATCTAAAATACATTATATAAATGTTGAAAGAAAGTATGAGATGAACTCAAAGAACTGTCTTATAGAAAATCTTATTTCAGGCATTTTTGATGGTACAACACTGATATCTCCTTAAACATTTAATTTTGGAAAACCAATTAGTAATTTGATTTAGCTTTGAAAGAGAAGTGGCATCATGTCATTAACAATCCTCTCAAAATCATTATCAAGTTAGATAGTCTCTGTGGTATTAGATTATAGCAAGTTACCAAGACACTTTGGGGCCTCTCTTTCTGATTCTCAAAGATACTTGCAATGGGAGAGAGAAAGAGATGGATCCAGGTGGCATCACTATTTCCATGACACTGTCTTGAGCAGTCCCTGAGAGGTGACTTTCTCTACTCTGTTCTTCCTAATATTCCCCTCCTCAAATCAGATTTGGGTTTATCTCTAATAATAGCCTGTCCTAGCTAGCCATGACAAATCTATTATTACTAATCATTGTCTCGTGTTAAGCATAGCAGTATTCCTGAATAGCCCCATCCCTGTGAACTCTTGTCAGAAAAACTGGAGAATCTTAGATTGATGTTTTCCACAGCTACAAGAGAGAAACCAGAGTCCTAACAAGCCATTGGACCCTGGTTTCTCTTCCTTCTCTCTGAAAAACATTTACCTAAATTTCAGAGGAGTAGCTGAGTTAGTCTTTAACTGGAAAAACATAAGAAACAACAAATAGTCCAGCAGCATCTTAAAGATTAACGAAACATGTAGATGGTATGCACTTTCGAGGGCACGACCCACTTCTTCAGATGAATGGGGTATTAAAAGTCCAGTTTCAAAATAAATAAGTGTTGCAGGGGGTGGGAGGAAATAAAGAAAAATAATAATGAATTAGAATGTTCATGTTATAACAAGCTGATAGAGAAGGTGCAAATTGTTCTTAAGTATCCATTGTTTGGTTGGATAAATCATTAGGATGTGGAAGGTAGTATGCTAGTCAGGTAACGTCTTTATTCATACGTTTGTGATGACTCCCAAACTTGTAAATGAAGTTAAGTTCCAACACCTCCCTGTGTATTTGGTTTGTGGAATTGGACTGAAACGACAGTGACTTTGAGACACATTAATGAGTGTCTATGCAGGTTAAAGTTTTCTACAGCAGGTTTCTGTGTGTTGTCTTTTCATAATCTGATTTTTGTCCATTAATTCTTTCCCATAGAGACAGTCCTGTCTGGCCAATATACATGGCAGTGGGGCATTGTTGGCCTTTGATGGCATAGATCACATTAGTGGATGTGCAGTTAAATGAGACCCTTACACAGTGGCTAATGTGGTTGGGTTCAGTGATGAAATTGTTATCTAAGTTCCTATCAATGGCCCTGCAACTTTCCAACACTCGGACTACATGCTAGAGACATCATGTCCATTGTGTATCCTGAGTTGTTCATTCCAACTTCCTGTCATGTGCATCTGTCCTTTTAAATTAATACACAAGATGAGATTTTAAACTCAGAATCTGAAAGTGTTAAAATCATAGAATCATAGAATCATAGAACCATAGAGTTAGAAGAGAGCTCAGAAGGTCATCAAGTCCAGCCCCCTGCTCTAGGCAGGACCAATCCCAACTAAATCAACCTGGCGAGGGCTTTGTCAAGCCAAGACTTTAACACCTCTAGGGATGGAGACTCCTCTACTTCCCTAGGTAACCCATTCCAGTGCTTCACTATCCTCCTAGTGAAATAGTTTTTAACTACAGGCAGTCCCCGACTTACGCGGATCCGACTTATGTTGGATCCGCACTTACGAACGGGGCTTTCTCGCCCCGGAGGTTGAGGTAGCGGATTGCTACCTGCGAGCTCCGGGGTGAGAGAGCCCCGTTCGAAAGCTGCTCCGGTGCCCCTGGTCTGCTGGAGACCGTCTCCAGCAGACCAGGGGCACCGGGCGGGTTCCCGCGCTTCTGAGGCTTTGCCAGCAGACCACAGGCGGTCCCCAGCAGACCACAGGCACCGGGACTGAAGCCGCAGCCGCGGGGGGTCCCGCGCCTCTGAGGCTTTGCCAGAGCAAAGCCTCAGAGGCGCGGCACCCCGCTGCCGCTGCGGCTCTGCTCCCGTATCCCTGGTCTGCTGGGGGGGGGGGCGCGGCTAGTGTGCCCCCCCCCCCCCCAGCAGACCAGGCTTTTGTTTTGGACCCTGGAGCAGAGCAGCTGGGGCGCTGCCGATTGGTCCAGTAGCGCCGAGGAGCGGTGCTACTGGAGCAACCCAGCAGCACCCCAGCTGCTCTGCCCCAGGCGTCCCCAAGTCAGCCACTGCTGAAACTGACCAGCGCTGACTACAGGAAGCCCGAGGCAGAGTTGCTCTGCCCCAGGCTTCCTGGAATCAGCTGCTGATCAGTTTCAGCAGCAGCTGACTTGGGGAAGCTTGGGGTTCTTAAATTGAATCTGTATGTAAGTCAGAACTGGCGGTCAGTTTCAGCAGCGGCTGAATCTGGACGCCAGTTCCGACTTACATCCAGATTCAACTTAAGAACAAACCTACAGTCCCTATCTTGTACGTAACCCGGGGACTGCCTGTATCTTTTGTCCAAGAAGCAGATTAGATGCTATCTCCATGGCACTTTCCCATTAAAATTTCTATAAAAAGAGAAGGAAGAAAAGGAGAAGTATAAAGAAGTTTGGTTTTCTTTAGATTTAAATATTTTGATTAAACATTCCTTACTATGAGCTATGCCTTAAGGGAATAATCCATCTGTTGGAAATAACATGATATTACATAAACCATATCAATTTAATTTTCTTTATTTTGAATCCTTAATTAGTGATAAGTTGGTCAATATATGCTTCATCATTATGTTTTCCATTTATCTCAGCAGGATTTATCTCTGCTCCCCCAAACCCACATCTTTTATCTGCTTTTATCACACCAATACCCTTTGTTCTATGCGTAAAAATCAGAGAGACATATGTTGTGAGTTTCTTACTTTGTGGTGTTTTTCATCTAGTTTCTTTGCCACATATGGTCCAAGCAAACTGAATGTGATTAAGAACTGACATTTAAGAAATAATTCCAGGAATTTCTCTGTGGTCTGTGGGGTTGACAGATATCATTAAATCTAGTGTGAAATACCATATTTTAGAGTCTTAACCTCATTTTTCTCTAAATACTTTTTATAATTGCCTACAGAAATCATTTTCATGTCTCATTTTTGCAAGATGATTGATGATGATCACCATCTGTCTTGAAAGACAATGTTAGAAGCACCAAAGATGCTCAGTTGCAGCATCATGATCAGCTAAAATATTGAATTCTCAAGTGCAGTCCTTTCCATACATAAAGCAGACATAAATTGCATTGCCAGAAGATGAAGTGGACAAAGTCCAACCTCCCCGCTAGAGGCCTTTTGGCACTCTGGCCAGCAGCAGGAGCAGAGGAGAAGTCCTCCAAGCAGGGTGGAGGGGCAGCCTTCACAACAGCCAATCAGGATGTGGCAGGCTGCTATATAAGGAACTGCTAGGTCAGGCCTGTCAGTTCCTTCCTGGAACTCAACCCAGGCAGACCTCTGGGCTGACAGGGGAACACCAGAATCTTGGACAGTTCCCAGTGGGGGCTGGACCCTTGTAACTGAGCGGAGTTAGATTCTGTGGCTAACGGCTAGCCAGCGACAACTCTGCGGAACCCCGGACAAGGGGAATTCAGAAACAAGGCCCTAGAAAAGGGCTGGGTGAAACGGCATCCTAGAGAAGTGGCCCAGAGACATGACCACAATTATGGACTTTGAAACTTGGCAAGTAACTGCTAAGTATAGGGTCCCTGGACCAGGACCCAGAGGAGTGGGCGGGCCTGGGTCACCCTCTCCCCCAGCCTCCCTTCAAACCACACCTGAGCGAAGGGAGGGTAAAAGAAGAGGCCTGAATCCTGGCCATGGACTTGACATTGACTCGCCTGCAGACAGGTGAGTAAATATTGCGAGACCCCCTATGGGGTGCTCACACACAGGACCGAACCTGTTACACACCAGCTCACTGAACCACCTTTCTTTGAGCCTCTTTGAGTATGTTTACACTGCAGTGGAACTCTTGCAGTTGGCCTTAGCCAGCTGACTGGCCTTCCAGAACTAGGGCCAAATGACTATATAAGGGCATTGAAGAAATTTGGGTTTAGACTGCACCTTGACTTCTGGAGCCCTTCTGCTTTGCACAACCCCAGAGTCCAATCTACAGCTCAAGTAATCTACACTGAAATTGAACAGTCTTTTAGCTTGAGTTCCATGAGACCAAGTCAGCTGTCATGAATCAGACTGGAAGTATAGATGCAGTGTAAAAGTAATCTTTGATTCACTCATGCAGCACAGACTTCACGTGTAGCCTGCAGTTAGCTACATCTACCCTACTTGCAGCATCTACCCAGCTTGCAGAAGTGATATTGAAAGTTTTCAAGTCTTTCTTGCAGACATCCATGGACATGAACCTAAATCAGCCAACTGGCCATGGAAAATCTGCATTTTCTTTGCAAACACAATCTTTAGAGTCTCTCCATATGATGCCGATGACCAAGCCTCGTCACAGAAAAACCACAGACTGATATGTTAATGATGCTACTTTTCCTTCGAGGTGAAGATCCGGCTGGTCAGGTCTTTCTGCATCAGATCCATCCACAGGACTAGGTTTAATAAACAGGAATGTATTTCTATAATTTCACCTTTCTTCTCTTGTCATTCCCACAATTGATTATCAATCTGGATCAATGAAAGTGTCTTGGTCTATTAGGGTCTTGATCAGGACCAGCTCATTCTTGATTCCTTCTCATAGGCCCCATTGCAATTCGTGTAGTTAGACCACCTCTTTCTGGGCCATGTCTGATGTAAGCCAGTGAAAATGTTCTGCATAAGATGAAGATGTACTTCAGTCCTGCTAGAGATTACTCACAGTATGTTCCACAATACACAATTGAGATCATCAAAGAAAGCTATATCATTTGCTGGAAAGGTGTTCCTGTTTGACAGTACTGAACTGTCAGTCTCAGATAAAGAGGAATCCCAATTCCAATGCTTCTCCACCAAGGAAGCTGACTTCTAGGTTTATCTTGGGTGCCGCAGAGGGGAATGTCTGCAAGTAAAGCAAGAGTTGAAGGCAGAACTGATTCACAAAAACTTTAAATCATTGTAAGTCTCAGAGGAATAGCCATGCTAGTCTGTAAGGGTACGTCTACACTACAGCGCTAGTTCGAACTAACTTAGTTCGAATTAGTTAATTCGAACTAAGCTAGTTCGAACTAACGCATCTAGAACTAAAAACTAGTTCGAACTAGCGTTTTGCTAGTTCGAACTAGTAAGTCCACATTGAGTGGACTCTGAACAGGGCTTAATGATGGCCGGAAGCAGTGCCGGCAGGGCATAAAAGGAGGACTTAGAGCATGGAGATACTGTCTCAGGCTAGCTGAGGGCTGCGCTTAAAGGGTCCCGACCCCCACCCCGGACACACAGTTCTAAGGGGTGCCCCGCTTGCAAAGAAGTTCTGGCTTGGAGTGCCCTGAGTGCCCACACTGGGCACATCACACCACTCGGCCATCAGCCCGGCTGCACTTGCCGCAGGCTGCCATCTGGGGAGAGGGAGTAATTGGGGGGCTGCAGGAGAGCTTCCACCCCCAGAAGCCCGCAGAGCCAGCCCAGTCCTCCCCATCGGGGGCTCGTACCCCATTCCTCCCTCACCTCCTTCCACTTGCCCTTCCCTAGCCCCCCTTCTTATTGATGTACAAAATAAAGATAACGTTTCTTCCAACATTGACTCTGTCTTTATTGAAAAAAACTGGGGGAGACTGGGAAAAGGAGGTGGGAGAGGGGAAGAGAGAGGCTGGGAGAGGGGAGGGCAACTAACATGATCAGGGGTTGGGAACAGGTCCCAGATGAAGAGAGGCTACAGAGACTGGGACTGTTCAGCTTAGAAAAGAGGAGACGGAGGGGGGACAGGATAGAGGTCTCTAAAAGCAGGGGTTGGGTGGAGAGGGTGCATTCAGAAAAGTTCTTCATGAGTTCCCATAAAGAAGGACTAGAGGACACCAAAGGAAAGGAATGGGTAGCAGGCTTGAAACTAGTAAGAGAAAGTTGTTGTTGTTGACGACAAAGCAAATAGTTAACCTGTGGAACTCCTTGCTGCAGGAGGCTGTGAAGGCTACAACTAGAACAGAGTTGAAAGGGAAGTGAGATCAAGTGATGGAGGTTGGGTCCATGGAGTCCTATTAGCCAGAGGGTAGGAGTGGTGTCCCTGCCCAAAGTTTGTGGAAGGCTGGAGAGGGATGGCACGAGACAAATGGCTTGGTCATTGTCTTCGGTCCATCCCCTCCAGGGTCCCTAGGGTTGGCCGCTGTCGGCAGACAGGCTACTGGGCTAGATGGACCTTTGGTCTGACCCAGGACGGCCATTGTAAGCTCAGGGCTCAGTGTCGGGGGTCTCAGTGGACCCCCTGGATTTTCATGCACACCTGGTCCTGGGTGGCCAGGCTGGCAGCTCTCCTGCCCTAGCCGGCCACTTTCCTGTGCCTAGTGCGGAGATCGTGGACGAGGTCCACGATGTCCGCACTAGCCCAGGAAGGTGCCCGCCTCTTGCGGTCCAGGGCAAGCTCCCGGGAGCCGCCAGCCTGGTCCCGGCAAGAGGGGGTGGGCTGGGGGGCATCGGGTGGGTGGCTCTGTGCCGTGCCAGGTGCAGGGTCTGCTAGCTGGGTGCTGGCAGGCTTGCACCTGGCACGGGCACCGTAGCCAGCCCGTGCCCCTTTAAGGGGTCCGGGGCCGGGAGGGGGGCATAGAGTTTCCCTGGTGTTGGCCAGAGTGGCCACCAGGGAAACCTGGGGAGGGCTAGCCTCCCACTAGTTCGAACTAAAGGGCTACACAGCCCTTAGTTCGAACTAGCTAGTTCGAACTAGGCGTTAGTCCTCGTAAAATGAGGTTTACCTAGTTCGAACTAAGCGCTCCGCTAGTTCGATTCAAATTCGAACTAGCGAAGCGCTAGTGTAGCGCATAGGAAAGTTAGTTCGAACTAACGTCCGTTAGTTCGAACTAACTTTCTAGTGTAGACATACCCTAACTTTAAACTGAATAATCCTGTGGCACCTTAGAGATAAGAAATACATTATCATGAGCTTTCATGGACAAACCCCACCCATTAAAGTGTTCCACCACAGGGATGTTGGGCAGAGGATCAAGATGATGGTGCAGAAGGATGGGGATGAAGTGCAGAGTTCTGAGTGCAAAGTTGGAGCACTTGGTCTTGCAATATCTCGTTTTTAGTGACAAACTCTGTACCCTGTGGATACATCTCTTGGTTGTCTTCCAAAAGGTGATCCACCTGCTTTGTGATCTTAGTAACTCTAAGAACAGGAAATTCTCTGTCAGAGTGCTGCCTGACAGACCCTATTTCTCCAAGGAGTTTGTGATCCAAGCAAGTTGTTAGAATGGTTATGTTAAAAGTGGTCATGAATAGTTTTCAGAGCCAGAGCCAGTAACCAGGGATAAATGACTTAGGTTTAATACAGCAGCCAGTCACAATCTTTCTTGTTCCTTTGCCTACTTCTGACTTAAGTAATTGGTGGGACCAGTCATTATTCACTCCCATCAGCATCCTCATGGGCAATGTCTCTGCAGGCCCTTACACAGTTTGGAAGCTACGCTTCACTTTGTGTGGCAAACACTTCATCATCAGAGAGAATTACACTATCGGCAGGTGTTTAACTTTTCTGATAGACATTCAATGTTGAAGAACTTCCATCTGACTGTGTATGGCACTGATATAAGTGATAACAGTACATTTTCAGAAACAATATTGTAGGGTTTAAGCATCTAAATACACTTTTTAATTAGCTACGTAAATCATTTTCCTACCCAATTTGATGCAGGGGGTTTGGCAGATTATATTTGCTGTGGATTTTGAGATATATAAAAGGTATGTATTACAAAGTTTCTTAAACTGAATAAAAATTGAAATTCCTGAACAAGACAAATCTGTTTTTTTTTTCACCATGAAGCAGTTCAATTTGCTCATGTTTGTGTCCATATAGTAATTTTGGTAGACTCAGACACAACACAATAATCATCACTCCTTCTTTATTTCAGTAGGGAATTCTGCTAACAATGGTATAATGCATTTCTAGGTAATGGGTTATATGGGACTTATTTAATTCATTCTTCTAAGTTCATCTTAGAAGAGGATAGAACTTATGGTCTCACTGATTCCTTTTACTCTGTTTCCATCTAATGTCACTTGTCTCTACTTAGATTATATGCTTTTTGGGAAGGATCCATCTTTTTGTTCTGCATCTACACAGATTGGTCCTGGTCCATGATTAATCTCCTTCTTTCCACTGCAATATGTGTAAGAATAGAACTATTGAATAACTTCAAACAGTAAGCTAATTTTACATCACGTATTGTAAAATTTTGTTTAAAAAACCTGATAGAATGAATATGGACAACAGGAAATTAAGGAAATTAAAACTACAATAGAATGGATACTCTATTAACCAAGTAAATACAAATAAACAACTAAATACAAATAAAAATGTAGCATATGTAATTGTAAAGAATGTAGAAAGTTAGCTTGATTACAAGATACATAACAAATGAAGCTCTTTGGAAACTGGGCTTTCCATAATAATGTTTGACAGAAAGAGAAAATACAGATTTTAAGTTAATTTTAATAATCTGTACATTTTAAAAAGAAACACATTTTCATTAAAAGGCATTTACAAAATGTTTTAGCTACAATGTTTCAACCAGGTCCAATAACACAAATGGAAATTTGAGATAAATCAGTATAGAGAAATCCAGAAATAAGTCACTTAAGTACAAAAGGCATGAGTTCAAGGGATGATGATTAAAAATAATATTAGAAACAACCAATCAGAAGTTATTCTACACACTCTCATGGAATAAATTATCCTTAAATACCTCTCGATTGATATAGATACTTAATAAAATTAAAGCAAATAAATAAACCCATCATTCTGCATACTCATGTCTGTCCTGTGGAGATGAGAAATCAGAGCTGTTTAGGCTAAGGACCAACTAGAAACACCATTCATAACAGTGAAAAATCTCCCATTCTCTTGGGCACACAGGAGGAAAGATGAGAGGCAAGACATGCCATTTAATTAGACTTCAATATCTCATCCTAGGAGCCACAATAGCTCTTATGGTACAAGTCATGATTCCTTCTTAAATCTTTTCTGCCTCGTAGAGAACTGCTTTCATTCTCCAGCCCTACAATCAGACCGCAGCACTCTCCTCTCATGAATTACAAGAAATTTTGGGAAAAGAGGTGGTCAGTTACTTGTATCACCCATTTGGAGCCTCATTCCTGTTCTCCAGCATTTTAGGAGACACTTTCTAATCTTTCTCTAGTCCCAGTTTCTCTGGGACAGGTCACCCTGAGGAATGAATACCCTCAGATGCACAGGGCCAGTGGGTTACCTGAGCATCTTATTGGTTAATCTACCAGTTCAGGTGATGACCAAACTGAACTTCAACAGGAGTAGAGTATTTATTTACTATAGGCATTTAGGATTTCCCCCATCCCTCCACACATAAACACACTGAAATTAACCTCCACAACTTTTTTTTTTTCCTATAGATCATTTTTCTTCTTCCAAAGGTACATGAGATATACAATGCTTGGTACCATACTTCACCCACATATATTATCTCTAGCCTTCAGTGACCCAATCCTATTTTGATCCTGGCCTTCCATAAAGCTAATTTCATTCATCTGTGGCCTTGATGCTGGTTTCACACATTTATGTTCCTAATCACCATCACAAGTGAATCGAAGGAAATAACGCAGAAGAACATTATAAAGAAAAAAGAAGACTGGATGTGGTTGGTGTTAGAATTCAATATATAAAAATAAAAGAAAAATATGTGTTATTCAAATACATTTCCAAGGAATATGCTAAATGATAGTGCATAGAATTCATAGATCAAATGGATAGTAAAATTTAATTTCAGTGACTGGTTAAAAGAAAATGGCTAACACTTCAAAGTTAATGTTCCAAATAAGTAGTTAATTTTCTTTTAGATTTAATATAGTAGTAATTATGGAATGATCAATTATTAAATCCCATCTTCTTAAGGATTACAGTTAGGCTGAATAACACAGTTGCCAAGCAAAATTAATGATACATTTTTATTCGCCCATGTTGAATAGGTTAGAATTTTTATTTAACAAGTTTTCCAGAGAAATCCATCAACATACAAATTAATGCAAATGTGTGTTTTTGTTTGTTTTCTTTAATCAATTAATTCTGATATTGTTTCTGACCCTGGCTGTGTGCAAAGGGTAATGGTGCTGAAATTTGGTAAAACACTTTAGGTCTTCCTTCTGTTGTAAGGTTGCAGTGGCTTACCACTGGTTTTGCACCTTCATTCCGTAAGGGACAAAGATTGTGGATGTGCTAATGTATAAACCTATTATTTCTGCTTTATCCCTGTATGCTATTGCATAGGAGAAGTTGAGGAAGCCCTGTGGAATAGAACTTCATCCCCTGCATGATATAATCATGCTTTGCATGGATTTGCCAGATCATCTCTGTTTTATGTGTCGAGACATGGTTACACTGAATCAAATAACATTTTGGCCCAGTGAGGTGGTTGGTCGATCAAGATTTATTTCCTATGAAACTACAAGAGGTTAACGATCGAATGCAATTGATTGTTGGCAGTGGAATTTTATAATATTATTATTGCATATTTGGCTTGTTCTTTCCACACACTTCCTGCTGAAAATATGCAATAGTTTCTGGGAAGTGCAATATCAGGAGTGCCTAGAATCCTGATGCTCTAGTCCTTATTCAAGTAATGCCACCACTGAACTCAAGTAATGCTGCCACTGAATAGGAGGACTACACCACTATGCTCTTCTCTGTTATTTATTACAACAAAACTATAATTAAAGGTAAATACGAAGATAGATTTTTTAAAAAAATGAAACCTAGAAAAAAAGAACACTCCTGTCAATGGAAAAAATTTAGCTGAAAGGCTATAGGGCTAGGTATGTAGGCTATGTTGTGTTTTTTTATTGTTCTAGTTTAACTACAGCTATTGTAGTTGAAAAAAGAATTAACCAGGGAAAGTCCTATGACCTGTATTTTGCCAGAGGTCAGATTAGGTGATCACAGTGGTCCCCTCTGGCCTAAGTATCTATGAATTATGTATAATATTGAAAGATTACCAGGCACAACATTGTGGTTTCATTATTTGTTGTGCTAAACTCTTTCTGAAGAGGTAATAGAATGTGGAGGATAATGATTCTAAGAAAAAGTGAAATTTGGTAATCTTCCTTCTTTTTTTTTCTTTTTTTTTTTTTTACATATTGTTTAGGAAATTTCTCCTGCATCTATCTTTTAGTTATCAGAATCAACTTAGGATGACACCCATTTGTTATGGCAAGGAATGGTTATTACTCTAAAGAACATTGCTTATTTATCACTAAATTACATGCCTGCATCAAGTGACTTTAAGAATGCATAGTAACTTTTTGAGTATTAAACTTATTCATATTGCCTCACTTTTATTTCATGTACAACCATTGCTATCTTCTGTTACTTAGTGTATAGGAACTACACAGAGAAAATAAAGGATGCTAGATCTGAAAAAAACAAACAAACAAACAAACAAAACCCTGATGCATACAGTAAAAGGAGATAGAGATGTTAATTTGGAATGAACCTGGGTTAAGCATACAGGAGTGATAAATTTAGTTGTTTACTGGATATCTCTTCAGTGTGCGTGAATGCCAAATTGAGCAGATCATTTAAATTTTCCCTTCACCTTTAAGAAATGACAAATATTAAATTCTTTCCCTTTATTTTTCCATTTAAGTCCTCAGTTGTATGTGGAATTTGGCCTCTGAATCTACAAACATGCAGGTCCTGTGTTTTTGCTTTTTGCCATACCATAAACCTGACAAATCAAATCCTTCTGGACTATCTTACATGGGGCTAGGACAAGATTTGAAGTGAAGTTCTAAGAAAGATGCAGGAATCCTAAAACACTGCTCAAGCATATAATGCATTACACAATATTTTAAGGATATCTAATAGTGAGGTGTTGTAGGGGTAAATTGTGGAAGAACTCTGTACGTGTGAAGTATAGGGGTAGAGAGACCTGCATTCTCCCCCCTTTCGCATTCCCCACCCTTTTCCCGACTGCTGATGAGCCAGAAGCAAGCCTCTAGGAACATACGCCATTGTAGCAAGAATGAATTGTAGCTAAGAGTGGGAATATAATAATCTTATTTATCTAAATGTACTGATCATGTAAACTAAGTCAAAGGACAAGCAGTACAGCTGAGCCATACTGTAACAAGCAATGAGTAACCCCTGGAAATTTCCAAACTGCCACAAACAAAGCAGACACACATTTTTTAAAGCTGCACCAGAACAGCAATTT
Source organism: Pelodiscus sinensis (assembly GCF_049634645.1). NCBI lineage: Eukaryota > Metazoa > Chordata > Testudines > Trionychidae > Pelodiscus > Pelodiscus sinensis. Next base: position 258,258,731 of record NC_134711.1, read on the forward strand.
GGACCTCACCGATGGGCTTTGGGTACTGGCGCCTCGGAAGCTGAGACAGTCTCCCACTTCATCCGCAGCCGAAACAGGTTCCTCAGCTAGCAGAAGGGATGTAAGAAATGCTGCTTTTCCTATCATGTTGTTCTTTTAGTTAAGGGGCACAGCTGATAGCTGTCAGGAAATAAACTGCTTGTATTTGACAGCTACCTGTGTAGCTTTTTTTGTACTTTGAGACCCCAATGTCGGACCTGAGATTCACTCTTGCCAGCAACAGGTGTGTGCGAGTGACTGAATTTCTTTTGTTTCTTTGTTAATTTTTTTTAAATCAAGACAATTCTGTGCAAAACCCCTACATTAAGAAAAAATTAAATACAAAGTGAATCACATAAAATCAAAATGTGTCAAAGTAATGGAGCACCTACTTTTGTGTATGCATTGTTATTTAATGTTCAATTATATGGCATGATAGTCTGTTTTCTTTTTCTTAGGCAAGTAATATAAATTTTCCCCTTTATTTTTAAATCCAACCCAGACGATCACAATATTTTATTGGTTATTTGGACTACTTGAGTGCACAGGCTAAGAAAGCATAAAATGCAGAAAATCAGTAACTGAACATAGAAAATGTGTGTATTTCTCAGAAGTGAACTAGGAAAATGTGATATAAAATTAATTCAAGGTAGATAAACAAGTGGCTGGAAAATCATACTCATAAACTAGTTATTAACTGTTTTCTGTCAAACTTGTAGGGTGGATCTAGCAGTCCTACAAGAATCTGCTGTAGATATGGACTACTGCAAAGTTTCATTAATTACCTGGACATTGGAATAAAGAGTATGCCAAACAAGGTGGTATTTCTAGATTTTGGAGCACAGGATTAGAATTCAAACAATCTGGGCAAACTGAAAACTTGGTCTGCAACCAGCAAGATGAAATTAAGTAAAGAAAAACATTATACTTAAGAAGCAAAAATCAAATGCATAAATAAAAGATAAAGAGTGACAGATGAGGCACTAGTGTTACTAAAAATGTTCTGGGGATTACAGTGGAGCACAAATTGAATCTGAACCAACAATGTGATACAGCTGTAAAAAAGGTTACTATCATTCTGAGGTGTGTGAAGAGAAGTGTTTGTATGACATGAGAAGTAATCAACACACTTTATTTGGCACTAGTGAGACCCCCATCTTGAGTACTGTGTTAAGTTCTGGGCAATACATTTTAGGAAAGATGTGGAGAAACTAGAGAGAGTCCATAGGAAAGCAACAAAAAATATGAACAAATTATTTAGAAAACCTGACCTATGTGGAAAGGTTAAAACAACAGGTCATGTTTATTCCTGACAAAAGACAACAAGGAGGGGAAGTGAAAAATATGATAATATTCAGACACAAATTTTATGATTCCCTGTGGTAATATAAATTTAATCATAAAACATAACTCTCAAAATAGCTGCCTTGAATATTTTAAATAGAAAGGTGGGGTAAAAATATTTAAATAAATAAAAATAAATAATGTATTGAATAGTTAAAGCAAAAAGGTATACTAGAGGGCTGTGTTTAGACTACATCCCTTTTTTGTAAAAGGGATGCAAATTAGACATATCACAATTGCAAATGAAGTGGAGATTTAAATCCCCCCCGCTTCATTAGCATAAAAATCGCTGCCGCTTTTTTCCGGCTCGGAGCTTTGCTGGAAAAAAGCACCAGTGTAGACTCGGATCTTTCGGAAAATAAAGCCTTTTCCAAAAGATCCCTTATGACTCTTAAAATGAGGGATAAGGGATTTCATTTTAAGAGGGATAAAGGATCTTTCGGAAAAGGCTTTATTTTCTGAAAGATCCACGTCTAGACTGGCGCTTTTTTCCGGCAAAGCTCCGAGCCGGAAAAAAGCGGCAGCCATTTTTATGCTAATGAAGCAGGGGGGGATTTAAATCCCCGCTTCATTTGCAATTGTGATACGTCTAATTTGCATCCCTTTTACGAAAAAGGGAAGCACTCCAGACACAGCCGAGATGTTGATAAAAACAAAACCTTAGCATCCTTCTGAATGGCAATGGGCAGTGACAAATGTTATCTGCAATGGGTAAGGCAGAGCTGGTCATTAAAATGTATTTTGGCAGTCCCAGTAGTTAAACTATGAGCCAAAAGAATGTTCCCAAGTATATATAAGTGAGTTCAGTAATTATGAAAGACAACCCATGGATAATTGATGTTCATAATGAATCTAAAAAGCATTAACTTTAATGGACAGACACAGGTGCAAATGCCAAAAAGAAGCATACTTCTCTGGTGATTGCAGTCACATCTTCTAGAAAGGTGCACCCAACTTTGCATTCACTGGCACAGATCAGTACTGACACAGAGCAAAAACAGTTGTATACCCTATAGAGTTGGACAAGTAGTGCAAGATTATTTCTGTTTTAATCCCCCTGCACTCATACGAGGGGCTGTTACTGGGCCAAAATTGTTATGGCAGGTGATTTGCTGGGGATAGGGATTATACCATATTTGTAAATACAAATAATCTGAATTAAACATATCATTATAAAATATTCAAATAAGGTTTTTTTAAAATTTATGCATCTCTTTGTTCATAGACCCACATATTAAAAGAAGGATCTCAATAATGTAAAGAATAACTTTTATTATATGGAAGCTGCAGTTATAGTAGTGTAAAGAACAACCAATGAGCTCAGAAACAGGCAATGCGTGACCCTGATATCTTTTTATTGTTCTGATGACAGCCATCAAATCTTTCTACCATTTGGAATACTGCACAGATAAGACTATGTGATACTTCTAATGTACACACGGTTTTATAATACATTTTTCTATCTAATAAAAATGCAGTTGTACACTCTGCTAATTTTAGGACAATCTAATTCTTGGCTTACTTTGATTGTTATCTTAATGATCCATTATTTAACTTGCAATATATAGTCAAATATACCTTCCTGTTCACAGCGATGCTTGCTTAGGCCGTTTTTTAGAACATTCTGGCATTTACTGCATGGCTTTGTCTAGACTGCATCCCTTTTCCGTAAAAGGGATGCAAATTAGACACATCGCAATTGTAAATTAAGCGGGGATTTAAATCCCCCTGCTTCATTTGCATAAAAATGGCTGTCGCTTTTTTACGGCTCGGAGCTTTGCTGGAAAAAAGCGTCAGTCTAGACGCAGATCTTTTGGAAAATAAAGCCTTTTCCAAAAGATCACTTATTCCTCTTAAAATAAGGAATAAGTGCTCTTTCGGAAAAGGCTTTATTTTCCGAAAGTTCTGCGTCTAGACTGGCACTTTTTTCCAGCAAAGCTCCGAGCCATAAAAAAGCGGCAGCCATTTTTATGCAAATGAAGCGGGGGATTTAAATCCCCCGCTTCATTTGCAATTGTAATGTGTCAAATTTGCATCCTTTTTACGGAAAAGGGATGCAGTCTAGACACAGCCCATTTGTTTTCAGAATTTCTTTATATGAAAAATGTGGCTGTGAGGAGAAAGAGGGGACACCTCTTGAGATAATGTCAAGTAGAGATGCAAGTAACAATGGTGCCTAACTTAAATATAGAATGAAAACACTAGCACCGTGTGCTCATTTCTTGAAGAAGGGAGTACTTTGGACCTAGCACCAGTTCCTCAACCTGGATCTCTATGTGCTAACAAGCAGAACAGCACCCATGCACATCTCTCACAGAAGTGCTTTGAGCCATTTTTATACTCTGCCCATCACTTTAATCCTGGAAACCAAGGGTTGCTCTGGCTTTCTCCCAGATATCCATTACCCTAAAGAATATTTCAGCAGCTGGGTATCAGTGGAACTCAAGTAGACTCTGACTACTTCCATTTTCACCCCTACTGTCAGTGCAGGGGACTAGAATTGGAGTAACCCCATGCCACTAGCAAAACTACAAGGTTTGCAGCTGCTTTGCACAACTGCATCAGTACAAATCTGAGATGGTGAACACAAAGTTGATTATAAAACATAACCACTGGTGGAAATGCTAAAACCTGATTTGGAAGCATATTGCAACATTTGGCACAGGTACATACAAGGGGGTGAGAATTAGTCTTTTGTTCCTCCCCTTTCCTTCCCTTCCTGCTTTGTTGAATTAGAATTGATATTATCATGGTTTTTACTTTGTTTACTTCCCAGAGGTACATCAGTACAGGTAGATTTAGATTTGTTTGCAGTTTTTCTGTTAATGATGTTCTGCCTTGTATATTAATAGCCCAACTTAAAATTCTCAACCACACATACAGTGGTTTATGATCTTTTTTACCTAGTAATTCATACAAAATGGATGATCTACATTTAAGTTTTCTAAATATTTTTGAGACTGGAGTGTTTCTGAAAATGTCCTCTGGGAATATTAAATTACATAAAATCTTGAAGGATTAGATTTGCATTCATGTTATCAAAATGCTGCTGTGTGTGGGCCAGATTCTCTTTTGAGAGCTTGTATTTTATTGTACCTAGGAGACACAAAGTAGTCAGCTTCTGGTCACAAATCACCAAAAGAAAATTCCCCTGGTGCAAGGGGATAATTCATCAGAGACTAAAAATTCTGGGGATCAGATTAAATTGCGATGTAGGCATAGCGAACTGTAGAGAAATCTTGGTGTGCATACACCAAAGAGGAAAAACACAGCATCAACCAGATCAGGGGAATCATTTCCTCTTTAAAGAATCAGGTAATTTATTACCATAATGACACTCTCCTTCCTACACTCTAAAAAACTGCCAATTGTTCCAATGATTGATTAAAAATACGTTTTTGCACATTATCATTATGCTGTGTACAGCTAATGTACTAGAAAGTGTTTATTTTCTTTAAATAAACAAATGATATTTATTGAGTTTACATTCACATCAGTTTGCAATGTTATTTTCATTTACTTGAAGTATTAAAATATATTTAAATTATATTTTTTGAAATAGAATATAGTAATGGTAAACCACTTTTGTAAGGGTCAAAAAGGATTTTTTTCTTATAAATTAGTAAAGTATCAGCATTAGTGTTAGCTAGAATACGTCTTATTTCAGGGCCCATAAATTTTCACGACTTGCATGATTCACCTGCTACTTTCAGGAAAGTAGTGTCCTTCATTGGTATAGTACCTAAGGGCTAAATCTTGATCCCAATTATTTTAATTCAAATTTGATCTTTGATATCATTGCACTATGATTTGGTCTCCTGTGTTTTATGACTAGGAAAATGAACACAGGGTTGGGAATACACACTACTGAATTTTTAGTATAGCTCTTCTGTATCACTGGATTGCTGTGTAGTCTTGGGCAAGTCACTTAAATTATCTCTGTTTCCCTATCTTTTGCTATGCCTACGATGTACTTTCAGTACTGTAAAAAAGTTCATTTCTTCTTATATTCAGTCTGATTAATGCATACAGAATGGAAGCATAAATGCTAATTATGAAAATGTGCATAATTTATGTGATAGATGTTTCAAGACTGAATGCTATAACATAATGAGTGTTTTTCTTTTAAACAGTTCTCTAGTAGATTGTAGCTGTGGGCAAAATCTTCTTTCTTGTCTTTTAAATTGACCTTTTGTGAAAAATAACTTGCATAAATTTCAATACTTTTAAATAATTTAAATATTGCAGTAGAAATGTGAAATCTTATGAGACATTATTTTTCTAACTTGCAAGTATGTGTAAAAATACTTATTTGTAAATCTTCTCCATCTTATTCATCACCTATAAAAAGGGTGGTAAAATGGCTAAATATGTTAGCTTTTTATCTGTTGATACTGGATCTTAAATCCTCATGAGACCATAAATCACAAATAATTTATTATCTTTATCTCAAATCCTACAAGGCATTGTCTATAGGCATGGAATATTTCTAGCAAATGAAAATCTTTGTTCAAGAAAGCACCTAGAATATTGTTAGACACCCATACATGCAGGTTTGTGTGTGACTGCCTCATCCATGACATATAACAATATTGTAAACTTACATTATTTACAACTCATCATTAACACTGCAAAAATCAAATAATCACAAATAGAGTTTAAAGACTGAGGAGTCTTTTGCTACATTAAGAAATCCCATTGTACCCATGTTTTACTGTTTATTGCTATTTTCCATTAATTATTAATTAGTGGACCCCAATTCAGACAAGAATTTGTTTAAATCTATGTCTTTTGAACAAAATACTTAAGCACATACTTACATCCCTCTGAAGTCATAAAAATGAAACGTGTGTGTGTCTAAAGTTAAGCATGTTCTCACATTAGCTGATGAATCAATATGTTGCTGATTAGAAAAAAATGTTAAATATAGGCAATTTTGTAGAATTTCTTGGCATTTGAATTCTTGACTTGGTAACCCTGATGCAGCATTGTGTTTCTTTGGTATTTAGATTACACTGTTTTTATTAATATAAAAACTATAACAGCAAAGTGAGGGGGAAGAGTTGAACTTCAAACCACGTTAAAATATTTATTTATTTTATAGCTTTGCATTATTTAAGAAAATGTCTTGATTCATGTGTTAGAAATTTGAATATTGATTCACAGCCATTTAAACTCAGCATGCTGAAGACAGAAACTGTTAACTGTGTGTTCAACACCATTTAGAGGAAAACTATAATTCTCATGTATCAGAGGGGTAGCCGTGTTAGTCTGAATCTGCAAAAGCATCTGACGAAGTGTACATGCATCTGACGAAGTGGGTCTTTGCCCACGAAAGCTTATGCTCCTACACTTCAGTTAGTCTATAAGGTGCCACAGGACTCCTCGTCGCTCCTATAATTCTCATGTTTCTTTTAATTTACTTCAATTTTTTTTCAATTAAAACTCTTTTGTGATGCAACATTTACCTGTGTTTGTTTCTGAGTCTGATTGCTTGGTTCAAGAGTATTTTATATTATTTGACAGCTAGAGGTGTCTCTTAAAATGTGCATCCAAACTTTATATAAAAGTGTAAATAAGAAAAAAGAATAAATCTGCTCATGCATACCAGTATATACACACACATACTTTGGCCTGTTTTTGTCTCTATTAAATTTAAAGGGATTTTTCCATTGCCTCAAATGGAATCAAGGTAGGGTTTTTGTGGTATTGCTATTTGTCTGTTTTCTTAAATAATCAATTACATACACGAAAATGTAATCTATTAACCAAACTCGACAGTTCATTAGCAGTTCACTGAATTGTTTGCATTCATTGCAACCTTATAACTTTAGAAGGTACTAAATGTTCTTTTAGTGCAAGCTGTTAAATGCCTCTCTTTGAGACTACTGATTTACATTTGCGTATGTATCAGCTACTGAAAGAGCAACAGGATGAACACTTTAAGAATGGATGTCTTGCGGTAAGTACATTCTGTCATGGGAATGTGAGCAAGGGGAAAGTCAAGCTGTGATTTAGTGTTTTTGCTTTAAAGCAGCATCATGACAGAGGTCATGATGCTGTTTTGACGATGAAGTACTAAATCATTCCTTGTCTTTTCTTTTGCTCACTTCCTCATGACAACATGCACTTATAGCTAGACATTCATCTTTGAGATTCTTGACATAGTAGTTTGATAGAAGGAAGGTGGAAGGTTTAAATGAGAAGCTGAGGATTGCAAGATTTTTTTAGTGGGTGTGGGATGGCTACATTTCAGTTTTATATTCCCCAATAGATGCTATTAGCAGAATTGCAACTATCTCTGTCTTACGTTGAGATGTTGTTTAATGACTAGCTTTAAAAATGACACCTTGCTTTTCTCCCTCACATTGGACATTCTATTCATATTTGATTTCTTTAAAAAAACAGCCAGGTTTGTTTTTGGAGAGAAAAAGAATTATTTGATGGGAAAGAAAGAAGGATCAAGATATTCAACGTCATAAATTTGGTCCAGATTCAAATTGGTAGGGGAGTTGTGATGTTCCTAAAAAAAATTAAAAAATAGATTTTATTTTTATTTTTAATTGAGGTAACATGAGATTCTCCTCCCATTCAATTCTTTGGAAATGGATTTAGACTAATCCAGAGTTTTTCTGAAAATCACGCTACAAAATATAAATATAAAAAGCTTGTGTATTTGTGTTATGCATATTTTGAGACCATATAGGATTTCTTTCCTTTACTTCATAGGTATTTATGCATAATGACATTCACAGGCAAATCTTAAAGAAGTGGGGACTAACTCTGCTTTCACTTAAAATCTTCTAAATGGGGTATAAATCTGTTAGTCAATAGAGTACTGGTGCAAACTCAACATAAATGCCTCATGGCACTAAGTTGCCTCTGACTAATGTGGCTGGAGAAAAGTCTCTTGACCATGAAGATGTGCTGTTCTTGCTGCCATTGTATGCATTTGAGGGCTTGTGGAAAAACAAATCTTTAACGCCTGTGTTCAAAGAGAAATATGAATGATGAGTTGCCCAAGACTCTATATTGTCTGGGTACTTTTTAGTTTGTTTGTTCATTGATTTCCCCCCATCCCCTGCCAAAATAATGCCATTTACAAGGCTGATACAGAGATAAGTGATATTGCTCTAGGTATCAGCTATATACTTCTGTAGTTCAGCACCTCATTCACTATGGAACTGCTATGGACTTTTAGAATATAGACCAGACAGACTTATGATCTCCACTGCTGCAACCCGCTGCTGCTGGGACCACCAGGGCTGTTCTCCCTGCCACTAACCCAGCCCATGAACTTAGTCAGCCAGCTATACTGCAGAGTGACAACTGGGGCATCCACATCAGGGAGGCAGTGGGTAGCTGGGGATGGGTATCACCACCTTGCCAACAACCAGGTTAGGTAAGTGATCTCCCTGCCCCAAACTCCTCTACCCTGGCTCTCAGCCCTATTTCCAGGCCTGGAGGGAGAGAAGGGAAAGAAGGCCTGCTTACCATAGCGTAGTGGCCTCTATTCCAGAGCATGACCTGGCCCAGGCCTTGTCCCCTCCCCAGAGGACCCATAAGTGTCACCCCTACCCCAGCACTGCTGGGCTGCATCTCTAGGCCTGGGCCTGGGAAGCGCTGCCAGGAGGCTTCCCCCATCGCCCCTCGTTTCAGTGAGGGCTGGTGGGATGCCTCTACCTGCACCCTGAACCCAGGCTGACCCCCACCCTCCCCACCTCTGGGCCAGGCCTGGAGTACCTGGGCAATGCCAGGTAAATCTTCTAGTTAAATATATTTTTCAGTATTAGGAAAAATGTAGTGGATTTATCTATGGAAACTAAACCAGACACTAGCTGAACCATTTTCAGAAAGGAATCAATGTGTTTACATGTATGTCTTCCAGAATTAATCCCAGTCTTGCAAATTGTCAAGTACATATTGTCTTTCTGACGTAGACCCTATGATGTCAATAGGACTACTTCAATCATGTAAAATTGTGTATGTGCAGACTTCTTTGAAAATAACAAAAAAGGTCTCATCCTGCAATTTTTTTCCAAATCAAGACCTGATTTAGAAAAAAAACCCACACAATTAGGTAAGTGTTTAATTTTAAGCGTGTGTTTAATCTTCGCTGACATAAAAGTTAAACGTGTGGTTAAGTGCTGTTGTGTTTCTAATAAAAAAACTAATGTCTGTGTCCAAAGAAAACCGGGTGTGTATATATTCTTTATGGGAAGAGGGTGAGGGTACTGGAGAGAAAGGTAGGAGTGGACCAGGCCAACCCCCCCATGGGGGAGGCCTTGGGGAGTCAGTGGGCTCCTTCTGAGAATCTCTCCCTCAGGGCCTCTTGGATTTGGATACCAGCCTGGTGAGCCTGGCGGATGGCAGCCATCCGGGGCTGCTGAAATGGTCTCTCCTCGCCATCAGCACCTGTCCCTCATCCCGGAAGGAAGGCCTCCCTTCTCCTCTACACCAGATTATGGAGGCCACAACATGCGGTCACCACCTCCGGGATGTTGTGTTCGCCCATCTCCAGGTGTGTGAGGAGACAACAGAACCTCCCTTTCAGCCGGCCAAAGGCGCATTCCACCTGGATGCGAGCCTGGCTAAGATGCATGTTGAAAAGCTCCTTTCTTGCATCCATGTGGCCGGTGTAGAGATTCATGAGCCACGGCATCAGGAGGTAGGCCGCGTTGACCACTATGCAAACTGGCATCTGCACATCCCTGAGTGCAAGGTGTCACTGGGAGAAAAATGTTCCTGCCTGCAACCTGTGGTACAGATAGGAGTTACGGAATATGCGAGCATCATGTGCCCGCCCCGACCACCTTACTCAACTGTCCATAAAGTGTCCCCAGTGATCGACCAGGGCCTGCAATACCGTCAAATAGTAGCCCTTTCAGTTTATAAATTGGGGCGCTCGATGGGGCAGTGCGTGGATTGGGATGTGTGTCCCATCAAGGGCTCCTCCACAGTTTGGGACTCCAAGGGTGGCAAACCCGGCAAGGATGTTGTCCAGGTCGCTGAGATGGACTAGCTTCTTCAGCAGCTCCACAATGATGGCCCTCACCACCTGCAGCACGAGACAAATAGACAGAAAGCAGGCAGTTAGACAGGTTAACTAAGAGCTTCGGAGGAGAACCCTCCCCCACAACCCACCCCTCTCCTTGTCAGGATGTTCCCCTCCTCCGCATCAGTGCAGGGGTGGCCAAGGAGAGGCCTCTGAGTGCTACTCCATTCCACACTCCCTCTTGCCCTTGCCTGGCAGTCCCCCTTCTCATCCACCGAACTCAGCAGGGCCTGTCCCCTGACAGTGACTTACCTCCATCAAGACAGCCCTGACGGTAAACCTCCCCACGCCAAACTGGTGTCCTATGGAGCGGTAGCTGTTGGGGGTGGTCAGTTTCCACAGGGCGATTGCGACCCGCTTCTGCAGGGGGGTGGCAGGCCGCAGATGGGTGTCCTGATGTTCCAGAGCAGGGGCAAGCCAGGCACACAGCTCCAGGAATGAGGCCTTCTGCATCCAGAAGTTGCGGAGCCAATGGTCGTCATCCCAGAGCTCCATGATGAGCCAGTCCCACCAGTCCAAACTTGTCTCGTGCCTTCAAATCTGCCTGTCTCCAAAAAAGTTTGGGGGAAAGGGCAGAGCTCCTGCATACTGGAGGACGGTCTCCTTGGTGTGTTCCGGGTCCATATGGGGCAAGAGATTCATGACAGAGTCATGCATATGCAGTAGAAGCTGCAGTATGGCAGCATGGGGCCATCACCTGCCCAGGGGCAGCTCAGGCTCCATGGCCAAATAAAAGCTGAAAAGCAGAACAAAACCCTGCAAATAAACTGCTATGGTGCCCAAGGAAGCAGGGCAACCAGAGCAAGCACTGCAGCAACTTTGCTTTCTCCCTAGGAGGTAGGCAAGCCAGAAGCAGGAGCAGAGCAACGGCTTTCCAGGAGGATCCCTTTAAGCACGTGTCTTTGCAAAGTGAAGGCAGAGGTACCTGGAAATGAAGGCTGTCCCCAGGCCCTGCCAGAAGCAGTTCTGGGTGCCTTCTTTTGTCTTTTTTGAAAAAGCAGATCAATTTTTTGATCCACATAATGTAATCTATTCGCTCTTTTTTGATACAAAGCCTATGTCAAAAAAGGCGTGCAGTCTAGACATAGACTCTGAGTATGTCATAGGGCCTAATAGGCATCTCTGATTGACTGTCTTAGGCAAGTTGCTGTCTAGTATGTTGGTATTCGTGAACCCCACTTGTTCCAAAGTGCGTCCCTCGTCCATTTCATTGTTTAGGGATACTCAGGCTTTGTGAATCTCAGACACCTCAGTTTCTTTGTGCTTCTTTCAAAAATAAGTTTTTATTGTCTATGAAATAGACAACAGCTAAAACCAAGGAGACCAAACAAAGAAGTGTTGTACAGTTTTCAGACAAAAAAGTAGAATAGTTTTCTAGTGAAAGGGAATAGCCATGGAAAGCAGATGTGTTTCAGGTACTGCAGGTGTATTATGGAACTGAATGTTAATTGCTGTTCTCTGCAAAGAAAGATGAAAGAGTCACAGCTGATAGATAAGAAAAAGAGCAGATTTTATAAGTGGGTCACTGAAAAGTGTATTCACAAATGGGAGGAGTGGCAGTACATCACTATCATGGGGGGAGATTTTTAGGGCATCCAGAGTTGATGCAAAGTTCTTCAACTACTTAAGCTCTGAGCAAAGATGAATGTGATGGTGAATTTAAGAAGAGCATTATGGAGCATTATGGAGGTAAGATTCAAGCTATTTGAAAACAAGCTATTATTGTGGGTGAAGGCATGCCAGTAGAAGATCTCAGCTATCCATGACTAATGGGGATCAGTGGTCCAATCCCTTTTCCCCCTCTCCCACTACTGGATGGTGTAATATCTGGAAAAAAGCATTATATATAACAACTAATCAGTATCTTCTCTGTCATCCTTTGTTACGAAATATGGTTACAATTTTCAAAGTTAGTGAGAGAATTTAACCACACAGTTCTTATTGAAATGAATACCTTTCAGCCTACATACAATCTATGTACATTGGTAGATCAATTCTAAATATGGACACCTTGAGGCTAAGTCTAGACTGCAGGCTTCTTGCGCAAGAAGCTTTTTGCAGAAGAGATCTGCAAAAACTTCTTGCTCAAGAGCGTGTCCACACTGCAAAAGCACATCGGAAAAGCGATGTGCTTTTGCTCAAGAGAGTGTCCAGACTGCATGGATGTTCTCTCACAAGAAAGTTCTGATTGCCTTTAACAGAATGGCCACCAGGGCACCTGGGCTTCTTTTGATGGGATGTTTTTGTGCAAAAAAAACCATTTCTCAGCCACACACACCTTTTTGCACAAGAGCTTCTGTGCAAAAAGGCTTATTCCTCATAGAAAGAAAACTGCAAAAACTCCTCTGTTCTGTCAATTCACTGTAAATTTTCTTGCGCAAAACCACGCTTGAGGTGTGGACGCTCTGCGACTTTTTGCGCAAAAACAACTGTTTTTGCGCCAAAACTCTGTAGTGTAGACATAGCCTGATAGGACAAACAAATCCTTTGTGTAGCTATACTGATTCTCATTCATGACTGTATATCTGCAGCTTTCTGTAGTCCACCGAATTAGCAGAACACCATACAGTTACAACAATGCACTGGCGCATTGGGCCCTCTGATTGGTTGTTTGAATATTTGGGTAGTGGCACATAATATGTGCTGCCAGAAATGGAGTATGTCCATCTGAATATAAGGGTCTATATGAAAAAGCACTGTAATGTCTTTTTCCCCAAAAAGTATTATTGTTATGTTTTTCTGACAAATGATCAGTTTCCGCTCAAGTCAATTCAAGCTTAAAGGAATTGCTGCTACCCACTGGAGCTTTCATGCAATTTTAGTAGGCATTTATCCACCCCCGCACTCCGCCACACCATCTTAGAGAAAGCTTTTTGTTTGTTCCAGATATTGGTTTGCTTATTGTTGCCAAATGCTAATATTTCAGTGATGTTATCTTTACTACCACTGCCACTGCATTTATTGAGCTATGGTAGTTTAACAATAATACAACACAAACTTCAGTTCAGGTAGGGCACAGAAACCAATGTGGGAAGGACACAGAGGATTTATTAAATTTTATCTCTCAGAAAGGTGTAATCCATTTTACACTATAATTGCAATAACTTTCACAGATATAGCTATATCACAATAAATCATCTGTAAAATAAAAATCTTTTATTTTGTTTTTCCTATTGATAAACACACTAACAGAAAGAAAATGGAAATATCTTGCCATTTATATCCTGAATCTTCATTCCTGTCCAAAGGGATAAACTAAAATTATTCATAAACTTTACAGGAATAATCTGTCCATCCCCCCCTCCTGCCTTTCTGATTTTCAGTTATATCTGTGCACCAATACATACCCTGTGAAGTAACAGGATAATTATGTTTAATACTCCTGCAATCCTGAGGGTGTTTAAAAGAATAATAGACAGTCTTTATAATGTAGAGTAGGCAATTCCATTTTACGTTAATTCTTAATAAATAGTTTGAGCTCAGTCATAGCCCAAAGCCACATATGAACCAATGCCACCATACTACCATTAAATCTTTCCTCACTATATGAAATTGGAAGTTATAATGGAGAAAAATAGACCTATTTCTTGTAAATCAGCATCTTCCACTGACTTCAGTACAGACATGCTTACTTATATTAGTGGGGATTTAAAAGGGACAACAAATCCTGCATCTTGTCAAGGGGTTAGATTAGGATTAGACTCTTAGCCCTGGTCTTCATTAGGGAGTTATTTCAAGATAACTCCCCTTCTTGCAAAATAAAAACCAGAGCATCTACACTGCCAATTCTGTTATTTCAAAATAAGGGGCTAAATATTTTAAAATAATAACACATGCTTTCCACGAGGAATAAATATATTTCAAAATAGTTATTCCAGGAGTTATTATTTTGAAATAAATTATTCTGAAATAATTTCCTAGCATAGACATGCCTTTATGATCCTTGCTAATGCTGTGATAGCATGATTCTAAGATTTTGCCCAGAACTTTATGATTCAAATAAGCAATGGTTTAGAAGGCAGATGAGCAAAGTACTTATGTGCTTGACTTCAATGTAACATAAGCATATTCTTAAACATTTTGATGCATTGGGCTTTCAGTAGTTAATAGGGGCTTTAATGGTTATTAGAGAAGATCATGAGAGAAACAAAATCTAATTATGATCATATTAAAGCAGCCAATAACCAAAGTAACTTTAAGAATACTTCTGTTGTCCCTCAACAGTAGCATAACTGCGCTGTAACACTAATATATAGAAGATGTGTATATAATACCATAAATATATTTATCTATGTTCATTGGAATGTGAATATTTGAAATTTTAAGCTTTTATTTACCTGATTTTTCCCTTATTAATCAGGACATATCCATTATAATCAACGGCACTGTATAGTAAGGTTTGCAGGAATGGATGGAAATCTTCTGGAATTCAAAGAATTTACAAAACACCTTTTCTCTTGGTGTTTCCTTCTAATCCATCAGGGAAATATCTTTGTACATTATGTACAAGTAAATTTAATAAAGTTTCTAATAAGTTTAAAATGCTAACAGAAAGTATGACCTTTAAAGAAAATTGACTCCATGGATGGAAAACTGAAAAATCACTGAAAGCAGGCATCAGAAAAGTAAAATGTAGTCGTATAGGAAATATAGCATGTAAACATTTAATTAAAGGCTTATAATGCATACCCATGAATGGTACAAATTAGCAGTTCACAAGCAATCACAATTCCCATGACGAGAAGTGAAAACTGTGATCAGATAGCCATAGAACATTTCCAAGAAAAAAAACCCAACTCCCACCCAAATTCCTAAAATATCACCAATAGAAAATTCTCTTGATGCATGGGTACAATTAATCAGAGACTAAAAATTCTGGGGATCAGATTAAATTGGGATGTAGGCATTGCAAACAATAGAGAAATCTTGGTGTGCATACACCAAAGAGGAAAAACACAGCATCAACCAGATCAGGGGAATCATTTCCTCTTTAAAGAATCAGGTAATTTATTACCATAATGACACTCTCCCTCCTACACCCTAAAAAACTGCCATTTGTTGCACTGAGTGATTAAAAAATACATTTTTGCACATTATCATGTACATCATTTGCTGTGTACAGGTGAGGAATTAGAAAGTGTTTATTTTTTTAAAATAAACAAATGATACTTATTGAGTTTACATTCATATCAGTTTGCAATGTTATTTTCATTTACCTGAAGTATTAAAATATATTTAAATCATATTTTTAAAATAGAATATAGTAATGGTAAATCACTTTTGTAAGGATCAAAAAGGATTTTATTCTTATAAATTAGTAAAGCGTTCCTGCCAATCCATGTGTATCTGTCTGCATTCCCCCAGCCCTTAGTTTAAAATCTGGTCTATAGCCTTTTTAATTTTAACTTCCAATAATTTGGTTCATTTTGGTTTAGGTGGAACCCATCCCTTGTATATAGCCAAGATGGTCAAATATCAGCTTGGGAGCCAGATCAGGTCCACCAGGATTATTCACTGGCAGGCCCCCACCTCTATTTTTATCTGCACCTCTGCAGACATTGGGCAACTGTACATCTTCTTGGCTCTGGATCACCATTTGTGGCCAATGGGAGCAGTGGGAAATGGTGGTCCCTGCTACTCCCACTGCTCCTATTGGCTGTGAATGGCAATCTGCGGCCAATGAGAACTGTGATCAGCCAATACATGTGGAGATGCAGGTAAACATAATGGCAGTAGCCAGCCTGGATATGTCTACACTACAGCACTAATTCAAACTAACTTAATTCGAATTAGTTAATTCGAACTAAGCTAATTCGAACTAGTGCATCTAGACCTAAAAACTAGTTCGAATTAGTATTTTGCTAATTCGAACTAGCATGTCCACATTGAGTGGACCCTGAACCGAAGTTAAGCCTGGCTGGAAGCAGTGGTGGCAGGGCATCAGGTTAGGACCTAGAGCGTAGAGCTGCTATCTCAGGCTAGCCAAGGGCTGTGCTAAAAGGGACCCGACCCCCACACTGGACAGACAGTTCTCAGGGTTCCCCACTTGCTTGTCTAACTCAATGAGGGACAGCAAAGCAGTCCTGGCTTGGAGTGCCCTGAGTGCCCACACTTGGCACATCACAGCCATCAGCCATCTTCCCGGCTGCACTTTCCGCAGGCTGCCATCCGGGGGGGTCAATCAGGGGGCTACAGAAGAGCTTACCCCAAGGAGCCCGCAGAGCCACTCCAGTTCTCCCCATGGGGGGCTCGTACCCCATTCCTCCCTCACTTCCTTCCACTTACCCCTCTCTAGCCCCCCTTCCTGATGTACAAAATAAAGGACATGTGTGGTCAAATAGAAACTATATTTAACAAAACTGTGTGGGGGGGGGGGGATTAACCTCTGGGGAGACTGGGAAAAGGAGGTGGGAGAGGGGAAGAGAGAGGGTGGAAGAGGGGAGGGGGAAACCTGGGAGGAGGGAGCTGGAAGGGGGAAGCCAGGGGAAGAAGGAGGAGGGGTACGCCATATCTTCAGTACTGTGTACAGATGTGATCTCCTCACCCCAGAAAAGATGTTTTGGCCTTGGAAAGGGTTCCGAACAGGGCAACTAAAATGATCAGAGGTTTGGAACAGGTCTCATATGAAGAGAGCACTAAAGAAAGTGGGACTTTTCAGCTTAGAAGAGAGGAGATTGAGGGGGAATATGATAGAGGTCTATAAAATCATGAGTGGTGTGGAGAGGGTACATAAAGAAAAGTTCTTCATTAGTTCCCATAATAGAAGGACTAGAGGTAGCAGGCTTCAAACTAATAAAAGAAAGTTCTTCTTCACAAACAAATAGTCAGCCTGTGGAACTCCTTGCTGCAGGAGGCTGTGAAGGCTAAAACTATAACAGAGTTTAAAGAGAAGTTAGATAAAGTCATGGAGGTTGGGTCCATGGAGTGGTATTAGCCAGAGGGTAGAAATGGTGACCTTGGCCTCTGTTTGTAGAAGGCTGGAGATGGATGGCACAAGACAAATGGCTTGGTCATTGTCTTCGGTCCATCCCCTCCAGGGTACCTAGTGTTGGCCGCTGTCGGCAGACAGGCTACTGGGCTAGATGGACCTTTGGTCTGACCCAGTACGGCCGTTCTTATGTTCTTATGTTCTAAGCTCAGGGCTCAGGGTCGGGAGTCTCATTGCACCACCTTGATTTTCATGCAAACCTGCTACTGTGTTTGCATGTGGCCTTTGGTGGCCTGGGTGGCAGCTATCCTGCCCTAGATGGCCACTTTCCTGTGCCTAGTGTGGACGTCGTGGACGTTGGAGGCCTCCCTCCATACCTGGATGAGGTTCACGATCTCCGCACTAGACCAGGCAGACGCCTGCCTCTTATGGCCCCGGACAAGCTCCTGGGAGCCGCCAGCTTTGTCCCGGGAAGAGGGCTGGGTGGCAGCGGGTGGCTGGCTCATGCTGTGCCATGTGCAGAGTCTGCTGGCTGGGTGCTGGCAGGCTTGCACGTGGCACGGGCACTATAGCCAGACCATGCTCCTTTATGGGCTCTGGGTCCGGGAGGGGGGCAGAAGAGTTTCCCTGGTTGTGCCCAGAGTGGCCACCAGGACAAGCTGGGAAGGGCTAGCCTCCCACTAGTTTGAATTAAGTGGCGTTAGTCCTCGTAGAATGCGGTTTATCTAGTTTGAATTAAGCACTCCGCTAATTCGAATTAAGTTCAAACTAGCAGTTTGCATGTGTAGCACCTATGAAAGTTAATTTGAACTAATGGCTGTTAGTTCGAATTAACTTTGTAGTGTAGAGATACCCCTAGGGACTAATCGTGGCAGTGTGCTACCTTTTTACTCCGCACCCCTGCTGAATAGTCTCCCCCATTTCTAAAAGTTCCCTGTTCCTAATAAAACTAAACCCCCTCCTTCTTAGACCTTAGTCTCATCCACATATTGAAAACCTACAATTCGGCCTGTCTACCTGGCTTTGCGCGTAAAACTGAAAGCACTTTAGAGAATGCTATCATTAAGGTTCTGGATTTCAATCTCTTTTCTAGCAGCCTAAATTTGGCCTCCAGAAACTCTCTCCTCCCCTCCCCAATGTCATTGTACCTAAATGTACAATGACCACTGACTTCTCCCCATCAATACACATAAGTCTATCTAGATGTCTTTTGAGAGCCGCAACTTTTGCACCAAGCAGTCAAATCATCATATGGTTCTTCTAGTCATTGCAAACCCAGCTGTCCATGTTTCTAATTATCAAATCCCCCATCTTTTCCTAATTGCTGGAGTTCTCTCCCTGGAGAGGTATCCTCACTGCAAAAGGACACCACAGCATTGTCTGGTAGAAGAGTCTCAACAATGGGTCATTTCCCTCTGCTCTAGTTAGATGTTCTCCTTCATGAGTCTTTCACCCTCCTCAACACCACAAAGAATGTTTGGATAAAAGTGGAATAATTTTACTATATCCTGGAAAGCATCATCAATGTACCTCTCTGACTCCCTTAGCTTCTCCATTTCAGCCACCCTTGTCTCCAAAGCGAGCTTTTAAATATTGCTGGGTCAAGAACAAATTTGTGTGGAATTCCTATAATAATGCAAACCCTCAGAGAGGATTCCCCGTTTATAGTGACAGTTATCCAGTTAACCAACTGTAGTTAACATATCATTTGAACAGTGTTTAATCTTTTTAATGTGTGCGGTGTTAATTTTATGTCATTCTAGATTTTTATTCCAAATGCACAAGAAATCACAATGCTTTACAAAAGTGAAAATATATTATACCGACACTATTACTTTGACCAGACAAAAATACCAAATTAGTTTGGAAGGATCTGTTTTTCATCAACCAATGCTGATTGGCATTAATTAATTACATCCTCTCTCAGCTTCTCCGTTATCTTGCTTAGATTCTATCTCAAACTAGCAGCTCTTTAAATACCAATGTCAACCCAATTATCGTTTAAAAATATTTGCAGAATATCAGCTTTCTTCAGTTCTTCTGGAACTTCCCTGGTGTTCCAAAATGTCTTGAAAATCAATATTAATGACCACTGAATTCCTCAGCTAGTTCTCTTAAAATGGCTGATTTACAATATCTCTTTATATAGAAGCTGTTTAAAATCTCCTAAGAGACTACTAAAATAGGAAGGGTACTTACTCAGATTAAAAAAAACCAGAAATATTCATTGAACAATTCTTCCTTTTCTGAATTATTATTGATAATTCTAACATTGCCATCAAATAATGAATCAATGACCATACATTGTTTACATAACTTATTAAGGGGTCGCTCAAACTTTCATTAACATGTTTCTTTCATTGACCTGGTACAAAGGGAGGGTGAGTCTTGAAAACCACCAAAAAGTGTCCATAATTTATGGACTGCCCTCAGTGAACGCACTGACTGCCCTCAGTGATGACTGTGCACTACCATGTCTCTCTGATCAACCCCCTCCCTTTCCATGTTATGGAAAACAATTGAATTCCAGCACTACCCATTTTCCTGCCACAACCAAACCCTGACCTTGCTTTTAAATTAGGATAAGAGGAAGCTGCATACCAAATTTTTGATCATAGCTGTTACCATTTAGGAGGAGTTCTTGAACACATAGATTCAGAGACAGACACCTCTAATATATATATATGATTAAACATATTGTCCAAGATATATTGCAAGAAAAATATTATGATTTTATGATAAAAATGGTGTAGAGATAAATGATTGCAGAGATGTGCTCTGTATTTATCATAAATTGCACACTATGATAGCTATAGTGCTGCTTGGGCAGTACTTCAAAAGTAGGCATACATTCATATAATTAATAATAGGGCAAAGGAGAAAAGCACACTTGGCATCTGATTAGTTATTAATGCAGTCAAAGAGTGTAACTGTTTTGCAACCTTAACAGGTATTTAAAAGATTTCATTGAATGTGTGATCCAGTCATAGTACAATCCTTCTTGAGTCAAATCTACTAATAAGTGAAATGATTTAATTGTCTGTGTTTTCACTTATGCATATGTAGTTTTGCTTGCCTCCTCCAGACTCCAGCACAGCTTATTCCTCCCCTCCCACTTTTTTTTTTTTTATAATAGCATGGACTTAAATGAAGAGTTGCCAACCCACTAGCTTAGATTTTTTTATTTGTGTTTTCATCTTGAATCTATGGTAATTCAATTTCCTATTATATTCTGGATATATACACACACACAAAAAAAGACAAGGAATGCTTCAATATGTCTGTTACAGTTACAGATTGGTTTAACATGAGGAAACAGCCATGGCAAACCAGATTTTTTATAAAAAATACAGGCATGATGTTTAGCACTTCTTTCCTAATCGCAGGTAAAGATAAATTACAGCACAACTCCCCATTCTCTGTTTTTAGTAAATGGAGAATGAGACAGAGATGTCCACTTCCAGCTCTATGGAAGTAATCTTATACCCACTAAAGTCAACTGGGCTGTGTCTACACTGGCCACTTATTCCGGAAAATCAGCCGCTTTTCCGGAATAACTTGCCAGCTGTCTACACTGGCCCCTAGAATTTCCAGAAAAGCACTGACGATCTAATGTAAAATTGTCAGTTTTTTTTCCGGAAAAACTATGCTGCTCCCGTTCAGGCAAAAGTCCTTTTCCAGAAAACTGTTCTGGAAAAGGGCCAGTGTAGACAGCACAGTAGTGTTTTCCGCAAAAAAGCTCCGATCACGAAAATGACGATCGGGGCTTTTTTGCAGAAAAGCACGTCTACATTGGCATGGATGCTTTTCCGGAAAAAGTGCTTTTCCGGAAAAGCATCCTGCCAATGTAGACGCGCTTTTTCCGGAAATACTTATAATGGAAAACTGTTCCGTTTTAAGCATTTCCAGAAAAGGGTGCCAGTGTAGACGTAGCCCTGGAGTTTTACCGCTGATTTCAATGCAGTCAGAATTTCACCCATTGACTTTGGTGAGTGCTGTCCTCAAGGATCTGAACTAAAGTCTATTGAAATCAGTGGGAGTCTTTTACACCAGGATCTAGAGCTCTGTTTCCTGTGTGATTGGTTAAATGAGGGCCCACCAGTTAGGGGAATCTGAAATGGGAGGAACAGTTGAATCTAGGGTCTGGATATCACATTTTAGAGGTATCCATCCTATCCTACCACTGAGCACAACAGTGGCTGATGGGGAAAATATGTCCTGGACAGAAGTACATTGTTCATCTCTTCTCCTCTGCAAGCAAATATTGTGTGTGTGTGTGTGTGTGTGTGTGTGTGTGAGAAAGAGAGAGAGAGAGAGAGAGAGGGAGAGAGAGAGAGATGCCAGCAGTTTCTTATTCAGTCAGATAAATTATATATAATCATATTTTTAAAAATCTTAAAATTATCTAACACTAAAAATGCATTTTATTTAAAAAATAATTTAGAGATATGTTTTAAATAGCAAGAGCAAACATCAAAACAAATATAAAATCTGTGTGACCTATATTGAGAAATACTTTTTTTCATTTCCAGTTTGTAAGGAGCTTATTTCCTTTCACAATTAATTATGCATTATATCTGACCAGAGATATTCTGTGATAGTCCTGTCATGTTGTAATTGTACTGAAAATTGGTTCAAACACAGGGCATATGTGCTGGCCAGTATTAATTACCCTGTGAACATATCACCTTGGATGTGATCTTGGCAAACTTTTCTTTAAAGTAAACAAGGTTAGGGCTAGTAGTTGCTGAATGTTTGGGTAGAAAATCACCAAACAAAGCCCATTTGCTATAGTATGATATTCAACTCACCATTGATCACACACTATTTCCTTGAAGATATTCGATTTGAGGTGCACAAGGTGTATGGATCCTGGAAATGGGGTGAATTCAAATTCTGACATACAGATGCAAATCCGCGTGTGCAATTTTGTTATGCAATGTGTTTTGTATGTGCAATGTTGACTGCACTGCACCTTTAAGCCAGATGCAATTTGTCTGGTTAGCCAAATGAAGGGACCAATGCTTTATGGTTGGGCAGGCAAGAGGAAAGGAAGAAAGAAAAACTGCTGCAATAGTGAACAAGGAGTCACTGTGACTATACTCCTATGTGCTGACACCTGAGTGCTCCGAATGCCACCGATCAGCTAATAGGTGGCAGTGCCATAAATCAGTTTGACAGCTTTCAGGGGACTTCAAGATGGGTGGACATAAGTGTGTGGGCCTTGGGGAGGGCTCTGGAAGAAGCAGAGTGAGGGTGGACCCTTAAGGGAGAGGGAGAGGTATGGTCAGAGCATAAGGGGTGGGGGCAGAGTGGAAGAAGGGCAGTGCTTTTTTTGTGATGGTACGCAGTACTAGTACCTCCAGATGCAGTACTGGCACCTCCATTCAGAGCTTACCTGGAAACAATGGAGCGTACCAGCACCTCTGTACGCAAATGTCCATGTCTCTTAAAAGGGCAATGCTGGCCCCACCCCAGCTTTTTCTCTTTTTTTCGCTCAACAACTTTTCCCCTGGAGTACTGTCACCTTTTTTTTTTTTTTTTTTTTTTTTTTTTTACACAAAAAGCACAGAAGAAGGGCCTCAGGCCAGAGCAAGGATAGAGCATCCCTGCTTTTGCACTATCAAGGACTGTGGGGTGTGTATGTGTAAATTGTTCCAGGGTGGCTGACCCTCTTGGAGCTCATCTTCTCAATATTTCCAGGGATACAATCCTTGAAGGTGAATCAATGCATTGAGTGAATAGAGAGATGCCCAAGCAGTCAAGGATCCCTAGAACATGGGAAATTGTGAGGCTGTCTTCCTCCACAATGCAGGATTTATAGCAAAAGCTTCCCCAGAGAGAAGCCCAGCTTTGTTTAGAGATATGGATATAATCAGTTAGACACACAATACATTCAAGAGCATATTATGCTTTCATAAAAGGAGCAATCAAGGATGATAAAGCCATTGCAGAGAAACTAAATGATTTCTTTGCTTCAGTCTTCATGGCTGAGGATGTTGAGGAGATTCCCAAATCTGCACCATCCTTTGTGGGTGATGAATCTGAGGAACTGTCCCGGATTGAAGTGTCATTAGAGAAGGTTTTGGAACAAATAGAAAAACTTAATGTTCACAAATCTCTGGGACTGGATGGCATTCATCCAAGGGTTCTGAAAGAACTCAAATGAGAAATTGCTGAACTATTATCTGTGGTTTGTAACCTATCTCTTAAATCAGCTTCCGTACCTAATGACAACGTGACACCAGTATTTAAAAAGGGCTTTAGAGGTGATCCTGGCAATTACAGACCGGTATGTCTAACTTCAGTACCAGGCCAATTAGTCGAAACAATAGTAAAGAATAAAATTGTGAAGCATGTAGAAGATCACAATTTGTTGGACAAAAGTCAACATGGTTTCTGTAAAGGGAAATCCTGCCTTACAAATCTATTAGAGTTCTTTGAAGGGGTTAACAAACATGCAGACAAGGAGGATCCAGTAGATATAGTATACTTAGATTTTCAGAAAGCCTTTGACAAGGTCCCTGACCAAAGGCTCTTGTGTAAATTGCCATGGGATAAGAGGGAAGGTCCTTTCACAGATTGAGAACTGGTTAAAATACAGGAAACAAAGGGTAGGAATAAATGGTAAATTTTCAGAATGGAGAGGGCTAACTAGTGGTGTCCCCCAAGGGTCAGTCCTGGGACCAATCCTTTTCAACTTATTCATAAATGATCTGGAGAAAGGGGTAAGCAGTGAGGTGGTAAAGTTTGCAGATGATACCAAACTGTTTAGGATAGTCAAGAGAGAAGCAGACTGTGAGGGACTCCAAGACGATCTCACCAAACTGAGTGATTGGGCAACAAAATGGCAAATGAAATTTAAAGTGAATAAGTGTAAAGTAATGCACATCGGGAAAAATAACCCCAACTATACGTACAGTATGATGGGGGCTAATTTGGCTATGACATATCAGGAAAGAGATCTTGGAGATATCATGGACAGTTCTCTGAAAACTTCCACACAGTGTGCAGCAGCGGTCAAAAAGGCAAATAGGATGCTAGGAATTATTAAGAAAGGGATAGAAAATAAGACACAGAATATCTTACTCCCCCTGTATAAAACTATGGTACGCCCACATCTTGAATACTGTTTACAGATGTGGTCTCCTCACCTCAAAAAAGATATTTTGGCCTTGGAAAGGTTTCAGAAAAGGGCAACTAAAATGATTAGGGGTTTGGAACGGGTCCCATATGAAGAGAGCTTAAAGCGACTAGAACTTTTAAGTTTAGAAAAGAGGACACTGAGGGGGGATATGATAGAGGTATATAAAATCATGAGTGGTGAGGAGAAGGTAGATAAAGAAAAGTTATTTATTTGTTCCCTAAATAGAAGAACTAGAGGACACCAAATGAAATTAATGGGTAGCAGGTTTAAAACTAATAAAAGAAAGTTCTTCACACAGCGCATAGTCAACCTGTGGAACTCCTTGCCAGAGGAGGCTGTGAAGGCTAGGACTATAACAGAGTTTAAAGAGAAGCTAGATAATTTCATGGAGGTTAGGTCCATAAAAGGCTATTAGCCAGGAATAAAATGGTGTCCTTGGCCTCTGTTTGTCAGAGGCTGGAGAGGGATGGCAGGAGACAAAATCGCTTGATCGCTGTCTTCGGTCCACCCTCTCTGGGGCACCTGATGCTGGCCACTGTCGACAGACAGGATACTGGGCTAGATGGACCTTTGGTCTGACCCAGTACGGCTGTTCTTATGTTCTTATTGTAATGAGCTGCTTGAATTTAGAGTGGCAACACAAAATGTGACTTGGTGGGACATGCCACATCATATTGTATTGTTGAATTGGATGGTGCCATGGGGACCTGGTGCCTACAGAGATAGGAGTCTGTTTCTTTCCATGGTAAGTCCAGCAGGGACCTGGAGTTCCATAGTGATATTTGCAAGGCATTTAATGTTAGCAATTTTTTCACAGTATATGTCAACTCAGGCATACTTGAGAAATATATTTTCTGGTTCATATAGCACATGCATACCGAATGATGAGTGGAGGTTTGACTTGGCTGGAATAGAGCATACAGAACAGAATGCAAATGGGGGCAGGAGCGAGCTTCTTCAATGTTTAACTGAGCAGTCAGCTGTAGCAATTGATCACCATTTGGTCTGTTCCTGAGGAGCCACAAAAGCTTGATGATCCAGGAAACCAAGTTGGGAATAGATTTGATGAATCCATATAATAGAGGTCTACCCCTGGACCGCTTCCATTCCTTGGTTGGAAGTCATTCCATTATATGTCCGATATAAAATGCTGGCATTTTGTGTGGAAAGCCTTCAGCTTGACCAGACTGAGCAACATCCTGTCCATTATTTGCAGTGGTACAAAAGCATAGGGATCATATACCTCAAACAGATTCTGAACTTGGTTGTTGTTGTGAGCCATATGTGACACCAGATACTGATCCAAAAAGTGCTGACAACTAATTTCCCAGAGGTAAACAAGCAGTAATTCCATTATACAGCTCTCTACTCTAGTCCAACACAATGATAGGGACACACCCCCTTTAAAGTCTTTCCATAGTGTGACATGATGAACTGAATCAAACACAGACTTAAGACCATCATATGCTACTTGCAGAGACTCTCTGAACTCACAGTGTATCCCTGACAACAAGCAGGCCAAAATGGTTTCTAATCTGCATCTGTTCCTCATAAAGCCTGACTGTTAGAGGGATTGATGTTTCCAATATAACTCAGGCTCCAAATGTGCTAGGAGAATACTTGCAAACACCTTTCCTGAAGCTGACAGTAAGGTTGTCAGCCAGTAGCTCTCACATTCACTGTATGATCCCTTGCCTTTATAAAATAAGATCACAATACCATCCTTCCAGGCTGTTGGCAAGGTTCCAGATTTCCACACCAGATGAAGGATGACCAGAAGTGATTTTGCTATAAGGTCATTAGTACATTTTAGCAGCTCTGGGGGAGATGTTATGAGTGCCAGCTGTACATTTAGAGATGGCAAGCTTCACTTCATCCAATGCTGATGCATCACTGCATATGTCTAGATCCGGAACCACAGTGGTTGCCAGATCATCCCACTCTGAGAAAGCAACAGCTGGAGGGTGATTCAGGGCACTGTTATAATATTTCATGCAGTGTGACGGTCTGTCATTATCCAACTTACATGGATGACTTTGGCTATTGTGTAGGATGCTGTTCAAAGCCACTACTTCTCGAGTGCTTATGTTGGGGATCACACAGCATAGTATGTTGGCTTTAAGCCTCCCTCTACCTAAACCATATTCAAATTCATTGGCAACTTTGTATTAATATGCTTCATGATCATGGAGTGCTAGGGTGTTACATTTTCACTTCAGTTGAAAGTGGTCAGCATTCTAGGTGCCTATGACAAATTGCTCACAGATTGATGGAAGACAGATATGAACAGAGCCCAGGCAAACCCACATCATCCAGCAGGTAGGCTCAAGGCAAGAATACATTACTAACATCAATACATAACCTTCAGAGGCGTAGCCATGTTAGTCTGTAACTGAAAAAAATGTAAAAAAAACCCCGAAACCAAGTCCTGCAGCACCTTACAGACTAACAAAAAATGCAAATGGTATCCTGAACTTTCATAAGCACAACCCACTTCTTCAGATGAACAAGTTATGCCCACGAAAGCTCATGCACTATCAACATTTTTATTAGTCTTTAAGGTGCTGCAGGACTATTAGTTGTTTTTTGTTTTGTTTTGTTTTTAAACATTTTTCAATACAAAACCTGTAAATCTGGCATGCAAATTGCATCAGTGTCAAACTTCATCATCATCATCAGAGATGGTTTACCTGTTTGTCAAAGTATCAACACCACAAAGGGAACTACTAGGTAATGATCTGTATTAACCTCACATGGCACTCTGTATTATACTCTACAGGAAGCAAAGAAACATCTGTCACATGTGACGATGTGGTGCAAATCCTTCTGAGTAACACTATTGTGGGATCCATGACATCTGGTATCTGAATCTTGACTTGAACCATGACTGGATGGAAAGATTCTGGGAGGTGCAGAATGTAAGCAAGCTGCAAGAATTCTCATTGAGTAAACTTGAACCATAATAATCAATGACGTGTTTAAACACAGTACATAGGTCATCTAGGATCACAAGGTTCTCATGTGGTAGGACTGTGCATACTAGAGATTCCAATTGATTGTAGAAATGACCTTTGGCAGACTCAACGGATTCCTTTGTCAACACATAGACTGTGAGGTCACTGTGTGGATCTTTAAGGCATGTAATAAGTAGTTGAGGTTATGTCTACATTACAGAGTTTTGTCAGAAATCTGACAAAAACTTCCATGAGCCATCCATGGTGGTCCACCAGGGCCTGCAGCACCATAGAAAAGTAGCCCTTCCTATTAATATACTGTGCCACTTGATGCTCAGGTGCGCAGATGAGGATGTGGGTCCCGCCTGTGGCTCCAGCGCAGTTCAGGAACCCCAGCACAGTAAATCTGGTCACAATCAGGTCCAGGTCTCCCAGGCAGATGACCCTCAGCAGCAGGATCGAGTTGACAGCCCTCACCACCTGGAGACAAACAAACACAGAAAACAGAGTATGAGAGAGGGAGTGCCTTAGTCCTTTCCTCCTGTCCCCTCTCCCAAATATCTCAGGAGCCACCCCCTATGTGGCTGCCCTCCCAGCAGCAGGGCTGTGAGAGGGAGGGATGGCACAACCCACTGAGGACGGGGCTTCTCCTCAGCCCCCACAGTTCCCAACCTGACTTTCTCAAGGGACCCCCTTTTCTAGGACTCCCTTCCCCTGCAGGGAATGCAGCCCCAGAGTGACTTACCTCCACGAGGAGGGCCCCGACAATGGACTTCCCCAAGCCAAAGTGGTTGCCCACTGATCGATAGCACTCTGGATTGGCGAGTTTCCATAGGGTGATCGTGACCCGCTTCACCAAGGGGATGGCAGGCCGCAGGTGAGTGTCACATCTCCGGAGGGTGGGGGCGAACCAAACACACAGCTCTCAAAAAGTGGCCTTCCGCATGCAGAAGTTTGGAGCCACTGATGGTCGCCACACTGCTACATGACAAGCTGGTCCCACCAGTCTGACCTGGTCCAAACCTCCAGAAACACCTCTCCACTGTGGGGTGCAGTTGCCAGAGTGTAGCTCCCACATCCAGGGAGAGGATCCCCAGAATGAGCTTGGGGTCAAGTTCGGTCATAACCAGTAAGGCAGCTGGCACAAAGTGCTACAAAAACTGCAGCATGGCTGTGTAGAGCCATCGCATGCCCTGAGGCAGCTCTGACTCTGTGGCACCAAGAGAAAAACTGTGGCATCCAAAAAAGCAGGGCAAACACAGCAAGCACTTTAAGAGCTTTGCTGTTCCTCAAAGAAGTGGCAAGCACATAGCAGAAGCAGAGAAACGGTTGTCCGGGGGGGTCCCTTTAAGCGTGTGTCTCAGCAAGTCTCCGGCACCAGCACTTGGAAGCAACTGATGACCTAAAGCCCTGCCTGAAGTGGTTCTGGGTGACCTTTTATGTGAGAAAGCGTCCAATCAGTGTGGATGCTCTCTTTTGAAAAAACACATTGCTTTTTTGATGCACTTTTGTGTGTGAACGCACTCTTTTGAAAGAAGTTTTTTCGGACAATCTCTTCCAAAAAAGGCTTTTTTCTGAAGGAAGCGTGCAGTCTAGACATATCCTGAGACGACACAGCCATCCAGGTTATCCAGGATTAGTGTCCTTGCCTCTTACTATTAGTGCTATTCCCTCTAAGTGGTTGGGGCTACCATAATACAGAAGTAAGAAATATTTCACTTCATCATATCCCTGATCTACCAGCCTTGCTTCCATTAGGCTGGTAATTGATTTATGACCACACCTGCAACAGTTGTAACATTCCACATTACTATTTTGATGGACTGATGGAGAACTACGATTGGATGAACTGTCATATTATACTGCAGATGTGCCTACTAATATCAGAGGACATTTGTCTCCAGGGAGCTTTGGCATGAGCCTGTCATATTTGCATCAAGGGAAGATGACAACAGCAAAGCATTTTCAATAAGGCTGGGATTTAAATCCTGTTGTGAAGGGCTAAGTTATTTATATTGGTTAACAGCAAGAAGTGAAAGCAGGCCAGGGCAGCATTTCCAGTTAAGATCTTAAGGTTTCTCCTGGGGAACTACCCTAGAAAAGCATATGGGATTGACTTGTGGGTCAGAGTTTAATATAGGTTTCTGATCCCCTTTATGTTTCTTATAATAATAATAATAATTAATAATAAATAAATTGAAATGAGAGCAGGATTTGGCTCAGTTGTGAAGACAATGACTCTGCAGGAATGAACGGAGGGTAGAGTGGCTGAGCTATTTGAGCAATTATCTGTGTGAGCTTATAGTTCCCCCCCGCCCCCGCCCTCCAAGACTTGGCCCTCAGGAAGGCTCCAGGAAATATAAATTTCTTTATCACCTTTGCAGAGTTGATAATGGCATAGCAAATGCCTTGTCTCATTTTCAAATGCACAGATTTCTGAAACAGACCCAAGAAACTAGCTAGCAACTCAAGTGGATGCTGCTAGGGATATGGAATGTTTGCAAAGGATGGTTGCCAGTGTGGTGCAGAGATCAGTTGCCCCAAGCACATGGCACAGCTATGAGAGAAGTTTTAATGATTTTATGCAATTTCAGGATCAGGAAGTGTCAGTAATATGGCCCATTGCAAAAAAAAAAAAAAAAACCCCAAAAAACCTCAGCGGTACATGCTGTCATTGGCAATCTATCAAATGGCATCCTCGACAGTTTCAAATCACCTTTGATAAACCTGATAACTGGCCACGCTGGTGTGTTTACTGATCAGCGTCACATCCATGGAGCCTCATGGCACCCATTGGCTCTGATTCGCAGTTTGCAGCCACAGGGAGCCACAGGAAGTGGCAACCCGGCCCACACCACTTCCTGCAGCTCCCCTTGGCTGCAAACAATGAACTAAAAGCAGTGGGAGCCCTGAGACTCCCACTACAAAGAGATGTCTACACTACAAAGTTAATTCGAACTAACAGATGTTAGTTCGAATTAACTTTGATAGGCGCTACACAGGCAAACCGCTAGTTCAAACTTAATTCGAACTAGCGGTGCGCTTAATTCGAACTAGGTAAACCTCATTCTACGAGGACAAACACCTAGTTCGAATTAAGCAGGTCAAATTAAGGGCTGTGTAGCCACTTAATTCGAACTAGTGGGAGGCTAGCCCTTCCCAGCTTGCCATGGTGGCCACTCTGGGCACCACCAGGGAAACTCTTCTGCCCCCCTCCAGGCCCTGGACCCCTTAAAGGGGCATGGGCTGGCTACAGTGCCCGTGCCAGGTGCAAGCCTGCCAGCACCCAGCCAGCAGACACTGCACCTGGCACGGCATGAACCAGCCACCCGCTGCCACCCAGCCCTCTGCCTCTTCCCAGGACCAGGCTGGCGGCTCCCAGGAGCCTGCGCAGATCCGCAAGAGTTGGGCGCCCACCTGGTCTAGTGCGGAGATCGTGGACCTCATCCATGACCTGCGCACTAGGCACAGGAAAGTGGCCGTCTAGGGCAGGAGAGCTGCGAGCCTGGCCACCAAGGAGAAGGTTTGCATGAAAATCAGGGTGGTCCAGTGAGACCCCCGACCCTGAGCCCTGAGTTTAGAATGGCCGTCCTGGGTCAGACCAAAGGTCCATCTAGCCCAGTAGCCTGTCTGCTGACAGCGGCCAACACTAGGAACCCTGGAGGGGATGGACCGAAACAATGACCAAGCCATTTGTCTCGTGCCATCCATTTCCACCCTTCCACAAACAGAGGCCAGGGACACCATTTCTACCCCCTGGCTAATAGCACTCCATGGACCCAACCTCCTTGAATTTATCTCACTTTATCTTTAAACTCTGTTATAGTTCTAGCCTTCACAGCCTCCTGCAGCAAGGAGTTCCACAGGTTGACTATTTGCTTTGTGAAGAAGAACTTTCTGCTATTAGTTTGAAGCCTGCTACCCATTCATTTCATTTGGTGTCCTCTAGTCCTTCTATTATGGGAACTAATGAAGAAGTTTTCTTTATGCACCCTCTCCACACCACTCGTGCTTTTATAGACCTCTATCATATCCCCCCTCAGTCTCCTCTTTTCTAACCTGAAAAGTCCCAGTCTCTTTAGCCTCTCTTCATATGGGAGCTGTTCCAAACCCCTGATCATTTTAGTTGCTCTCCCCTCTCCCACGCTCTCTCTTCCCCTCTCCCACCTCCTTTTCCCAGTCTCCCTGAGTTTTGTTCAATAAAGAGAGTTTCTATTTTTGAACACACGTGTCCTTTATTTTGTACATCAGGAAGGGGGGGCTAGGGAGCGGTAAGTGGAAGGAGGTGAGGGAGGAATGGGGTACGAGCCCCCAATGGGGAGGACTGGGGTGGCTCTGCGGGCTCCTCGGGGTGGAAGCTCTTCTGCAGCCCCCTGATTGACCTCCCCCCGGATGGCAGCCTGTGGCAAGTGCAGCCGGGTTGATGGCTGAGTGCTGTGATATGCCAAGTGTGGGCACTCAGGGTACTCCAAGCCAGGACTGCTTTGCAAGTGGGGAACCCCTGAGAACTGTCTGTCCGGGGTGGGGGTCGGGTCCCTTTAATCACTGCCCTTGGCTAGTCTGAGACAGCATCTCCACACTCTAAGTCCTAATCTGATACCATGCCGGCACTGCTTCCGGCCATCCTTAACCTCGGTTCAGGGTCCACTCAATGTGGACATGCTAGTTCAAATGAGCAAAATGCAAATTCGAACTAGTTTTTAGGTTTAGATGCACTAATTAGAATTAGCTTAGTTCGAATTAACTAGTTTGAATTAAGTTAGTTCGAATTAGTGCTGTAGTGTAGACATACCCTCTGTGACCCATAAGTAAATACACTGGTGAGGCCAGTTAGCAGGTTTCTCAAAGTGGTTTCACAGACCACTTTGAGAAACACTGATATACAGTGATGAGAGTCTCCTCACAACTTATCAATCCATTGCAGTTGTACTTCTTGCCATGGACCAGCCAGGGAATGAATTCAGACAAAGGGTTAACTTTTTTGTCTGAGAGAGAGAGAGAAAGAGAGAGAGAGAGAAAGAGAGACTCCTTGCCACTCGTCACGTTAATTTATATACCAGCAGAGTCCTTTCTTGCCTTAAAAAGTCACAGAGAGCTGGACTGCCTTGTAGTTGGATATTTCTCATGCACACTTCCTCAGGGTACGTCTACACTGCATCCCTAGTTCGAACTAGGGATGCAAATGGAGACAACCGAAGTAGTTAATGAAGCGGGGATTTAAATATCCCGCGCTCCATTAACATGATCTCGCCGGCGCGCTAGTTCGAATCACAGCTGATTCGAACCAGGAAGTGCGCGCCGGGATGCGTTAGTTCGGACTAAAGCCCTTAGTCCGAACTAATGTTACTCCTCATTTTTTGGGATGCAGTGTAGACGTACCCTCACTCATTTCATAGGTTTCATACATATTTATAAGTAGGACTACAGTTGGAAAACATTTAACATTATAGCGAACTTTTGACATGACAGGAAGCTACTTAAACTACATTTGCTTAGCTAAACAGAAGTTATCTAGGCCACATCAGCTTAATGTCTTTAAAATAAGTGCCTAGTCTTAACAGGAAACTTGATCAGCAGAACCTGTCTAGACCGTATCTGCTGACACAGGAACTAGTCAGGCTTTAACTAAGAGAACTAGAGGTGCAAGCAAGGTGTTTTGTGTCCAACCAACCATAGCGGCAATGGAAGGGAACGCATGTGTCCACCTAGCTACAGTAGTGTTGAGAGGGTGCCTAATAAGTGTGGGGCTGTTAACTTATGAATTTGGTTCCCATTCTGTCAGAATTGATGCAGAAAGAGTAGCAGCATAGTTTGGTAATGAAGCAGAGGAAATTTAAGCAATCAGGCATTGGCATCAGAAGCATACTGATACCTCATGGGGTCACGTAACAGTCATTTGTTCTAATCTCATTCCAGACAGACAACTGGCCATGCAGATGGTGGTGTGAATCTGCAGGCACACTGTTGTCTGTTGGGCACATAGATGTATCTAAGTTGCTTGAGCTTTTGGAGCTGGAATTTGGAAGTAAAGAAGTACTCAACTGACATGGAAATAGGGGCCTGTTTGGGGAAAACCTGATACAATGACTTTAATCTGAATGGTCCTATCAGCAGCCACCAAGTATAATTGTAGAGCAGCTTGAGGAAAAATTATTTGTGAATCTTTAAAGGAGTCAAATGAATGTGCAGAGCAAAGGGGGACTTGAGATTGATCCTTGAACTTTTTGTTGCAATTAAAATTATATCGTCCAATATATTTCAGTGCTGGGTCTGGTCAGGAAACATGAGCTTCCCCAGACTCTCAGGATACAAGGCAAGGAGGTATGTGAACAGGGAGGTGACTAATTTCTTTGGAACCTAAGAGGGGTGGTAATATCACATCCTGGCATAGTATATGGGGCACCAGAGTTGATGAGAGGATGGGTTTCACGTGTCAATTTTAGGTATTGACACATTTGTGACATATGAAAGCAGGTATCAGGAAATGTTTAGGAACCCAACTGGAATTGGGGAGAAGGCAGTCAAGCTAATTGCTGGCACCTCCTAGTGGCAGATGTGTAATTACTTGGAAACGTATACAATGAACAGCTTTTGGACTTTAAAAGGATCTATTTCTGTGACTGAGTCAGGCAAGGGGGCTACAGGAGATTGGTAGGAGGGAAATATATTAGTCCAAGAGTAAATAGGTTCCAGTTCCCAGGGTAAACTAGGAAGGGCTAACCCAGAATCATCAGGAACCTGCTAGAATCAATCAGGGCAATTAAGCCAATTGAAGCCTCTGGAGCCAGGGAGGAGGTTTCCAGAAGCGAATCAGACTAGCCAGAACACCTGGGCCAAGTAAGAACCAGTCGAGACTTGTTAAAAAGAACTCCTCATCTATTAGCTCAGTGTGTGCAAGGAGTTAAGGAGAGAAGGAACTGTGGGGAATCTTGGGGTATGTCTACACTACAGCTCTAATTCGAACTAACTTAGTTCGAATTAGTTAATTCGAACTAAGCTAATTCGAACTAACGCGTCTAGAACTAACAACGAGTTCGAATTAGCGTTTTGCTAATTCGAACTAGCGCATCCACATTAAGTGGACCCTGAAGCGGGGTTAAGGATGGCCGGAAGCAGTGCCGGCAGGGCATCAGAGGAGGACTTAGAGCGTGGAGCTGTTGTCTCAGGATAGCCGAGGGCTGTGCTTAAAGGGTCCCGACCCCCACCCCGGACAGACAGTTCTCAGGGGTGCCCCGCTTGCAAAGCAGTCCTGGCTTGGAGTGCCCTGAGTGCCCACACTGGGCACATCACAGCACTCGGCCATCAGACCGGCTGCACTTGCCGCAGGCTGCCATCTGGAGAGAGGGGGCAATTGGGGGGCTGCAGGAGAGCTTCCACCCCCAGAAGCCCGCAGAGCCAGCCCAGTCCTCCCCATCAGGGGCTCATGCCCCATTCCTTCCTCACCTCCTTCCACTTACCCTTCCCTAGCCCCTCTTCTTGATGTACAAAATAAAGATAACGTGTCTTCCAAAATGGAATCTGTCTTTATTGAACAAAACGGGGGGAGACAGGGAAAAGGAGGTGGGAGAGGGGAAGAGAGAGGCTGGGAGAGGGGAGGGCAACTAAAATGATCAGGGGTTGGGAACAGGTCCCATATGAATAGAGGCTAAAGAGACTGGGACTTTTCAGCTTAGAAAAGAGGATACGGAGGGGGGACAGGATAGTCTCTAAAAGCAGGAGTTGGGTGGAGACGGTGCATACAGAAAAGTTCTTCGTTAGTTCCCATAAAGAAGGACTAGAGGACACCAAAGGAAAGGAATGGGTAGCAGGCTTCAAACTAGTAACAGAAAGTTGTTCTTCACAAAGCAAAGAGTCAACCTGTGGAACTCCTTGCTGCAGGAGGCTGTGAAGGCTAGAAATAGAACAGAGTTTAAAGGGAAGTGAGATCAAGTCATGGAGGTTGACTCCATGGAGTGGTATTAGCCAGGGGGTAGGAGTGGTGTCCCTGCCCAAGGTTTGTGGAAGACTGAAGAGGGATGGCACGAGACAAATGGCTTGGTCACTGTCTTCGGTCCATCCCCTCCAGGATCCCTAGGGTTGGCCGCTGTCGGCAGACAGGCTACTGGGCTAGATGGACCTTTGGTCTGACCCAGGACGGCCATTGTAAGCTCAGGGCTCAGGGTCGGGGGTCTCAGTGGACCCCCTTGATTCTCTTGCACAAATGCTCCTTGGAGGCCAGGCTGGCAGCTATCCTGCCCAAGCTGGCCACTTTCCTGTGCCTAATGCGGAGATCATGGACGAGGTCCACGATGTCCGCACTAGCCCAGGCGGGTGCCCGCCTCTTGCGGTCCCGGGCAAGCACCCGGGAGCCGCCAGCCTGGTCCCGGGAAGAGGGGGAGGGCTGGGGGGCATCGGGTGGGTGGCTCGATCTGTGCCAGGTGCAGGGGCTGCTGGCTGGGTGCTGGCAGGCTTGCACCTGGCACGGGCACCGTAGCCAGCCCGTGCCCCTTTAAGGGGTCCGGGGCCGGGAGGGGGGCAGTAGAGTTTCCCTGGTGTTGGCCAGAGTGGCCACCAGGGAAAGCTGGGGAGGTCTAGCCTCCCACTAGTTCGAATTAAGGGGCTACACACCCCTTAATTCAAACTAGCTAGTTCGAACTAGTTTTAATCCTCGTGGAATGAGGATTACCTAGTTCGAACTAAGCGCTCCGTTAGTTCGAATTCAATTCGAACTAGCGGAGCGCTAGTGTAGCGCCTATGAAAGTTAGTTCGAACTAACGGACGTTAGTTCGAACTAACTTTGTAGTGTAGACATACCCTTGGAGAAGTAAGCACAAGCAGGTACTAGGAGGACGAAGCTGTAGTGAGGAAGATGCTGCAGAAGTTTGTAGGGAAGTGGCCCGTGGATTTATAGCTGTCATTCAACTGTTACCAGAAACATAACAGGCAGCTGCTATCAGAGGATCCCTGGGCTGAAACCCAGAGAAGAGAGTGGGCCTGGTTCCTCACCCCCAACAAATTCCCTATTTCAGCACAGGAAAATGAATGGCTTTGGTACAGGGGTTTGTCCTTGCCTGTACCACTTGGAGAAGCCACAGAGACTATGAAGTTTGGTTTCACCTCTCTTCCCCATGCTGGCCAACGATGAGAGTATCTCAATAAACAGTAAACTGGTGTGTAAACTGAGGGCTGCTGTGTGCCTCTATGGCAAGTAATTTGCTTGAAAGCATGGGACCCACTAAGGTTGAGGAGGAGCTTTGTGACAGTTAGTTAAAGGAATGGAGGCATGGGCACACGGGATGAGAACTCCTATGGTTGGTACATCAGGAAGCTGAGAGCATCACCAGATCCCTGAGTGAAGTGAGGACCCCCAGCTCCATGCTCCTGGAAAGGGCTGGGCCTCGGACAGAAAGGCCTGGTCTCCTCTGCCTTCAGAGTGCTTTGGCAGTGATTTAAAGGGCCCAGGCTCTGTCCACTGCTGTGATATTGGCAGTGGTGGTTTGGAGCCTTGGGCCCTTTTGAATCACCGTGCCCAATGGCAATCACCCCCTTTGCCCCTTCCAGCAGTAGGTCTGGCCAACTTAACCCTCCTATGAGGCGTGTGTGTGTGGGGAAGGGTGAATGGTAAGGTCACAGGAATGGATTAGCTTGAGGGATTCCAATGGAAAAAGAGGGCAACTGTCAAAAGCATCCTGGGTCATTCTTCAGGAAATGTTGGGCTACCTGCACTGCACTTTTGTATCTGATGGGTAGTCCTAGGCATCGAACAACAAAGTTGCCATCAGATTACACCCATATCAAATGTCTCCTGTCTTCCCCTTATCATATCCAGGCAATAGACCTAATGTGTGTAATCATGTTTTGTTCCTGTAAAAAGTTGTGGAGACACCCAGGCCAAATCAGGCCCATTTTCTTTGAAAAGTGAAT
This sequence comes from Pelodiscus sinensis, assembly GCF_049634645.1. Lineage (NCBI taxonomy): Eukaryota > Metazoa > Chordata > Testudines > Trionychidae > Pelodiscus > Pelodiscus sinensis. The sequence goes on from NC_134711.1 coordinate 258,296,080, forward strand.
TTGTGGCACATTATAAAATATTCATATTGGTATCTTCATTCCTCTTCACCATTTTTCATTTGAAAATTATGCAGAAGTATATGCTTGCCAACTGCCCTTTGACCAATGGAATATGTGGGTTTTGCTTCTTCATCCTTCTGATAACATACCAAATATTTTAAATCTGTGTGATTAATTAGCATCACTCATGTTTTATTCCAGGAGTTTTAAATGATTATTCAGAATGATGTACCATTATGAATTTCACTGTGTATGATACATCACATCTGGCTATGTCAGCAGCTATAATTATACTGAATTATTGGAATGTTTTACCCCCATAAATTGAATTGCTTTTAAGTTATCAATGCTTTTCTCTCTTTCTTTTTTCCTTTTTTTTTCTGTGTCCCTAGATGCCTCTAAGAAGATTCCACTTACTGGCTAGACCTCAGTGCAAGCTCTTTGCTTTTTATCCAATGGCAATTTCTCTGAAGTGACTTTAGTCTTCTGTACTTCTCCTTTCTTCTTTACTGCCTCTTTTAACTTTGCTGTTCTGTCTATTCCAGTTTATGTAACAGTGAGCAGAATATGCTATTAGTCTGGCACCTCCAAGAGCCCTCAGCATTTTAACTGTTCATTTGATCTCTGTTGTTTCATAGGGCAAGAGTCCCCAGGTGCAAAATACCAACCTTTCAACCTTTTCCTGTTTCCACAGTGGAGAATTCCTGATGTAATAGAATTTATCATAGCATGGATCAGATGGATTTTCCTGTGAGGTAACAGTGAATTGTTGAATGGGATTATAGTTTAAGATCAAAACTGTGCTGTGTGACATTTCATGATACTGTTAGCATGAGCTCCATGTAAGTATTTTACACTGAGTTATTAGTAGTTGGCTGGGTTCCGAAATGATGTTTTGGATAAAGCTGTATTGTGCATAACACCTATTACATATTTTGAGGAGTTTGTTTGTGGATTTGTTTTTGAAAAATAAAGTCATACTTTGCAATTACCTACAAATACCATTTTTTCATAAACAAGCATGCTACTTAAATTAGCTGAATGCATTACTATTTATAACGGAATAAGCTGGGTGAAAGGTTTAAATAATTATTTTGGTTTTCATTGGAAAAAGTCATGACTATTATGATTAGAATTCACAAAAATATTTTCTAACAATTAAAACTGAGTTGCCTATTCAACTGTTAAATAAGTGCAAAGAAAATGTTTACTGTTACAAATCACAAAAAAATTGAAATTACTTACAGCAAAAGTAATGGAAGCTTTACGAATTTCTGATTCAAATTTACTATGCATGGCCTCCTCTCTCTTCCCTCCCTGGTGCTCTTGGAGATGAGAGCTACGAGCACATGGCTTCTTCCTCCCCCCTTCCCTATAATTCAGGGAGGCAGGAACTGTGAGTAGTTTTAAAGCAAGCTTGATTGGAACCTCTTCCAAAACAAAGACACACATTATAAATCTGTGATAATCTTTAAAACACATATGTGAACATGTATGCTTCCTTACCAAATCCTTACTAATGAGCTAGTCACTTTCGGAATGACACATTTGGGTAATCAAAGAGAGAAAATTATGTGTATTACTTGTCAGTATATCTTTGTTTCAGCTCAGTTATAATGCATAGGAAATAAACCTGTAAACCTGGGTGGACTGGAGGACAGAAATGACCATAATTATTTCCTCATGTTGTGCTGAACAATCCAAATTGCAGAATCAAAAGAAACAATTAAAGTTGTGAATCAATAATAGGCAGGTACTTGATGTCAACAAGGAGGATTCCCAGGTAGCTAGCCAAGGTTTCAGGTAATGATGTGCTGAAAGGTACAAGACATTTTATCCTATTTCTGCCAAGTGGTCCAACCTGACTCTTCTGGGAGGAGGTGGCATTGACTAATCAGCTGGTGACCCATTCTTCTTCTAAAAATTCAAAATATCTAACCAAAATGAAAGTTGTCTCTCTCTCCATTCAATCACGGAAGACTCATCAATTTTTGAATTCTTGAAACTGAAACTGAAAGTTTCATTTCCTCAAATGATACTCTGCTACCTGTTGAAATATCCAGTTTAAGAAGATAATTTACTGAATTTACCTAGTTCTTTTTTTAAAAATACAGTTATAGTTTTGGCCTCCACAACATTCTTCGGCAATACATTACACAGGTTTACTCTGTATTGTATGAAGTTCTTCCTTTAAAAAAACTGCTACTATTAATTTCAGTGGGTTACTCCAGGGTCCTATTTTATGTGAAGGGGTAGATAGCACATCCTTACTCAATTTCTCTATATCATTTATGGCTTTATAGGCCTCTGTTTTATCCCCCCCCCCACCAAGTCATCTCTTCTCCAAGCTAAATAATCTCACTTGTTTAATGTCTTCATATGGAAGCTTTTCCATGCCCTTAATTATTCTTCTGTCATTTCTATTTCTAAAATATCTTTTAGATGGGACTACGGGAACTACACACAGTATTTAAAAAGTGGGCTTATCATGAATTTATGGTGGTGACACTGTGATATTTTTTATCAATCCCTCTCCTAATAGTTCCTAATATATTGAGTAGATGTTCTCAGATAATTATCCACAATGCCTTTTTGTATCCCAGTCACCCAGTTTTTTGAGATCCCTTTTTAACTCTTCTCAGTTAGCTTTGGACCTAACTATCTTGAGTAATTTTGTATCTTCTGCTTTTTTTAAAAAAAATGGAGCCTTTTTGAAAAAAAACCCCAGCAGTCTAGATGGGGATCTGTCAAAAAATAAACCCTTTTTCAAAAGATCCTATAAACCTCATTTTTTTGACAGATCCACGTTTAGACTGTCTTTTTTTAGAAAAAGCTCCGTTTCAAAAAAAGCAGTGGCCATGTTTATGCTAATGAAGCATGGGATATTTTAATCCCTTCTTCATTAGCAATTTCAACGTACCTAATCTACATCTCTCTGTTGACAGAGAGGTGTAGTCTAGACACAGCTTTAGTGTTGTTCTGGACAATGCACCACGCCTCCGAGCCATGCAGCAGCACTGATTTCACTTTGGAAGTGAAAATACGTAGTTTGGTTCTTATTGAAATGGCTCTTGTACCCCAGATTGATCATAGTATGGCAAAGGCTTGTTGCACCTTTGCATTCTTGCACTGATGTCCTCTTCAGCTATCCAATTCTTGCTGATAACACTCTCCAAGTATACAAATTGATCTACCTCTTGCACTGCTTTTCCTTCAATTGTAATTTCACCTTCCTGTCTGTTGTTAATGTGCATCAACTTGGTCTTCTCTTGACCAATCTTGAAGCCCACTCGCTCAGCTGTTTCCTGTAGGGCATCTGTCTTCTCTCGCATATACTCTAATTTGTCTGTAAGCAGGGCTAAGTCATCTGCAAATGCTAGATCTTCAAGTTTCCTAGTTTGAGTCCATTGGAGTTCCCTTCCTGAGTCAGCATATGCTGTTTTTGTGACCCAGTATAGGGCAATCAGGAAGAGTAATGGAGAAAGAAGGCAGCTTTGGCATATAATTGTTGTGACCTGGAATTTTTCTGACAATTTTCCATCATGGATGACCTGGCAAGAGTATTTTTCTTACTGTTTCTTGATGATGGTAATCAGTTTGCCTGGAACTCCGTAATGTTGCATGATGGCCCAGATGGACTGCCTTTTCACACTATTGAAGGCTTTCATAAAGTCTGTGAAGTTGATATAGAGTGGAGCTTGCCATGTAATGCATTGTTCTATGATGAGCCGAAGTGTTACTATTTGGTCTGTGAAAGATCATCCTCTCCTAAAACCTGCCTGTTCTTCTCATAGTTTGTGGTCTAAGGCATCTTTCATTCATTCCAGGATGACTCTGGTTAATACTTTGCTTGGGATGGACAGGAGAGCAATCCCCCTCCACTTTTCGCACAGTGATAGATCACTGGATTTAGGGAGTTTCACTAGAAGCCCTTTTCTCCAATCCTTTGGAATCTCTTCCATTGTCCCTATCAGATTAAGAAAAATGTGTACCTGGTCTACTATAGTGGCACCTCCTTCTTTTAGTATTTCAGGTGCAATATTATGAGGTCCTGCTGCCTTGCCATTCTTTGGGTTCCTTATTGCCTTGCAGACTTTCTCTTTTGTAATTGTCCCAGTATTGATGTTTAGGGGATCTCTTGCTTCTAGCTGTAGTGGATTTGTTGTTAGTGGTTTGTTTATCACTTCTTCAAAATGCTCCTTCCATTTGGCTAGCTGCTTATCCGCTGAGGTAGTAGCTGACCATCTTTGTTTTTAACCAGTCTGTTTGGGTTTCTATTCCTACCACTCAAGACTCGAGTTGTAATTGTACAGGGTTTTCAAATCCTGTTATTTAGATTCTGCCTCTGCTTTTTCAGCAATCTTGTTTATGAAATTTCTCTTATCCCTGAGGAGAGTTTTCTTTTCTTTCCCAGCAATTTCGTGGTATCTGGATGATGCAGCTTGTTTCTGGCCTCTTGTTTTTGCTTGGTTGACTTGTTATTTGAGTGCCTTCGGTTCTTCAATCATTTTCTATGTCTGGTCTGTGATCCATTCCTTCTGGTTAATGGGAGGTCGCCCTAATACCACATTGCACATTTCTACTATTGCTTCCTTCATTAAGCTCCAGACTTCCTCTGCAGTTTGTTCTGCTCCTTCCTTGCTTTGTACTGCCTCAAAGCAGTTGCTCAAGGTAATCTGGAAGGCTTCTTTTGTTTCTTGTATCCTCAGATTCCCCACATTGAATCTGGTTCTTGTGCTGGGCTATCGTTTTCTTGCTGCAAGTTTCATTTTAAGTTTAGCAACTACTAAATGATGGTCTGATCCGATGTCTGCTCAGCGCCTAGCATGCACATCTTCCAGACTGCAAAGTGCTCAATTTGGTTTTGTGTACGATTGTCAGGTGACACCCAAGTTACTTTATAGCAATTTTTGTTTGGAAAAAGTGTGCCTCCAATTACAAGTTCATTAAAGGCACACATGTCTGCAAGGAGTTCGCCATTTTCATCCATCTGGCCTAAACTGTGTGTTCTCATTTCTTTTTCCCTATTGGTGTTGTCACTGACTACCTTGGCATTCATGTCTCCCATCAGGATCAGCATATCGCATCTAGGTATCTTGTCAAGCACCGATTGCAGTTGTATATAAAACTGTTCTTTCTCTTCTTCTGTTGCATTAGTTGGGGCATAGCACATTATGATGGTAACCTTCTGGAACCAGGATTCAAATTTGGCTCTGATCAGACACTCTGATACTGGCTCCCACTCTGTCAGACTTCTGGCAGCTTCTTTGGACAACAGAAGAGCAACTCTTGCTTCATGCATGTCATCTTCCTTCTCTTTTCCTGAATATAATGAGGTCTCTCCTGACTGCAGCTTAGTCTTCCCAAAGGTATTCCATCTGGCCTCACAAATGCCCAGGATGGAGAGTTTGTACACTTGCATTTCTTTTGACACTTGTGCACCATTGCCCTTGTTCTCTCAGCATTCTTACATTCTACATGCCAATCGTCATGTGTTTTTTATGTGAAAGCAGTTTACTCCCCAGGGGTGTCTGGATTCGACTAAAGGTCATCGGTATGACAGCATCCTTCTGGGTTTGACTGTTGTACATCATAAACATCCACTGAGGAGCCCTTGGTCTTCTCTGGACTGAGATGGTTTTGATTTTAAATGATATAGAGATTTCTGTAACAGAATATTTTTTATGGGGATGAGTTGTTAGCCCATTGCCCAACCCCCAACCTGGAAGACCAGGGAATTGACTTGTCCAGCTCGGGTGGCCCTACTAGGAGCAGTAAGCTCCTACCATAGCTCTGAGGGTTCCTGAGACATGCAAGCCCCTCACCACATTAAGATAGCGATTCCATTAGTGGGACTATATCATTTACTTCTATTAAATTACCAGATATAGCCCCAATATATATGTGACTTTGGATTGTAATGCTTTTGAAATTGTGAATGTGGCATTGCTTAAAATGAAACAGGGCATGATATTCAAAAAATTTAACCATTGTTCTGTGTATATGGGGTTTTTTGTAACTTCAGTGGAAGCAGAGCTAAGCCAATGTTGAGTGATTTTGAAAAGTTCACCCATAATTATTTCCAGCATGTTGCATGACAATATGAAACTCATGCATTTTATAATTTCAAGAGATCCATACAAGTATTAGTGGTGTTTTGTTTTGTTTTTGTTTTTGCACTGTGCCTGAGAATATCTTTGTATAATGGGATGTCAAGGTAATGTTAACATCTCTATTACCATGGACACAAACAGTTCAGTAATGCTTTGCACTTCCTTTTGGGGGACAGATTCACTGAATAGTTACGATTGGCATTCAAACACCAGCTGTAAAAGTCACAACATTATCAAAAAACAAGACGCATCTCTCTAATACCCTATTTTTCACTTCAGAATTGTCATAATTACAACATAAATTACTTAAGCAAATTCCTTTTACTATGGGGAATATTGTTGTAGCTGGTGAATATATGTATCAATAACATTTCTAAGACAACAATTCAACAGTATAAACAACACCATAAATTATCCAGGGCATTTGAAATGGTACTATATTACATTATATTATGTGTGTTGTGTATTTATAATGCTTTTGTTTGTTTGTTTGCTTGTTTTGTATGGGTTTTTTGGGTTTTTTGGGGGGGGGATGGGTTTGGTTTTTTTTTGGCTAGCAAAGATTGTGATGTAGTCTGCATTATAAAGCATAGATTTCGTTTGGTTACATAATGCCAGTTTTGCCACTGAGGCTACTCATAAAGAAGTCGAGTAATATCAGGACCAAATTAACTTTTCTCTAAGTTCTCCCTTTCAAATATAAGTTTTTATGCTTTGCCCCATAATAAACATTAAAAAAATTTAATCTTAGCAAAAAAATTATTTGGCCATTTTGTTATTAATGTGCAGGGTAGGAAATAGGAGGAAATTCACAGATGGTATGAATGCAAATGATAGAATAAACATACACTAAGCCCATCCTTGCATGCAAATTAAGTGCAAATGGATTTTGCACACTTAAAGTGAAATTTTCTAAAGCACTCAACTTTGTCCTGAATCTACTGTGATTGAATTCAATGATAATTTTACCAATATAAATCTGACATATTCCACTGAGCTCAATTAAATTATTCTGGATTTATATTGGTATTACTGGGATCAGAATCTGGCACATGGAACCATACAGTCCAATATTTTCAAAGGAGGATTTTGTGCATGTAAAAGAAAACACCATTAAATAAAGCCTAGTTTCTGTAATGAGAAAGAAGGGGGAAAATAAACCTTCAATTTTTATAGAATGGTTGGAATTTTAAGGCTTCAAGAAAACCAGTTAAAATCTGAATGAGACATCCAGCAGCAGTACCCAACTAAGGCTATGTCTAGATTACAGGCTTCTTTCAGAAGAAGCTTTTTTCAGAAGAGATCTTCTGAAAAACGTCTTCCAAAACAGAGCGTCCACACAGCAAAAGTGTGTTGAAAAAGCAATCTGCTTTTTCGAAAGAGATCGTCCAGACTGAATGGATGGTTTGTCACGTTAGCTGTGATTGCAATAGATGGAAAGGCCACCAGGGAACCTGTGCTTTCTCCTCTTTCCTCTTCTTCTGAAAGAACTCCCTCTTCCCTGTCCACACATGCCTTTTTGCAAAAGAGTTCTTTTGCAAAAAAGGCTTCTTCCTCAGAGAATGAGGATTACCAATGCTGGAAAAACCTCTCTGTTCTTTTGATTGTCTTGTGGAAGAAAACAATTTCAGTGTGGACATTCCTCAAGTTTTGTAAGAAAAATGGCCATTTTTCCAAAAAAACTCTGTAGTGTAGACATACTAAATTAAGTTGCATTGTGGTGAGAAGAGAAGAGACCATAGCAAACTTCTTTGCATAGGTGTTACTTGCTAAAGGAGGTATATTCAGAAACATTATCATTAATTCTGCTTTATCAAAAAGGGAAGCCAAAAAGTGGCCATGAATTTCAATAGGTCATTCCATGCTAAACCAAACTCTCATGCTAAATGAATAAAGCTTGCCCAAAGGTGTTCCTTGTTCATGACTAAGTAGGCCTCCTTGCTGCAATTCATCACCAATCTGGTTAGATATATTAAGAATTCCTCCATAGAATTATCATGTGATTTGAATTATTGATATATGTATAATTCATCAAACTGTGTGTGTGTGAGAGAGAGTGAGAGAGCGAGAGAGAGAGAGAGAGAGAGAGAGAGAGAGGCCACAGAAAAATTCTAAATGCAAAAATAAAGCTTTATGTCATTTATATTTTGCCTTGAAAAGAACAGTAATAAGAAATGCACACTGTGATTGTCATTATTAAGCAGCAGAGACTAAACCCTCAGCACTGCTTTATGCATAGCAAAGAAATACTAAAAGTTCTAATGAAAGGATTGAAGACAGAAAAACAGACACTAATGAATAGAAGATATTTCTAAGATGCATGACATTTTAGAGAAAAAGTAAATAACATAAAACATATTTTTTCAATGGAGAATTATCAGAATAAAGCCTTCTATCATCAGTAAGTTGACAGCACTATTAGAGCTCTAAGCAGGATATAATTAAATCATCAGTTTTATATATGTGGTAAATTCAATCTATCAGTCTATAAACCTGCTTCTTTAGTTTATTACTCAATGCATTTTCTTTCAGGTGAAATCTTTTGAAAGGCCAATTGTAGAGAAGCTGTGTGTATGTTTTTTTTAGTACTTAAATTTTAGCCTATGGAAAGCAATGCAATGAATTTTAGAACATTTCACAAGAATCCCTGTCAAAATGAAATCGAGAAAATAGTCTCCATAGCTCTGTGGGCCAGACAGAAATGTGCCAGGGCACTGCCATTTGTCCCACACATGGTCATATATGTGTTATAGTGGCAGGGAGAAGATGAAGATATTCAGTCACTGTTACTACCTTACTTTTCAATTTGGTGTATCTAAAAGGTGTTCGATAGAGAATAAAATCGTTTATACATCTAAAAGTCACACCTTACTCATAAGTCATGTAACTTCTCTACAACACTTTGCACAAAAAAGCCTTGCTCACTATGGGTATGTCTACACCAGCCACCCTAGTTCGGACTAGGGTGGCTAATGTAGTCATTCGAACTTGCAAATGAAGCTCGGGATTTAAATATCCCGGGCTTCATTTGCATGTTCCCGGGCGCCGCCATTTTTAAATGCCCGGTAGTTCGAAGTACCTGCCCGTGGCTACACACGGCATGGGCTAGGTAGTTCGAATTAAAGCTCCTTATTTGAACTACCAATACTCCTCCTGGGTATGTCTACACTACAAAGTTAGTTCGAACTAACGTCCGTTAGTTCGAACTAACTTTCATAGGCGCTACACTAGCGCTCCGTTAGTTCGAATTTAAATTGAACTAACGGAGCGCTTAGTTCGAACTAGGTAAACCTCATTCCACGAGGATTAAGCCTAGTTCGAACTTACTAGTTCGAATTAAGGGGTGTGTAGACCCTTAATTCAAACTAGTGGGAGGCTAGCCCTTCCCAGATTGCCCTGGTGGCCACTCTGGCCAACACCAGGCAAACTCTACTGCCCCCCTCCCGGCCCCGGAGCCCTTAAGGGCCACGGGCTGGCTAGACAGTTTGTGCCAGTTGCAAGACTGCCAGCACCTGTGCCAGCACACCCAGCAGCTGACACCCATGAGCCAGCCACCCGATGACACCAAGCCCTCCCCCTCTTCCCGGGACCAGCCTGGAGGCTCCCAGGACCCTGCCCGGGGCTGCAAGAGGCGGGCTCCCGCGTGGTCTAGTGCGGAGATCGTGGACTTCATCGAGGTTTGGGGGGAAGCCTCCAATGTCCACGATCTCTGCACTAGCCACAGGAACGCAGATGTCTACGGCCGCATGGCTGCCAGCCTGGCCGCCAGGGGCCACCAGCGCAGCCGGTAGCAGGTGCGCTGCAAAATCAAGGACCTGCGGCAGTCCTACTCCCGGGCCTGCCTGCCAGGGGCCGACCCAGAGGCCTTCCCCCACTTCCAGGCTCTGGACTGCCTTCTGGGGGCTCATGCCGTCCCTGCCCCCCGGGACGTGATAGACCCCGGGGCAGAGGGACCGCTCCAGGAGACAGAGGAGGAAGAGGAGGGCTCCGAGAGCCAGGAGCCTGCCAGCAGCCTGCCCAGGACCTGGGACCCCCGAGGCACCCCACAGAGCCTCTTGCCTGTGTCGTCCGAGGCCGGGGAGGCGTCCACCTGTGAGTACCATCGTGCTCCCCTTATGTGTACGGGGGGCTGGGGCGAGAGGGAGCCCCGGGACTGTGCGCCTGGGTCTTGCCCACCACAGAGCAGCAGCTGGGGATCTTGCAGGGGCCCTGGCCTTGCAGAGGGGAGCTGGGTTTCACACACCTGGGCCCCTGGGGTAATTGACCGCTGTTCTGGTTTCACCACAGCCGCAGCACCTGGGCCTGCAGGGCGCACCACCCCGCCTGCAGCAGCCGCCTGCGCCCGGGCAAGCAGGAGAGCCAGGAACAAGGAGGAGTACCAGATGCGGCACCTCCGGTTCCTGGAGCAACAGCTCTGTCTCCAGGACCACTGGGTCCAGGAGGACCTGAGGCTGCTCCGAAGGAGCTTGGAGGTATTGGAGGAGCAGGGCCGTGCCCTGCGAGGCCACCTCCAGAGCCTGCTGGCCGCTTCCCAATTCCTGCTGCTCCCCCTGCTCCCCCTCCTGCTCCCCCTCCTGCTCCCGCTCCTGCTTCCTCCACACCCCCCGTCCCTTCTGCCCCACCCTCCACAACCATTCCCAACCAACGCCCCCGGATCCGCAGTGTTGCGAGACAGGAGAGGCAGCCAGACACCGACCCCTGAGCTTTCCTTTCCCTTCCTCCTTTCCCTCCCCTTCCAGCTCCCTCGTCCCAGGTTTTCCCCTCCCCTCTTCCACCCTCCTTCCTCCCTCTCTCCCCCCACCCCAGTTATGTAAAATAAAAAGACGTTTTTGTTTGAAAAACAGGTGTCTTTATTTGACAGTAGGTAGGGAGGGAAAGAGGAAGGGGGTAGGTTGGAAGAAGGCCCCAGTGGGGCATGCAGGGAGAGGTCAGTCCTCCTCCTCCACCAGGAAGCTCTCCCGCAGGGCTTCCCGGATCCGGACGGCCCCCCGCTGGGCTTCCCGGATGGCGGCGGTCCGGGGCTGACCGTAGTGGCCAGCCATGCGGTCAGCCTCAGCCATCCAGGCTGGCAGGAAAGCCTCCCCTTTCTCTCACATTAATTGTGTAGCACACAACATGCTGCCACCACGGGAGGGATGTTGTGCTCGGCCAGGTCCAGACGGTTGAGGAGGCATCGAAAGCGAGCTTTCAGTCGCCCGAAGGCCCCCTCCACCACTATGCGGGCCCTGGTCAGCCTGGCATTGAAGGCCTGGAGGGAGGGATTGAGGTGCCCCGTGTAGGGCTTCATCAGCCACGGCTGCAGTGGGTAGGCGGCATCCCCCACCAGGCACACAGGCATGTCCATGTCCCCGACCCTGATGTGGCGGTCGTGGAAGAAGGTCCCGTCCTGCAGCCGCTGGCACATGAAGGAGTTGCGGTACACCAGGGCGTCATGTGCTTTGCCGGACCTGCCCACATTAATGTCCGTGAACTGTCCCCGGTGGTCATGCACGGCCTGCAGGAGGATGGAGAAGTACCCCTTGTGGTTGACATACCGGGACGCCTGGTGTTCCGGGGCATGGATGGGGATGTGCGTCCCGTCGATGGCCCCCCCCCAAGTTGGGGAAGCCGAGGGCACCGAAGCCCTGGATGACGGCGTCCAGGTCGGCGAGGCGGACCATCCTGCAGTGCAGCACCCGGTTGATGGCCTTGACTACCTGCGGAGAGAGACACAGCAAAGCGCCAATCAGTGGGGCGCCCGGGTGGCTGGGAGCATTCGTGCCCTGCGCCCCACTCCCGGAAGCAACCCCCCTGGCGGTGTGTAGTACGGCCGGGACAGACCGACCCCTCTGGTGCGGGGCGCTTTTGCCTCCTCCCACCCCCCCCTTTGTCCCTTGAGTGGCCTTCCCCTCCTTGCAGCCCCCGTCCCCTCCGGCGCAGTGGCCGACGAGTGCCATACCTGCATGAGCACCGCTCCGACGATGGATCTCCCCACGCCGAACTGGTTCCCGACAGATCGGTAGCTGTCCGGCGTGGAGAGCTTCCAGAGGGCGATGGCCACCCGCTTCTGGAGGGGGATGGCGGGCCTCATGCGAGTGTCCCTTCTGCGCAGAGCAGGGGCGAGCCACGCGCAGAGCTCCAGGAAGGTGTCCCTCCTCATCCTGAAGTTCTTGGTCCACTGTTGGTCTTCCCAGCGGTCCAGGACGATGCGGTCCCACCAGTCGCTGCTGGTGTCCAGACGCCAGATGCGGCGGGGCACGCCGGTGCCGGGGCGCCACCGCAGCTCCTCCATGGCCCCCAGGGTGGCCAGGCGGAGAGGCAGGGGGCTGACGTGCACCAGGTGGTGCCAGGCAGCCTCGAGCCATTGCTGGCAGGCTTGCAGCAGCAAGTCCAGAAAGTGCACCAGAAGGTGCAGGGCGAGCTCTGGCTCCATGTTGCCACCTGCGGCGGTGTCCCCGAAGGGAAGCACCGACACAGACGGGCACAGAGACCAACGCTTTGCTGTCCCTCGGCGAGGTTAGCAAGCAAGCAGGAAAAGCTGAGAACCCGCTGTCCGGGGGGGTCCCTTTAAGCACGAGCCTCGGATAGCCTCAGACAGCAGCCACACAAAGCAACTACTGACCTGATGCCCTGCCAGAACCGGTTTCAGCTGCCCTTAAATGCGCCCCTGCGTCCAATCAGTGTGGACGCGCTAGTTCGAATTAGCAAAATGCTAATTCGAACTAGTTTTTAATTCTAGATGCGTTAGTTTGAATTAGCTTAGTTCGAATTAACTAATTCGAACTAAGTTAGTTCGAATTAGCGCTGTAGTGTAGACTTACCCCCTGCAATGAGGAGTAACGGTAGTTCGAATTAGGAGCTTTAATTTGAACTTCCTAGCCCGTGCTACGTGTAGCCGCGGGCCAGTAGTTCGAACTACCGAGCATTTAAAAATGGCAGTGCCAGGAATATGCAAATGAAGCCCAGGATATTTAAATCCTGGGCTTCATTTGTAAGTTCGAATGACTACATTAGCCACCATAGTCCAAACTAGGGTGGCTAGTGTAGACATACCCTATTATATTTCATGGGCAGAAGTAGATGCATCTCTGGGCCCTGTGTGGGTCATTAGGCAATTCAATGATGAGAAAGCCTTTCCAAACCATTCCTGGCTCAGAATACCTTCCCTCCCTACAGAATGGCTATTTCTACATAGCTGCATTATTTCAGAATAACTGACATTATTTAGAAATAACATAGTGCATGTCTACACAGCAAGCCATTATTTCAAAATAATGTCAAGATGAGGACTTCTTACTCCAACTCCTACAACCCTCATTTCATGAGGAATGAAGGAAGTCAAAGAAACAGTGTTCTTCCTTCGATTTCCTGCTGTGTAACAGTGCCAAAAGCTGAATTAAGTTATTTCAACTTCGGCTACTCAATTGAAATAGCTGAGGTTTGGTATCTTAATTTGACTTTTGCCCTCAAGTGTAGACACATCCTAAATGGTCTCATTTAGAACTATTCTTGGAAGTTTAAATGTCCCTTTGTGTTTGCCTTTTTGTGGTCTGCCATGATGAAAAAAGGAACCTATCCTTCCTGTCACATATTGTATTTTGCATATTATGTGATAGTGACAATACTTAGTCTGTAGAGATTTTTCTACTATCACTGAAGGTTCATATAATAAAGGATATGTTTCCTCTGCATTTGCATATGAAAGGGTACACTGTGTCACACTGTGAAGATATACCTAAACTTACTTTTACCTAGCAAGCTCAAATAAAAATAAAAGCAAAGCATGGCAGCGACAGGCACTCAATAAGTACCCAGAATATTAAGTGAGGTTATACTGCCTGAGCTATCACCATGCTACTGTGTTATCATTGGCACTCTTATTTGTTCAAAGCCAGCTCAAGTTTCTCTACAGATGCTGAAGTCACACCATTGTTTCAGTATATAATCAGCATCAATCTGCCTTGTTGTGTAGATGTGCCCAGAGAGAATAATGAGTATGCTCTACACTCTTAGCTGAAAACCAGCTGAACATGCATGAAGCTTCCAAGATCCCAGATTCAGTTCCAACTGTTGGCACTACAAGTTGGAGCTTGTCAAGGATTTCAACTGTGTCTGTGAAGCTCCAAGATGTGCTTCCTCAGTGAGGGGAAATATGTAATCCACACATATATTTGGTGTTGTTCACTGTCCCATGTAGTGGCATATAGACCACTTTCAAAGAAAAATAATGGGTTTCCTCTACAGCTTAACTGAGAGGCAACTGACTGTTAGCACAAGCTGTAGAAGCTCATATACTAAGCTCCAGAGGTCCCAGGTTTAGCTCCACCTGTAGGCTATGCAGTTACACCCCCAATAAAATAATGATTTCCAATAAAAATAGATTATGTAGAACTTTATAAAAGATTTTTATGCATTATTTTTCTTTCACTGCAATGGTTAGTTGTTGCTATCCACTGCTCTCAATCAATTACAATATTCAAAAAATCCCAACTCTCTGAATGTCAAACTTAGAAATTTTGTTTCGGGTGACTACATCCCTCCTTCCCTTTTGACCAGTGAAGTAAAGAGTAGAACAATATATACAGTAATGGAAAAGAAAGCATGCTGGATCTCTCTTCCCTGACCTCATCCTGCTATTATTCTATGTATGAAATTCATGTCTTAGGAAGGCAAATTAGATGGAATTCAGTAATTTCTGGGATCTGATTCCTTGCTCATAAACTTTGTTTTAATTTGGGTGAGGAACCCCAAAATACTTAAGAATTCTGATGCATAAGGAATATTCTTAGGAATAAGGGTTTTCTTTGATAGACAGGGATCCAAAACTGTAACTCTCTTCTGCTCTGCTAAAGAGTGATCTATCCAGTTAAGGAACCACTGCTGAAGAAGTAGAGGTACAACAAGGTCCATTGGTTTATTGAATACATGGTCCATTAGGATTCACCTCTGGAGTGGATTTAAAATGTTATATATAAACAACTGTAGGACACACAGTACAGATCTTGGCTTAAGAATGTAGTTTTTAGAAGGGTGAAAAAAAAGATAATGCTTAATTCTATACCAGGAATAAGTAGTGTACAACTAATAAGACAAGAGAGTAATGGGCAAAGCTGACAACAGGAACATAAGGAAAATATACAACATTTTAAAATAGCACTGATTTTCATAGCCAATAGGAGGACATAAAGGCTATGTCTACACTGGTGGGTTCTTGTGCAAGAACAGCCGTTCTTCCGCAGAGCGTCCACACTGCCCGCCTGCTCTTGCATAAGAATATTTACAGTAAAGCACGGTAAGAGACGGCTTCTTGTGTAAGAGCTACACTCTTTTCTAACAAGTGTAAGCTCTCTTGCGCACGAGGACAGTGTGGACGCACGGCAGAGGTTTTTTGCACAAGAAAGCCCTATGGTTAAAATGGCCATCAGTGCTTTCTTGCGCAAGAGAGCTCACATTGCCATGGACGCTCTCACGCAAAAGCACTTGACAGTGTGGACGTGTTCTTGCGCAAGAGTTCTTAAGCAAGAACCCGCCAGTGTAGACATAGCCAAAATGACCTTCAGATGACATTGGCTTCAAATGATAACATTAAATCAAATATATCTGTTTATTGCACACTGAATATCTGAATACCATTTTAACTCTTATACCCACCTCTTTCCACAGATATCTTATGTTATGTATACATAGTATCATCTGGTTTTGTGTTGTCTGATTTTGTAGTTTTGACAAATTGTACAGCTGTGTAATTCCATAATTCTTTGAGAGATCCCACACAGTGTGCAGTATTTGGAAATATATGCAAGCTGGTAGTAATTTATCTTTTTGTCCTTTTCATTGTCAGCTTTTTTGTAAAAATCAATGAAAAATTAATCTGTATATGTTTAAAATAGCAACTGTCAAATATTATTAGGACAGAAAGACAATTGGCACAGCTGGCAGGGGAGCCGTTAATGCACTTCTTTAAAAACATAAGTCATGTCTGAGCTCTCAATATTGTGAGAACAAAGCAGCATCTGATAGAGGATTCCTTTTAAAATGTAGATCCCTGACTTTCAAATGAAATATCACACATGGGTAACAACTATGTTATCAGCATGGCAAGATTAAAAAGGGGCAGAAGAAACAAAATTAAAAAAAATAACACTTCCCAAACAGAGAGTTTGCGATATATGTTTTCAGAAGAAGTGCAAGAGTTGCCCAACACAATCCATTATACACATACAAAATAGGAAATGACTGCATGGAAAGGAGTACTGTGGGAAGGGATTTAAGGGTCATAGTAGACCACAAGCTAAATATGAATCACTGTGGCAAAAACAAACAAAGAAAAACAAACAAACAAACAATCATGATTATGGGATGCATTATAGGAGTGTTGTAAGTAAGACACAAAAAGTAATTCTTCTGCTCTGCTCTACTCCATCACTGATTAGGATTCAGCTGGAGTATTGTATTCAATTCTGGACTCCACATTTCAGGAAAGATGTGGACAAATTGAAGAAAGTGCAGAGAAGAGCAACAGAAATGATTAGAGGTCTAGAAAACATGATATACTGCAGTAATTCAAAAGGAACAGGTTTGCTTAGTCTGGGAAAGAGACGACTGAGGCTATGACTACACTGCAGGGAAAAGATGGAAAAAGATATGCAAATTGCAAACCATAATTTTCATATATTTTTCTGCTTTTTTCCTGAATGAGGCTTTCCTGGCATTTGGCCCATCTACATTGGTCCAAATCTCAGAAACAACTCTCTTTCAGAACATGCCTTCTTCCTCATAGAATGAGGGGGTATGTCTGCACTACCACCCTAGTTCGAACTAGGGTGGTTAATGTAGTCAATCGAAGTTGCAAATGAAACCCGGGATTTCATAGAATCATAGAATCATAGAACTGATAGAGACCTCAGAAGGTCATCAAGTCCAGCCCCCTGCTCTAGGCAGGACCAATTCCAACTAAATCAACCCAGCCAGGGCTTTGTCAAGCCGAGACTTAAACACCTCTAGGGATGGAGACCCCACTACTTCCCTAGGTAACCCATTCCAGTGCTTCACCACCCTCCTAGTGAAATAGTTTTTCCTAATATCCGACCTGGACCTCTCCCACCACAACTTGAGACCATTGCTCCTTGTTCTACCATCTGTCACTACTGAGAACAGCCTTTCTCCATCCTCTTTGGAACCTCCCTTCAGGAAGTTGAAAGCTGCTATCAAATCCCCCCTCACTCTTCGCTTCTGCAGACTAAACAGACCCAAGTCACTCAGCCTCTCCTCATAAGTCATATGCTCCAGCCCCCTAATGAGGGTTGCTCTCCGCTGGACCCTCTCCAAAGCATCCACATCCTTTTTGTAGTGGGGGGCCCAGAACTGGACACAATACTCCAGATGTGGCCTCACCAAAGCCGAATAAAGCGGAATAATGACATCTCTGGATCTGCTGGCAATGCTCCTCTTAATGCAACCTAATATGCCATTAGCCTTCTTGGCTACAAGGGCACACTGTTGACTCATATCCAGCTTCTCATCTCATCTCTAATTAGGCTTAAAGCCTAATTCGAACTACCTACTCCGTACCGCGTGTAGCCGCGGGCACGGAGTCCGAACTACCGGGGATTTAAAAATGGCGGTGCCCGGCAAAACGCAAATGAAGACTGGGATGTTTAAATCCCGGGCTTCATTTGCAACTTTGATAGACTACATTAACCACCCTAGTTCGAACTAGGGTGGTAGTGTAGACATACCCAGGTTTACCAGGATGCTGAAAAAAGTGTCTGTTTTTCCAATTTTTTTTTTTTGGAAAAGCAGACCCCTTGCTTGCACGTGGCAGTATGCCAGAAAAGCTCTGCAGTGTAGACATACCCTGAGAGGTAAGTATCTAAAAGGAGTAGAAGACATAGGATAAAAAATTATTTTCCTTAACCACTGAAGATAGGACAAGAAGCAATAAGTTTAAATTGCTGCAAGGGAGATTTAATTAGGGAATGAGAAAAAGCTTCCTAACTCTCAGGGTGGTTAAGCACTGGAATAAATTGCCTAAGGAGGTTGTGTAACCTGCATCACTGGAGATTTTTAAGAGTAGAGTAGATAAACATCTGTCAGGAGTGGTCTAGGTGCTTGGTCCTGCCATGAGTACAGGGGAGAGGATTTGGTGACCTCTAGAGGTCCTTTCAAGTTCTATGATTCTATGATTCCATATACAGAACTTTTGTGTATTAATGTATACAATGTCACATTTTTCACTTGCCAAAAATAACTGACATTCAAAAATAGCACCCACATATAGACATAATAAAGCATGGCTTTGTATATAAATAAGCCTGTGTCAAAAATATTCTGAAGACTCAAGCCAGGATAAATAATGAGAACAACAACATACTTTCAAAATATCTAGTGTACTTTTAACAGAGCCTCTTTGAACTTTTCACTCTGTTTACCTTCATTTACCCATCCATTTTTGCTTGGCATCCTATTGAAATTCTTTTCTAGTGACAGTCAGTAATAGATAATATATATATAATCATCTGTATGCCTCTTTGAACTCTTTATGAATCTCTCAAGTTTAAAGCAACCAATACAAAAAATGCAAGAATTGGTTTTCCTAGCAGATTTCCACTATTTTCATGCTGAAAATTGTGGAAGAAATCTGTTGGAATAACAGGATTTTGACATTTTAATTTGCAATTGACAACTGGAAGCAGGTACTGCAAAGCCCTGGTAATACTAATACTAATATTAAAATAAAAGTCTGCCTACTGCCTATTTGGTTTCATGTTTGCTGGTGCTGTTATTATTCTTACAGGCCCTGTGTGACTACCTGAATGTGATATTTTGGTATACATTGAACAATGCATAAAAGTGCTGTCATGCAGCAAGACACAAAGTGCAGGTCACCTTCAACAAAACAGTGAAAGGCCTATATGTAACGTGCTGGCAATTGTACAAAGTAAACAACTCGAAGAAAAGAGTAATTTCCCCCTATCTCTTTCAGCCATAGAAATCCTATGTATTACTTGTAGAAATAATATTTTCAGACAGCAATATGATGTTCAGACTGACAATATCTCTTAAGCTCCAGGTATGTGCTCAGTCTGCCTGTTAAATCATGCACCAGAATTCATAAGCTTCTCCTGTGAAACAGAATTCAAATGTTTAGATAGCACAATTTTTTTTGTCATATTTGCCACTCCTGTTAAATCTGCAAGATTGTATCCCTCATGTTTTTATTTTCTGAAACAGCATTTTTATTTGTCTCTCTAAGGTTATATTCAGGAGTGGCAGACTCTCTGATGTAGAAGTGAATCACAGAAAAGCATGATCTCGTATTCCTTATACAACACCAGTCAGGCTACCTTTAGACTGCAGGCTTCTTTCAGAAGAAGCTTTTCCAGAAGAGATCTTCCGAAAAAACATCTTCCAGAAGAGCATCCACACACAAAAGTGCATAGAAAAAGCAATGCACTTTTTCAAAAGAGAGCAGCCAGAGTTATTAGATGCTCTCTCACATAAAAAGACAGGGCTTTAGGCCACCAGTTGCTTCTGAATGCTAGGGCCGAAACCTTGCAGAGACACGCGCTTAAAGGGACCCCGCACCCCCGCCCAAGACAGCCACTTCTCTGCTTCTGCTGCATGCTTGCTTACTTCTTCGAGGGACAGCAAAGCTCTCGCAGTGCCTGCTGTGGTTGCCCTGTTGTTTTTTGGATGCCACAGCTTTTCTCTTGGTGCCATGGAGCCAGAGCTGCCCCTGGTGGTTCATGCAGACAAAGATTACTGGTGACTGAAATACTGGGTGGTTAAACTGAAATTATTTCCTGTAGATTTTCCCAAATGAAATTTCTATCAAAACAGGTATATTTTCTGTTGATGGGAATATGTTTAACCAAAAAAAGTTCTGTTAGTAACTGTCAAAGCTGTTCCCACTATAGCACTTCAAGTGTAAAAGGTGGAGGTCCACAAAAAAAAAAAAATTTAAATGCCCTGCCACTAACAGTTTGCTTTAAAACTTTCCAAGGTCACAGATTTCCTGGCTTTTAATTGGTATCCCTGCCACCACCCAAATGCAAACCCCTTCTGAAAAACCCATGAAGACACACTGGAGAATTTCTTCCCATGAGTTATCCTCAAGCTGTTTAAGGCCTCTTTTAGGAGAAAACTTGAAAACTTTAATTGCTCTTAGTAGCTCAGCTATACAGTCTTAGGCACATTCCCACAAAATCTTGTTTTCTAGGACACAGGAATCAGATCATGGTCTTAAAAGAGTGATTTTTATTATGAACAAAAATACCCATACTCGATGAAACATTACTTGGTTACAGGTGTTAGAGAGCAACTAATAAGAAAAGGATTAAAAAGCAGGGAATTGTTTCTCCTGGATTCAGTTTGGAAAGTTACAGTGTAAAGGGGTAGTTACATGGCTCGGCACAGAGAAATTAAAGCAACTCAAAAACAAAAGAAAATATCTTGATGACATCTGACTAAATATTCCCTGTTCTCCTCACAATTCTGTAGTTACAAGACTTAGTCTTTCCCTAGGTGTGGATGTTGCTGGATTCTAGCCTGGCTCCCTGGCTTATTTCATGACCTTCCAGGATCTGCTATGGTGACACAACAGGAGAATGATGGACACTGCTTCTAATGCAAAAGCCCGCACTCTTTTTCCATTGGCCCTTCTGGTCTCTTGTCAACTCACTTTCTGTTTCCCTAGCATTCCTGGGGATGCTGTCTATGCTTTTATCCCCTACAGGCAAGGCAATTAAGGTTAGGTCTCAAGAGTTAACTACAAGTTTAATCTCTCTAGTGTGGTACTCTGTAGTCCAGCAACATCAGTTCCCGGCATGATTTTAGTTAGCCACATGTCCATACATCATAGCTATGGATAAGTTTCCTGTGGACCCATAAAGTTAGTTTACAGCCATCAGTTCTGACTCTCAGTGTTCTGTGCTGTTATTTAGCTCTAATTTACCCCAAATGTATTCTAAAAGCCCAGCAAGCAGTGGAAGTGTTGGTAATGTTGCTAGACAATATTACCATCCCTTTCATCACAGTAACATATTCAGGTAGCTATAATTGCTGCCACCATTGAAATCAATACATAGGCAGCTACAATCCAGTATAATGAAATACAGGTGCTGTCAAAATAGTTGATAGTGAAGTCAAATATTAATTTTTGATAGCTTACATATATACACTCAACAGATTATATTGATAAGAGTGCCAAAGGTTATTGTGAAGTTTATTTGTGTTATTCCAATGTTCAACCCATGACATTATATGAAATACTATGTAGCAATACATCAGTATGGACCCTCCTACACTAGCAGCTATCTTCAATAGGCAACCTTCTTTGTTAAGTGACCATTCTAAGTCAGTTCCAGGATTGGTTGTGCAATTTAACCTTTACTTTCAAGATTACTTCTGCAAATAAATAGCTTTTGTTGGTCTTCTGGGTGATATTTGCCCCATGACTGAAATTGATTCTACACTTCTGTGCCAGAGTGAGGGCTCCCAGTTGAACCAATTAAGCATGGGATAGGGAGCAGCCAGAGCTATAAAGCTTTTTTGGGGTTAAGGGCCACTGAGCCACAGAAAAATCAATTGGGAGTCATACACAAGTGAGAAGCAAGAAAAATGAAAACAAACCCTTACTGAAATGGCCCCTGCCTGAGAAGGAGAAAAACACTCCCCACATTCCCCTCACACACCAGAGCTGGGGGAGGGAGGCAGCCTAATAGATTTTATATGCTCCAGCCCCATAGAGGGATAGCAGGGAAGCTGAGGTGCTAGCATGGGCTCCCCAATGCTGGAGGGGGCCCTGAGCCTCGGGGGCTTGATCCAGGCAAGCCAGAGGCTGCATCTGGGTTCCAAACCCTTACTATAAGATTCAAAGGTAGTTCAGTGATGGTAGAGCTAGAAGGGGAACCACAAAGTGAAAGTAAATAGAGAGGAAGTCTCCTGCAGTGGTTGCTCAAGAAGGGTTTTGGGAATGAAAATATTATTTTGTTTTGATTATTTTCCTTTAGTAGAAGACAAAGAATACAGGCTAGGCCCTGCATCTCATTCCACTGCCTGAATAGAATTGCAGGGAGTAGGAACTGTTCCCAGGTTAAAGCTAGGCGGGATATTTGTTTTTATACTTACCTTTGGAACTTTGTATTAATAAAGAAACCAGACCTCCAAGGGTATGTGTAAACTGTAGAGTTTTTTACAGAAAAACAGACATTTTTCCAAAAACACTTCACTTATGTCCTTACTGCAATCACATTCTTCTGAAAAAAAATCAAAAGAACATCACTTTTTTCTGACATTGGTAAACCTCTTTCTATGAGGAAGAAACCATTTTCTGAAAAACTCTTTTGGAAAAAGGCATGTGTGTATAGCGAAGAGGGTGTTCTTTTGAAAGAAGAGGAAAGAGGAAAATGCACAGGTGCCCTAGTGGCAACTCCATCCATAGTAATCACACTTTAAATGAGAGATAGAGTCCATTCGATGTGTACGCTATCTTTCAAAAAAGCAGATAGCTTTTTTTGATGCACTTTTGCTGTGTGGCGCTCTCTTTTGGAAGAAGTTTTTTCAGATGATCGCTTCTGGAAAAGCTTCTTCTGAAAGATGCCCATAGTCTAAACGTAGCCCAAGAAAGCCTGTAGTTGGAGAAACAGGACTATAGTTTTGTTTCAGGAGCCCTGAAGAAAAGGATTATTGTACAATTTAGTTAAGACAATGAGGAGGAGGAAGAGGAGGATCATGATAGTTGTAAAAATAAGAAATTTTCCAAAGAATGTAAGAGAGAGAATTAAAAAGTAAGGTTTTAATGCACTTCAAAAACTCTTGTGTTCTAAAAACAAGTGACATTTTTCATTTTATCAGTGTCCTAACCATGAGACTTTGTGCGAGCTAGGAGTACATGACAGCTATTTTTGAAAATAACCTTTAGTTAATGTTAAATGTGTCTGTCATATTCTTTATCTTTTCAACTGGAAAATACATATATTTTTATGAACACTTTGTTTTATTAAGGCTCAGCCAAGATAATGAACTAGTATTAGTATTTCATTTCTGAGATGTCTGGTCCCAATCTGTGACAGATTTAAGGAAGGCTGTTTGCAATGGTATTTGCAGCCAGGAATTTTAATGTTGAAGCCTGAAAGATGCAGAGATATTATGTTAAATCCAGTTTGTCTGCATGCTTTAAAATTGTACAGAAGCAAGGGATATTAAATTTTAAATCCCCCAAATACTCCCCCAGATGATATTGGTATAAATGATAAATTTTATGCCAAAATTCATTGTTTGCATTATTTTAAAAAGGAGACACATATTATTGCCTTTGTCTGAGAACACATTAACTCTTAATCATGCACATACCAATAGAACTAATGAAAACTACATGCACACATGAAAAGTGGGAATAGACAAACCCTCCTATAATACTTCATAGCAAGATATTTTTACTAGACTTCTCTATGAGTAGCCTCACTGGCAAAATTGGCATTATGTAACCAAACGAAATCTATGCTTTATAATGCAGACTACATCACAATCTTTGCTAGCCAAAAAAAAAAAAAAAACCCACCACACAAAACAAGCAAACAAACAAACAAAAGCATTATAAATACACAACACACACATTATATAATGTAATATAATACCATTTCAAACGCCCTGGATAATTTATGATGTTGTTTATACTGTTGAATTGTTGACTTCGAAATGTTATTGATGCATATATTCACCAGCTACAACAATATTCCCCATAGTAAAAGGAATTTGCTTAAGTAATTTATGTTGTAATTATGACAATTCTGAAGTGAAAAATAGGGTATTAGAGAGCTATGTCTTGTTTTTTGATAATGTTGTGACTTTTACAGCTGGTGTTTGAATGCCAATCGTAACTATTCAGTGAATCTGTCCCCCAAAAGGAAGTGCAAAGCATTACTGAACTGTTTTTTATTGCCCAGAGAGGTTGTGGAATCCCCATCTCTTGAGCTATCTGGAGATATTTTTCCAATTTGGAAAACATTGTGAAATATTTTTTTTAAAAAGATTAAAAAATCAGAGACTACATTTCTCACCCATGCACAGCTCTTTGTGAGGTTAATGAAAGCCAAATGGGCACATCCCAGGGAAGAATTTGGCACTAAATATAGATTTATAAAAAACATGGCCCACTCCTGACCTCCCTACTTCCACACAATTCTAACTTATGTCAATGGGGGTTTTCATGGCATAAGGAATAGAAAAGACCTCATAGGTCATCTGGTTGATTTTCCTGTAATTAATGGATTGCTGCATGTTGCATTGTTCCTCTCTTGTTTTACAATTTAAAGATATAATCATTGCCAAAATTATGTACACAAAGACTTATTTCCTACAAGGGTGGATGCACATATGTAATACAAAGTGTTTTATAGTATTTGCAAAATAACAGTATTCAGCGTTTGTTCTTTCTCTTTGACTGAAAACATACTGGGCCTGTTTACAGTAAGGAGAAGGTTGACACAGTGTGGCATTAGTGGGTTTAGTGAAGATGTGCAAATTTGAACCGAGATTGCACTCCCAGCTCCTCAGGAGGAGTAGGGGAAGTCGACAGGAGTGTGTGCTCCCGCTGTGTGAAAGGTGCCAAAATGTGATTAAATATACTTTGACTCCAGCTACATAATTAACTTAGCCAGTGTTATATATCTTAAGTCAACTTTCTCCTTTGGTATAGACCACGCCATTGTGACTATACTTGTTCCTTGTTTAGTAAATTCAATTCATTTAAATTAAAACATTAAAATAATTAAACCTAGTGTCCCCCTTGCAGAATGTTGTGGGTTTTATGTATAAGTATTTCTAGGGGATAGATTTGATGAACACTGAAATATTATACCAAGTAAATTACATGTCTGCTGCTTTTTTGCAATTGTAATCTGAGAAATCTGAGATTCATTCTGTGCATAAATTGATGAACTCCACTGAAAGCTTTCATTTCGTTTATGAGATTAGCACATATGCAATCTGCACTTTTTGATCTTTTCTTTATGTGTTTCCTTATAAGTCCCTGTGCCACATATTGACTGCTAGAGGTTATTTCTCTTCTCCAGGAGTAAAGTTGTTTCATTTTAAAAGAAATGAACATCATAATTCTCATTTTGGAATATGAAGATACCAGATATGGTTCTTGCCTAATATTCTATTACTGTGAATTGGCACAAACAACTGAATACGTAGAGGCGGCAGTTTCTTGGCATCATAAATGTCAACAGCAAGGGGCCTCAAAAGGGTTTGATTGTACTCAGGAAGTTCTGTCATCCTTTCCCCTTTTAATACAAGCAGTTTGGAACTTAGAAAAAACAGCTTGGTTTTACTCAATAAAAACTACTTGTGAGAACTAGAAAAGCACACCAATTAATTGTAGTATTTCTCACATTGCAGATTCATGACTGGAATTTTCTGACTTTCACCGCCATTTGTGCCATTTGAAAGGGAGATTTTCAAACACACATAAGGGATTTCGAAGCACGCATTGATTTTAAATCTTTTTCATTCAGCTAGTTCTGATAGATTCACAAGGGGTATGTCTACACTACCCCGCTAGTTCGAACTAGCAGGGTAATGTATGCATACCGAACGTGCCGAGGCGTACAGATAGTTCAGAATGGCTTGCTAGTTCGAACTATCTAGCCCGTACCGTGTGTAGCCGCACGGCACGGGGTTCGAACAAGCCGGCATTTAAAAATGGCGCCGGTCGGCTTATGCAAATGAAGCCCGGGAAATTCAAATCCCGGGCTTCATTTGCACGTTCGGTATGCATACATTACCCCGCTAGTTCGAACTAGCGGGGTAGTGTAGACATACCCAAGGGGATCTATGCCTAACCGTCTAATGGAATTCACAACCCTCAAGTGCCCTATTTCAATGGTTTACAACCAGGGGTACACATACTGCTGAGTATTTGCAGAGGTCTTCCAGCAGGCACATCAACTCATCTAGATTTTGGCTAGTTTTATAACAGGCTACATAAAGGCACTAGGAAATTCAGTACAAATTCATAAACATAATGGCTATAGGTTCATTGTAGCCTTCTTCCGGAAAAGCTTATGCAAATGAAGTGTGGTGTGGAATATAGCCGTGCTTCATTTGCATAATTAAGTAGCAGCCATTTTTGCGCAACAGGCTTTTGTGCAAAAACCCTCTCTTGCACACGAGCCATTCTTCCTAATTTTTTCAGGAAGAATGGCTCTTGTGCAAGAGGGGGTTTTTGCACAAAAAAGAGCTATCTACCCAGCTCCTTTTTGTGCAAAAGCCTCTGCAGTGTTGCTGTAGCAAATGAGCTATATTGCTATATGTATTATACACTGAAATGTAAGCACAATATTTATATTTAAATATTTATATTGAAACTGATTTACATTTGAATGGCATAAAGGAAAAAAGTCAACATTTTACGGGGATATTGTACTGTGTGTGGGTACATCTACACTAAAATGTTAATTCGAACTAACTTAGTTCAAATTAGTTAATTCGAACTAAGCTAATTCGAACTAATGGATCCAGACTAAAAAACTAGTTCGAATTAGCGTTTTGCTAATTCGAACTAGCATGTCAACATTAAGTGGACTCTGAACCAGGCTTAAGGATGGTCGAAAGCAGTGCCGGCAGGGCATCAGAGGAGGACTTAGAGCGTGGAGATGCTGTCTCAGGCTAGCCGAGGGCTGTGCTTACAGGGTCCCGACCCCCACCCCGGACAGACAGTTCTCAGGGGTGCCCCGCTTGCAAAGCAGTCCTGGCTTGGAGTGCCCGGCGTACCCACACTGGGCACATCACAGCACTCGGCCATCAGACCGGCTGCACTTGCCACAGGCTGCTATCTGAGGAGAGGGGGCAATTGGGGGGCTGCAGGAGAGCTTCCACCCCAAAAGCCCGCAGAGCCAGCCCAGTCCTCCCCATCAGGGGCGCGTACCCCATTCCTCCCTCACCTCCTTCCACTTACCCTTCCCTAGCCCCTCTTCTTGATGTACAAAATAAAGGACAATTGTGTTAAAAAATGGAATCTGTCTTTATTGAACAAAACTGGGGGAGACTGGGGAAAGGAGGTGGGAGAGGGGAAGAGAGAGGCTGGGAGAGGGGAGGGCAACTAAAATGATCAGGGGTTGGGAAGAGAGGTTCCCATATGAAGAGAAGCTAAAGAGACTGGGACTTTTCAGCTTAGAAAAGAGGAGACGGAGGGGGGACAGGATAGAGGTCTCTAAAAGCAGGAGTTGGGTGGAGAGGGTGCATACAAAAAAGTTCTTCATTAGTTCCCATAAAGAAGGACTAGAGGACACCAAAGGAAAGGAATGGGTAGCAGGCTTCAAACTAGTAACAGAACGAGGTCCACGATGTCCGCACTAGCCCAGGCGGGTGCCCGTCCGTTAGTTCAAACTAACTTTGTAGTGTAGACATACCCTGTGATATTTTTGTTCTTTTATGTCCATGTTTGTAAGCAAATCATTTTAAGGTGAGAGGTACACAAGATAAATCAGATTCCTGAAAGGGATACAGTTGTTTGGAAAGTTTGAAACCCATTGCCTTGTGCAATGTCTGAAGAGAGTTAGGTACCTAAAAAGGAAATCCACAAAAACCAGCACCTTGTGTGAGAAGCTGCTTCAGCTAGCCAATAGGACACACTTAGGAGATATACTTACCTCTGCTCAACATTCAGTGTGATCCCTCTTCCACAGTTAAGTTCTTGAAGGAGGTCAGTCATTTTTCCAGAAAACAAAGGAATTGTTGTTGGTGGCTCACATATATCCCATAACCCACCATAAAGCACTAACCCACCATAAAGCTCCTGAGTGCAAATCCTTTTTCCATCTGAGATTGGTATACTTTCTATACCAATTTCTAAATCATTGATGAAGATATTGTACAGAACCAGTCCCAAAACAGACTCCTGCACAACCCCACTCATTATACTCTTCCAGCATGACTGTGAACCACTAATAACTATTCTCTGAGCAGACATCTGAAAGCAAGTCTTCTGCCTGTCAGTTGAGTTTCCTACCCACTGAGCTATGGAGTCATTCTTATTTACGGTCTGCCCAATTTCATACAAATTGATCCCTGTTCAACAAGAGAGAATCCTACCTCAGAATAATCTCAGATA
This sequence comes from Pelodiscus sinensis, assembly GCF_049634645.1. NCBI lineage: Eukaryota > Metazoa > Chordata > Testudines > Trionychidae > Pelodiscus > Pelodiscus sinensis. Next base: position 258,324,292 of record NC_134711.1, read on the forward strand.
GACCAGTGGTTATGACATAACGCTCAGAGAGTAGTTATTAATGGTTCACAATCCTGCTGGAATGGCATAACAAGTGGGGTTCCGCAGGGGTCTGTTTTGGGACCGGCTCTGTTCAATATCTTCATCAATGATTTAGAAATTGGTATAGAAAGTACGGTTATTAAATTTGCAGATGATACCAAGATGGGAGGGATTGCGACTAATCTAGAGGATAGGGTCATAATTCAAAATGACCTGGACAAATTGGAGAAATGGTCTGAGATGAATAGGATGAAGTTTAATAAAGACAAATGCAAAGTGCTCTACTTAGGAAGGAACAATCAGTTTCACACATACAGAATGGGAAGTGACTGTCTAGGAAGGAGTACAGCAGAAAGGGATCTAGGGGTTATAGTGCACCACAAGTTAAATATGAGTCCGCAGTGTGATGCACTTGCAAAGAAAGCAAACATGATTCTGGGATGTATTAACAGGTGTGTTGTGAGCAAGACACGAGAAATCATTCTTCCGCTCTACTCTGCATTGGTTAGGCCTCAGTTGGAGTATTGTGTCCAGTTCTGGGCACCGCATTTCAAGAAAGATGTGGAAAAATTGGAGAGGGTTCAGAGAAGAGCAACAAGAATGATTAAAGGTCTAGAGAACATGACCTATGAGGGAAGGCTGAAGGAATTGGGTTTGTTTAGTTTATCAAAGAGAAGATTAAGGGGGGACATGATAGCAGTTTTCAGAAATCTAAAAGGGTATCATGAGGAGGAGGGAGAAAACTTGTTTATCTTGGCCTCTGAGGATAGAACAAGAAGCAATGGGCTTAAACTGCAGCAAGGGAGGTTTAGGTTGGACATCAGTAAAAAGTTCCTAACTGTCAGTGTGGTCAAACACTGGAATAAATTGCCCAGGGAGGTTGCGGAATCCCCATCTCTGGAGATATTTAAGAGTAGGTTAGATAAATGTCTATCAGGGATGGTCTAGACAGTATTTGGTCCTGCCATTAGGGCAGGGGACTGGACTCGATGACCTCTCGAGGTCCCTTCCAGTCCTAGTATTCTATGATTCTGTGATAGGTCTGACCTGGATTCAGGTTCTCCTCTGAATCCAGAAAAAAGAAGGGATTTGAACCAAGGCCCCTATACTCTGGGTTAATGATTTATCCATGGAACTTCTGAGGGGGTGGTATCTTCCTGAACCTGCTCCTTTTTTGTGGGGGTTAGGTATGCTTTGAGAATGTCTATCAACTTGGGCTCTACACGGAGGCTCCTAATATGTGAATCCCAGTAGGGCTTAGATGTGAATTATGGCTGATCAGATTGGTAGTGTCAAGGTTGGAGCAGTTTTGCACATACCCACTGAGCAATGTTGACACCATGGAGACTTTACAGATGGAAAGCTAGGTGTCTATTGGATTAGGTTGAAAATAAATGGTCATTCTCTGTGGTACCTAAACATTAAATTAAGATGCTTAAATTGCTAGCTAGGCCCTTTTGTGAATCTAGTATATTGACTTCATTGGAGTTACTTGAGAAATAAGATTATAAGATCAAACCCAATATTACTGAAAGTTAACAAGTTATTGGTAACAGTAGAAACTGTTTTCATAGTTGAAAGAATGGGAGAGATTAGGGAAAAAATGTGTCCTCAGGGTAATTTGTTTCCAATGTAAGATACAGAAATCTAATGCCTGTTTAGTATATGAGTATTTTATTGTGAGTGGAACACATGCATTTCCTGGACTCTGTAGTGGACTCTGTAGTGTCCTTCACACAAAGTGCACTGCAGAGCATTTTGAATAGTAACTTAACATGAAGTCAGTATATTCTAAATTGCATATTCTCATTTGATAGCTTTTGATATACCAGCACCAGTAAAAGATGTTGACAGACATGCTGAGCATGTTTTCTGGTTTTGTTTCTCTTTCCTGGGAGAGAGATAGGGAGAGACTTAACTAATGCTGAGAGGACACTTCACTTATGAATAAGTACAGACAAAAAAGCTGATGAATTTCAACCAGATGTTTCACTCACAAAGACATATTGAAAGTTCTAACCTACATATCAAGCTGTTATTAAACTTATAAAATCATGTTGGGAATGCTTCTGTATGAGGATACAATATTTCAGTTAAGAGGGCTGAGTGAGAAGATGAAATTCTATTCAATATTCCTGTATCTTTGAATCACAAAAGTTGAAAGGTGATTTATATAATAAAGAGTATAGAGCATAATTAAGCAAGGGTAGTGACAGCATCTGTAGCTCTCAGCCCACAGAATCCAAGGTTACAGCAGTGACATCAGTCAAACATAATTGATCTTTCATAGGGTTGTAGCTAAAGAACATAAGGAACTATGAATTGTACATAAATGAATGTGAAAAAACATATTTCAGAAGCTCTTTGGCCACTGAATGTAGAAAGCACTTATGTATCCTCTATGCTTTTGTGATTTATTGTATTTCGGGGTTGTTGTTGTTTTGTTTTGTTTTGTTTTTAACTCTATCTTCCTTCTGGGAACTTTACTGAAATTAATATATGCAATACCAAGAATGACATTGACACAATAAATACATATTGCATTTCCAGAAAAATTTATAACAACATTTGCCCTGCTGAGATAATTTCTCATACCACGTCTTTCCTAACTACTGGCTACCAGTGGAAGGTTTTGTTCAAAGAGGGAATGGAAAGCCTTTACATCACCCCCTAAGAAACGCTGTCACTTGCCTCCCTTGTATGTTGAGTGCCAGTGCATCACTGGTCCTATGTGTGCTAGTGCTGCTTTCAGATAACCAGTTTAATTTTTATAAATTAAGCCAAACATTTCCAACTACAGCCAGATATTTATAGATAACCAATGCAAACATGCATCACAGGTGATATACACCTTGTAGGTGATGCACCACTTAAAACATGGGAAAAACACTGTGAACTACCTTCACCTTTTGGATTATTTCCTGGTGTAGCTCTTTTTAGTGCACGTTGGAGTAATCTAGTCTTGAGGTGATAAGACACAGATAACCATAGCAAGATTCATGCTGGAAAGAAAAAGTCATTGTCTTCTTAGGGTATGTCTACACTACAGCATTATTTTGAAATATCTTATTTCAAAATAGTTAATTCAAAACAAGTTATTTTGAAATAACGTGCCTACACACAAAATGCATTTCGAAATAGCATTTTGCTATTTTGAAATACTGCATCCATACTGAGTGGACACTGATTTGGAGTTAGGGCCGGCCACAACCAGGTCAGGGTTAGGGCTTCAGGTAAGGAGTGTCTTTGTGTGGCTGTTGCCTGAGGCTATTTGAGGCCTGTGCTTAAAGGGACACCCCACCCTCCGGACAGCCGGTTCTCAGGTGTCCCTGATTGCTTGCCTGTCTTCCATGTACCCCTCCCTAACCCCCCTTCCTGATGTCAAATAAAATACACGTATTTTCAAAAATATAAACTCTCTTTATTTAACAAAACTGGGGAGGGTATGAAACTCTGGTGAGACTGGGGAAAGGAGGCGGGAGAGGGCAGGAGAGAGAGTGGCAGAGGGGAGGGAGAAAACTGGAAGGAGGGAGCTGGAAGGGTGAAGCAAGGGGAAGAAGGGGGAGGAGAATCTCAGTGCTCAGGGGTGGGGGTCTCACTGGGCCAACTGATTCCCAGCACAGTGGGTGCGGGGGGCCTTGGCGTCCCCAGGGGGATGGGAGGAAGGGTTGGAGGTTGGAGGTTGAGGTGGGGGGGTGTGGAGATTGAGAAGGAGGGTGTGGGGGTAGAGGAGGGAGCGGCAAGAGAGGGAGAAGGAATGGGAGGAGGAGCGGAAGCAAGGGATACAGCAGGTGCTGGAGTGGTACGAGGCAGCATCTCTGCACCGGGGTCTGCAGATGGGCACAGATGGCACGACCCTGGGCAAGCAGCTCCCGCTGGAACTCTCATTCGTCCTGCACCCTCAGCTCCATGGTGCAGTTCAGGACTCACAGGGCCCCCAGCTACTGGTCTTGGTACCTCTGCAGTGTTGCAGTGGACCTGCTGAGCCCTTCGGTGCGGGAGGATGTCCTGGGCGGGGTGGTGCGCCCTGCACACGAAGCTGGTGCGGCTGTGGAGAAACAAGAGAAGTGGTTAGTTCTCCTTGGGGACACAGTGGGTGAAGCCCAGCCCCACTGTGCGAGGTGAGGATGATCATGCCCTGCACCATCAGAGCCACTATACTTGCACAGAGGACATGGTTGTGTCAGCCGACGGTCAGGGCAGTGTGTGTGTGTATGCTTCCGAGAAAAGGTTTAACATCCGTGTCTTTACTGCTAGGACCGGGGTCCCGTCGCAGAGGGTAGCCAGAAGGCCAACAGACGCCCCGTTATATAGGAAGAGCTTATTACACCTTAGATTTTAACTGCTAGAACACAAAGTTCCTTCGCAGCGGGCAGCCTGGGAAAGGCTGGAAAGGTGCCCCAACGGATCTTGTCACCTGGAAGTGACACAGATCCAAACGACCAAGCTCTCCCTATGTCTGTCCCTTTATGACCGGCTGAAGTTCTTTTAAATTGTGCTTGGTTCTATTACAGCCACTGAAGGAGTCAGGTTAAAGCTTAAACAATTACAGGTTTATTAAAAGACTTATAAAAGCATATGGTTACAATGGCTATTGCTCTATTTCTTAAATGCTAACAAATACAGATTTTAAAAATGGTTACAAAGAAAATAAAGATAGAAAATAGAAATAATGGTACCAAGTGACAGCTTAATCTTTAAAGAGCTCTAAGTCTATGTATATATATACTTAAACAAAGGACCACATCCAGGTACAATTTTTACCCCTTTCTGTGCCTCTCGACTCCAGCGTGTCAGGCCAGGGCCGGTCTCTCAATTCCTAGGAAAGACGAATATGAGGTGGGCGTCCCCTTGGAACCTCGGGAGATCAAACACCAAACCCGACCAGCAGATAGATGGTAGATTGACACTCAGAGAAAATGCGCTGCTGGACCCAACTTTATACCCCTGGGGGCCCGTATTCTCTTTCTTATCTAAGATGCCGAATTGTACTGGTCCGTTTTGTGGCGCCAGTTCTTACAAGCAAGTTTCAAGTTAATTTACACTTGCAAGAGAGATAACTAAATTGTGAGCACTAGACATTTTTTTTACTGGGCGAGAGATTCCTCCCCCGCGGATAGATGTGTGTTCGTATCAATATGGGTTTTAGTCAAGGGCACTCCTTGGCAGCCTCTTGGTCAGCAATTGGCGTATCTCTGTTTACAGCCATTCACGGTCACAGCAGCCTGGGCCTTCTCCTCTGTGTGCCCTGTATGCTCCAGGCAAGCAAAAATGGATGTTACAAGGGGGTTCCTGTCTGGCTACAGGTTAGAATGTCCGGCTATCCCCGGGAGTGAGAGCTGCCCTAAGACTGCACCCATGCCCCTGTGCTGTGTATAGTGCAGCTGAGGTGGCGGGAGGAGGTGAGGAGCGGGAAGATGTTAGAGGGGGCTTCTGAAGGGAAGGCATCCTACTGTGTCCCACCCCGTGTGTGGCTATCAGGCCACGGCCCCTGTGTGGCAGGCAGCTGGAGCCACCTGCCCGGGGGTGGCATGGGACATGCTCATATGTGCACAAGTTGCTACATGATGCATGGTAAGCGAGGGCCAAGTGCACGGTCCCTGGTTTCCCTCCCCACCCTCCCCCGGGAAGGGGACAGTGAGGGCACTTACATGGTGTGGTCTCCTCGGACGACCCTTCTGACTCCTCTCCTGGGACTGCTCGGGGGTCCTGCTGGAGAGGTGGCTCCTCCTCCGGGCCCTGGTCAGGGCCCTCTGGTCCCGGCTCACTGCCCCTCCAGGGTGGCATGGACCGTCCTGCCCCCCTGAATGCAGTCCAGGGCGGTAAAATAGCGGCAGGTGCCTGCCTCTACTGTGGAGCTGCCCCGAGTGGCCCTGGTGTATGCCTGCTTCAGCTCTTTTATCTTGAGGCGCACATGCTCCTGGGTGCGCCTGTGGCCTTTCTTGCCCATGGTGACAGCTATGCGTCCGTAGATGGCCACGATCCTCTGTCTAGTGCAAAGATCATGGATATTGGGGGCCTGCCCCCAAACTGTAATGAGGTCCATGATATCCGCACTAGTCCAGGAGGGCGCCCGCTGTCTACGGCCCCTGGCTGGTTCATGGTTGCTGGGGGACTGGGTGGGGGACTGCTGGCTGGCTCTGGCTGCCCAGCTCATCCTGGGGCCACTGGATCAGGGGCAGTGACTGCTGGCATGTGCAGTGTGGGAAGAGTCTATCCCTTTAAGGGCTCTGGGGCTGGGGGAAAGGAGAGGAGTTTTCCTGGTTGGGCCCAGAGTGGCCACCAGGGGAAACTGGGAAGGGCTGGAGGCCCCCTATTTTGAAATAAGAATCTACACAGTGCTTATTTTGAAATAGCTATTTCAAATTTGGCACTATTCCTCATAGAATGAGGTTTAACTAACTCAAATTAAGTGCTCTGCTATTTTGAAATAAATATTTTTATTTTATTTCAAAATAGCGGTTTGCCTGTATAGATGCTATTAAAGTTAATTCAAAATAAGGGCTGTTATTTCGAATTTACTTTGCTGTGTAGAAATACCCTTACTATAAAGTGGAAAAAAGAAAACCAATTCTCATGATACCTATGGGGGGGAGGGGACTACCTAGCTTTCCCTTGTCTCTTCTTTAATCCCTGTAACTCTTTCCTGGCCTATTCTAGGCATTGTTTTCACTGGGGAAAAGTGGACCTTAATGTGTTTAAATCCTATTGTAGGCTAAGCAATTTTTTACTTTTAACTTGTGTCTACTGGTCACAATGTATCTAGGTCCTGTCAAAGGATTTACACTGATCAGTTAACATGTGCTACACCTGTAACAGGACTTGTCTTATCATTTTGACATTAATCAGTTAACATGTGACTAGTCAGAAAAGGCCTAAATTGTACTGGAGGATAAGGAACATTTGAAGGGATAGACAATCAGAACAGGTCAAAACACAAAGGGTATGTCTACACTACCACTCTAGTTCGAACTAGGGTGGTTAATGTAGGCAACCGAAGTTGCAAATGAAGCCCAGGATTTGAATTTCCCGGGCTTCATTTGCAACTTCGGTTGCCTACATTAACCACCCTAGTTCGAACTAGGGTGGTAGTGTAGACATACGCAAAGAGTCAGCAGGCAAAAATTACACAGCCAGGAGCAGGAGAGAAGTTAGGAGCAGGAGAAGAATAAAGAGAAATCAGAAGAAATGGAAGAAGCAATCGCAGGTAACAGCAGTGGTACTGCTGGGGCAGACACAAAAGGACCCTGATCAAACAGAGCAAGAGAAAACTATGGATAGTCAACATGCTATTTATAGAGTAAATATTAGATACAAATAGAATTCTTGTATCTATGTCTACGTGTCTGAGTTAATACAAATTTAGGTCTGTGTTGTGAATGTTACATTTTTTTTTCCTGAATAAAGTTTAAGATATAAAAGAGTTCTCAGTGTCTCCAGGTGATTGATCATGGCAAGCAGGAGTTAGTCATTTCATACTGCTCTAACTATATGATTATGGTTTGAGTACTTTTAGCCTATATCCACAAACTGTACTAAAGGATTTATGTTTGTTTTGATTTACTTTTAGAATTATTGTATCAGGGAATATCAGTTACACTAAACAAAAAAAAATACTTTATTTCATAAGAATACTGCTGGGTGTCAATCAGTTATATCAAAAGACTATATCTGTGTTCTCAAAAGGTAGCAGGTCTGACCTATATTGGTAAGTTTTTCCTAAAACTGTTTCCTGCAAATTCCCAGCAGTTTCTCTAAGGAGAACCCCCTTTCACCTTGCAAAATCAGATAAATGAATCAACTGAAGGAACCTCTGGTAAATACAGGAAGAGGCAAGAGGTGAGCTATTCTGGGAGTATCTTGGATTTGTTTTGGAGAAAATAGTATGACCACAATATCACAAACACTTATATAATTGAAATGACCCTAGCAAGAAGTGGCACCTCTTAACAAAAAAAAACAAAATGAAGCAAATCAGGAGTTTGTAGATTAAGCAATCTGGAAATCTGATCTATATCTATATCTATATCTATATCTATATCTATATCTATATCTATATCTATATCTATATCTATATAAAACATTTTGGGAAAATCAAAAGCAGGAATACTTTTAAACACTATATAGTAACTTCAAAATTTCCAAAATTCTACCCTGAGGCCATATGCACAGTGTGAAATTTCTAGGATAAGAACATAAGAATGTCCATACCGGGTCAGACCACAGGTCCATCTAGCCCAGTATCCTGTCAGCCAACAATTGCCAATGCCAGGTGCCCCAGAGGGAGTGAACCGATCAAGTAATGATCAAGAAATCTCTCTCCTGCCATCCTTCTCCACCCTCTGACAAACAGAGGCTAGGGACACCATTCCTTACCCAATCTGACTAATAGCCTTTAGTGGACTTAACCGCCATGAATTTATGTAGTTCTCTTTTAAACCAAATTATAGTCCTAGCCTTCACAACCTCCTCAGGCAAGGAGTTCCACAGGTTGACTGTTGTGTAAAGAACTTCCTTTTATTTGTTTTAAACTTGCTGCCCATTAATGTAATTAGGTGGCTCTTTGTTTTTATATTCTGGGAACAAATAAATAACTTCTCCTTATTCACTTTCTCCACACCACTCATAATTTTATATACTTCTATCGTAACCCCCCCTTCCCTTAGACTCCTCCTTTCCAAGCTGAAAAGTCCTGGTCTCTTTAATCTCTCCTCACAGGGGACCCATTCCAAACCCCCAATCATTTTAGTTGCCCTTCTCTGAACCTTTTCTAATGCTAAAGCGACGAGGACTAACAGATTCAGACTAACAGATTCAGACTAAGCAGATTCAGACTAACACGGTTACCCCTCTGATACTTTTCTAATGCTAGTATATCTTTTTTGTGATGAGGAGACCACATGTGTACACGGTATTCGAGATGTGGGCATACCATGGATTTATATAAGGGCATTAAGATATTCTCTGTGTTATTTGCTATCCCTATTTTCAGGGCTTGACAATCAGCGGCGAGCCCTGCTTGCCAGCCACGCGGTTTGGCACGCTGCGCATCGTAGACCATGCTGCGGCGCCGTGCCTGGCAAAAATCTACTCTCCACGAGTGAGTAGATTGCCGTAATTGTCGAGCCTTGCCTATTTTAATGATTCCTAACATACAGTTTGCTTTTTTTGACTGCTGCTGTACACTGTATGGGCATTTTCAGAGAACTATCCACGATGACTCCAAGATCTCTTTCCTGATTAGCTGTAGCTAAATTAGCCCCCATCACATTGTATATATAATTGGAGTTATTTTTTCTTATGTGTATTACTTTACATTTATCCACATTAAATTTCATTTGCCATTTTGTTGCCCAATCACTTAGTTTGGTGAAATCTTTTTGAAATTCTTCACAGTCTGCTTTGGTCCTAACTACCTTGAGCAGTTTAGTATCATCTGCAAACTTTGCCACCTCACTGGCATATTATCTGAGTGTTTGTTATTTCTTGATTTAGGCTTAGTCAGGAGCATGTAGAGACATGCAACCACATAAAAGAAGGTACTTTATTAAAGATAATCAGCATTGCTTCTAGAGAGCTTCAGTTAACTCTTTCACTCCCTTACAGCACAATTGAAAATCTGGTTAATGATTGGAAGCTAGCTTCAACTGTCCTTATTTAATATTTTAAAACGGAAACTTTGGAAACTGGTATTTCAAAAGTTCTTCAGAGGAATAGATTTCTGAATTATGTTTATACCACTTAAAGAGTTATACCCAAAATTTCTATGTTTTTTAGTGAAGAAGACACATTTTGCATATTGTTCTCTTCCATTCAACTACTCATGTTTTCTCCTAGGTTTTAGTTGTGTAATAGATCATTTAAATAAATAGGTGAGCTGTTAGATGATACACGTTCACAACAATCTTAATAGCATATTGATATAGACATCATCAGTGAAAGTTTCTCAGAACAATATAGACAAGGACATTCATCTATTTGAAAAGTTAGATTGAATCTAAGAATCCTAGAACTGGAAATGACCTTGAGAGGTCATTGAGTCCAGTCCCCTGCCTCACGGCAGGACCAAGCACTGTCCAGATCATCCCTGATAGATGTCTATCCAACCTGCTCTTAAATATCTCCAGTGATGGAGATTCCACAACCTCCTTAGGCAATTTATTCCAGTGTTTAAATTGCACTAGATGGAACATAAAGTTTATAAAAGCCTCCAGAAAGAGTCTGACAAGGAACTTAGCTGACAAAATTCATGAACAAAATTCAACAAAATTGTATGAACGCCTTATGACATTACATGAAGACTGTACATTATGGTATCGTGTATAATACCATGGGGTGCAAGATACAGTGGATTTCTAGAGGTCATAAAAAAGACAAGAACCTGTTCCATATTTATAGAGATTGGACCTAATATATATGAATATTCTGTATAGACTACTTTCTTTAAATATTAGTTTTACCAGTATACCTTATGGGAAAAAACTTCACAACAATAACAAAATATTCACATAAAATAATGACCACTCTGAGTTATGAAACTGACCCATGAACATGACATAGCTGGAGTAGATGTCACAGCATTAAAACTTTCCCAATCACTACTTGGCTACGTCTACACTGGCATGATTTTGTGCAAGAACTCTTTTGCGGAAGAGTTCTTGTGCAAAAACTCTTCCAGAAGAGAGCGTCTACACTGGCCTGTGCCTTTGCGCAAGAGATGTGCTTTTCCGCAAGAGCATCCATGCCAGTGTAGATGCTCTCTTGTGCAAGAAAGCTCTCAGGCCATTTTAACCAAAGGGCTTTCTTGAGCAAGAAATTCATGTTGCCTGTCTACACTGGCCTCTTGAGCAAGAATAGTTGCACAAGAGGGCTTATTCCTGAGCGGGAGCATCAGAGTTCTTGCGCAAGAAGCACTGATTTCATACGTTAGAACCTCAGTGTTCTTGCACAAGAATTCGTGGCCAGTCTTATGCAAGACTGCAAGATCGCGCCAATGTAGACACAGCCCTTGACTATGAGTCCCTGAATCTTCAGAAAAATATACCTTTTCATCTTTTTTATCTCTGTATAAAAAGATGAGGTCTCCGTAATACACAAGAAATCCAAGATCAATTTTAACAAAGTCTCAACCACCTTTCTTTTTTGTTCCCGTAATATTATAGGTACAAATAACTACAAACTCAGTTATACATGTTCAATTATCTTAATATGGATGTTTCTATATAGAATATGCACTCTAGTACAACTAGGCTATAAGAAGGGCTGAATAATTGCATTAGACTCATGCAGTTAACTAAAAAAATGCAATTTTAAAAATGAATCATGATTCATCAAAATTTTAATCATGCTTTTGAACAGTAGAATACAATTAAAATGAATGTTGGATGTTTTTTCCACAGTTTCAAATATATTGATTTCAGTTATTCCACAGAATAGAAAGTGTGAAAGTGGAACTTAAAATGTATTTCTTTTCTTACATGACTGCATTCAAAATTAAAACAATGTATACCTTTAGTGCCAACAAGAACACTCAGTCCTATTTCCTGCTCAGCAGAGTGCTAAGAGAAATAAATTAGTGTATATTTAGGGCAGATAATATTGCCTGCTTCTTATTCATAATGTCACGTATAAGTGAGAACATGAATTCACATTGCTTTTTTGTAGCTGGCATTGCAAGGCCAAATGTGCCAAATCTTTTGTATATTTGCATATCCCTTTGTGCTTTGGGAACTATTCCAGAGGACATGCTTCCATTCTGATGCTTGTAACAAAAATAACGGGTTAAAGACATTTATGATTGAGCTCCTTGGGAGGAGAATTATGTTTCCTTCTGTTTTACCCACATTCATCCATATATATGCATTCAACCTTTCAACCTGAATTTCAACCTTATCACACTTGCTTTAAAATACATCTTAAATAATTTAATATTATATATTTGCAGCTTCCCTTTTATTAGAACATCTTAGATAAACAAGTTTTCCTTTATTTCATACATATTGCAGGATTTACATTGTTGCCACATAAAATGGTGGGCAATCACTTATTTGCCCTATTTTTGAGGATTTTTCATTGAAATGAGAGTCCTTAAATTATGCAGAGGGGAGAATGTAATTATTAGTTTTGTGTGTAATTTGATTAATTACATTTGTCAGATATCTGATTGTTTGTACAGCATTTCAGTAACAATATTTAATGGCAAAATGGAGAGTCATTAGCTACAGTACTACATCAGAGAAGACTATAGCTTCTAGTGGGGAATTTAAGTTCATTTGCTATATTTCCTCTGTTGAGACATCACAGTCTTTCCAGTTCGTACTGATATTGATTAGGATAACAAAATGAAAAAGGTTGTATTTATATTTCTTTCACTTTCACTATATTACATATGCCTTGGCTGGCTTCAAGACATCCCCATTTCCTAGGTAAGGGCTTCAAGAATATCACCAACCATGATTACTTTTGCTATCTCCTGGTGTTAGAAAGGCTTTTGTTATTACTTTGTTGCTATGGTTGATATCAGTGTTTCTTTTTCTCCTTCCCCTTGAATAAAGCAAGTTTGGAACAAAAAGTACATAATAAGGTCAAATTCTGTATTTTCCTTCCCTCATTACCTCTTTCTTGCATTACTGCCTGATTCCACTTGCCCCTTTTAATCTTCTCTATTTTTCTCTCTTTCCAATTGACTAACTTTGCCATATGGGCACCAGGAATGAAGCAAGAGTGACAACCTTGTCCACATCATTCAGCATTAAGTATTGCTTATTTTCTCTACCAGTTTTAAAAGTAATACTCCTATTAAAAGAATATCTAAAATATTAAGTTTTTTTTAATTGAGACCAAAGCAATTACTTCTAAACCAATCCATATTTAGTATACTAAAGATCTCATTAGAATGTATCCAAATTAAGAAAAAGAGGTTCACAGAAAAAAGATCCTTACAGAAGGCTCGTTATTTACCCTGATCCCTCAAAAATATACAGGCTATATACCTTCACTTGAACCTATTTGCTGTGTTACTTATGTGTAATAGAGAATAAGTCTAAATGCAGATTTCTAGGTTCAAAACATCTATGGTAGGACTAAATTGGTCACATTCTGCTCTAGGTTATTTGGATTATACTCTTATTGAAATCAGTGGCATCAGTTAGTTTTAGCTTTTACTAGCATCTGACCTCTCCCAACCTCAATTTCATCGCTACCTAATTTGGAACATTCCCGATGAAGGCAAAACATAAATGAAAACTACAGTAATCCACAGTAGTGGTCCAAACTAGGGTAATATATGATTTTCCAAGCTGTAGAGTTTGGAAATATTTCTATGAAATATTTTCCTCCTTTTTTTTCTGTCTTCCCTTTTCTAGCATTACCTGGAAAAAAGTGAGAAAAAAAAGAAAGAAAGGGGGAAAAACATAAAGCTCAAAATCAAAATCAGATCTTTTTGCTTTAGAAAAATCAAAAGAAATGAATAGGCTTTTATTATTATATGAAACCAAAAGTATGTTTTCTTTTGTTTTCTTTCATTACAATTTTTTTTAAAAAATTTATTAAAATGATCAGATCAAAGAGAAAAAAATGTCTACTTGGATTTTTTTCAACCAGTCCTAGTATGAAGTACTGCTCAAAGTCACACAGATAAAATTAAATTTACTGTTTTCAATTAGGTATGTCCAAGAAGAATGATAATGAAAGTAAAGTTTGTAATATTACCAGAATGAAAAATGCTTCAAATTGTGCAGCAGGCAAAAATATTGACTTGCTTAATAAAGCAGTTATATGACATCTGATGGGCAAAGATTCAAAATGTAATTTTCATTGATGAGGTCAGAGATGTCTCTTGACTCACTAAACATTCACTTAACTAAATTAGTGTTGATTAGTGTTTATTATATAATCTAACACATTAATTGAAATATCTTATAATTTATCATTTTAACTATTTATTGATTAAAATTATGAGTGAGCATTACATAAAATTTACACTTTTCTTATACACTTGTTGGGTGCTGGTCTTGCAAAGGCTAAGTAGAGCCTACTGTGGTTCTTTACTGGAGAAGGAGATCCCGTGGAGGTGATCAGGCCTAGAGAGTTTCCAGGGCAAAGAAGGGCATTTTATCTTTGAGGACTGAGCTGTGAAATAAAACATGACTGGAACTGAGCCAGATAAGTTGTTACTCCCAGATAAATAAACAGTTTCTAGTTTATCAGTAAAGTTGTGGCCATTGCTTAAATGAATCTAATAGTGTGGGATCTTGATGTATATTACATTGTCTCTTCAATAGTAACAGCATTGTTGTACACCAACCAGTCTAAATACAGTTCTAGAAAGAAGTAAATCACTTGCATTTATACAAGTGCAGATAAGCATACAGAAAGAACGTCTTTCTCAGACCGAACTTGTCAATAATCTTGTAGAATGAATTGTGCCCTCTGGACATTGGAAAATTATCTGAAGAAAATAAATGCTGTACTTGAGACTGATTTTCCCAACTGTTACAACGTGTCATGCAGTAATGAAGGACAATATCACAATGCTCACTTACTGAATTAAACTATTTGCTTTAGAATAAAATTCATCTCTGGATAAGAGCCAGAAGAAGGCACATCAATACATCACTTAACTTCCTATAAACCATAATAATTCACTGAAACCAATTAGGATGAACCAGATTAGTAATTTTGATCAAGTGACACTATTCACCTTATTATACATTTGTAAAAAAAAAGAGGGGGGGGGGGATTGTATAAGATTATACCATAATAAAATAGTCTTTGTTTATTTTTGCGTTTTGTTTTGACTGGTGTTTTTCTAAAGGAAATATTTAAAATCATCTTATACTTTTTTATTATGTTTAAGACCTATTAACGGCTCAGATGCAAGTGGCAGTTAATATTAGAAGTTTATGACAGGCATTTATGAAATGTATATAACTAATGCCACTCTCTGTCAAGGCACAGCTGAAGTGCTACAGCTGCACTGCTGTAGACACTGGCTGTGCAAACAGAGGGAATTTTCCCGCTGTTGTGGGTAATCCAGCTTCCCAAGAGATGGTAGGTAGGTCATTGGAAGGTAATTCCTTCTATGTACTCCAAGATTTATGTGGGTTAAATTACTCTGCTCTTGACTGGATTTTTTATATTTTTAGTGATTCTGGTAGGATTTAGGTGTAAACCAGTCATAGAGTTACCTGGTGACATTCAGGTTTTTATATAAGATGAAGTGTGAGAAATGGTATGCAATGTCCTCCAACAATTCTCTATAAAAAAATCCTTAGAAATAAACGGTTTTCTGTAAGATCTTTCTAATATCTATTAATGTACAGTACCACATGGTTAACTCTCAGAATTATTTTATAGTTATTTCAGGCAGCGGATGTTGAAAAATGTCATATCATATTTGGAAATGATCTGGTGATATGACTGTGCCTTTACTTCTCCAGATTGATACCATTAAGATTCCTTTGGTGATCACAGCTATGTTAGTAGGAGAACTATCACAGCTCCTAAAATAGTTCACTTTGACATGATGTATAGCTACAGGGCTACACGTAGATGACATTATTGGGGTCATGTGGCAGACAGACAAACGAACAAAAGGAATCAGAGATTCTCTGCAATTACAGATGCATCATTTTCCTCCCCAAAATTTACATTGAAACCTCAATTAGCATGTCTGAAATGTGTTTTTTCTCATTCCAAGCAAGATTGTCTTGTTATGGAATTTAATGAGAGAAGCTCAGTTGTTAATTAATTATATACAGAATGTTTTAAATGAAATTTCTTCCTGGGTTGTTTTAATGGAGACTTTGTAACTAGAGATGCTGCTATCTAAGCCATTTGGAACTGAACGCCATTATTTTTGAAAGAAAGTATTGCAAACAAATGCATTAAATATGGTGATATAATAAAGTATCATTGTATTAACTGATTAATAACAAAAAGATAACACATGAAACTCTATCTTAGTGCCTATTTTCCGTTCTAAAGCAATAATGTGAATTCATAGTCAATCCAGCCAAAGTTATAAACGATTTTCTAAACAAATGTCTGATTAAAGATATGCCCAAACCAATGCCTGGTTAAAAATCTGATCAGAGAATTACAATTTGAACCATTCACTTCCATTATACAATGGTGTCATTATGAGAAAATTATTCAAAGACTCAGAACTGAGAGTTTTATATCAATGGATCATTTTCATTCTTCCACAGAATGTATTCATTAAAATATTAAGTACATGATCACATATGTTACCCAAATAATAAGAAATATTTTATAGGTTGTATCTGCTTTATTACAGTGGCTTAGCTAAGCTGCACAGAAACATACAGACAGCAATTCAAAATTACTCGCTAGTTAAAGAGTTCAGAAAGTTGTGTATATGTTTCCATTGGAATCTGTCTACAATTGAAGCTGTATGTAGATGTCACCAGATGCTGTTTACTCCGTGACAGTTGATAATGACTGCTTGAATCATTCATGCTAATCTTATTTCCAAACAAAAAAGTGTAAAACCTGCTGTAAGAGTAGCAATCCTGAATATTTCTAATTATAAAACTCTTCTAATTTTACTTAAACTTAAAAATCTTAAAATGAGAATGCTGTTTTCATGTTGCCAACATTCAAACCAGCTGATTGCCCTTTGCTTAATCTTTTCAGACTAATGTTATCTCTGAACTGAAATCCTTATTTATGATCTTCTTATAAATATTTCCGAAAGTTTGTTTGTTTGTTTGTCCCGAAAGATCTCTGAAACAGTAAGAGCTAGAAACACCAAATTTTGAACAGATACTACCAATTTCCTAACTTAAATAACTAGATTGGTTATATCTTGAAATCAGTTCCCCCAGTTCCTCCAGAGCCCCAACTGGGCTCACTGATCATTAGCTTTTAGTAGCACCTGATCATAGAAACACAAACTTTTGCACGGATACTATTGATTTCCTAACTTCAATAACTGGATTGGTTATATCTCTAAATTGGTTCCTCAGAGCCCCGATTGGGCCCCCAGAGCCTCAATTGGGCCACTAATTAGCTTTTAGTAGTGCCTGATCATAGGCATTTGCTGAACTCTTCTGTTAAGATGTCACATAAACTGCAACTACGCAATACTTTCCCTATGATACGAGAAAAAATATTTCCAAAAAATATGTTATGTTAACATCATTTGCGTAGTTCATTCACTAAACCTTTTGTTATCAAGAAATGAATTAAACATAAATGTGTTTTGTAAGCACATCACTAGCTATATTAAGTAATATGTAGAAAAATATTTCCAATGAAATATGCTATGTTAATGTCATTGACATAGTTCATTCATCACACCTTTTACTATATTTTCCCTAGGCAATGCCAGATATTACTGCTAGTACATAATCTTATTAATATTTCTGAAAGTGTTTGTTTGCTTGTTTGTTTGCTTGTTTGTTTGTTTGTCCTGAAAGTTCTCTGAAAAGGTAAGAGCTAGAAACACCACATTTTGAACGGATAGTACTGATTTCCTATCTTTAATAACTGCATTGGTTATATCTCAAAATCCATTCCTTTGGCTCCCCCAGAGTCCAATTGGGCCCACTGTTAATTAGTATAGATCTGTGAACCGGTAAGAGCTAAAAAAAAACAAATTTTGAACGGATACTACTGATTTCATAACTTAAATAACTGCATTGGCTGTATCTCAAAATCAGGTGCCCCAATGGGGCCACTAATTAGCTTTTAGTAGTGCCTGATCATAGGCATTTGCTGGGAAACACCAAATTTTGAAAGGATACTACTGATTTCCTAACTTAAATAACTGTTGGTTATATCTGGAAATCAGTCCCCCCAGTTCTCCCAGAGCCTCAATTGGGCCCACTGATAATTTGCTTTCAGTAGTGTCTGATCATAGAAACAAAATTTTGCACGGCTACTACTGATTTCCTATCTTCAATAACTGGATTGGTTATAGCTTGAAATAGGGTCCCCCAGAACTCCAATTGGACCACTAATTAGCTTTTAGTATCTCCTGATCATAGGCATTTGTTTGACTCTTTTGTTAAGTATATCACATAAACTGCAACTATGAGATTCTTTTGCTATAATATAAGAAAAAGTATTTCCAATAAAATACATTGTTAACATAATTTACATAGTTCATTCACCACACCTTTTGTTATCAAGAAATGAGTTACACGTAAATGCATTTTGTAAGCACATCACTAGCTATGTTAATTTCTTAAAATCATATATAAGAGAAAAGTATTTTCAATAAAATGTGTTATGTTAATATCATTGACGTAGTTCATTCATCACACCTTTTACTATATGTTCCCCAGGCAACCCCAGGTATTTCTGCTAGTAAGATAAGATAAGATAAGATAAGATAAGATAAGATAAGATAAGATAAGATAAGATAAGATAAGATACTGAATTCATCTTACAAAGCATAT